>NW_027476322.1:0-311575 GCF_051020955.1 Megalopta genalis | reverse complement strand
GGAGTTGAAGCTAAATCATGTATATCACAAGTATTTGCAGCTAAACCATTTGATTCGCATGGATTTGATGCAATGCCATCTACTTCGCTTTTATTTGAAACTGAATCATATTTTTCTCTTGAATTTTAAGCTAACTAGTTTGTTTCGTAATGCAGTTGAAACTAAATCATGTATATCACAATTATTTGAAGCTAAACCATTTGATTCGCATGGATTTCAAAATAAGCCTTCTACTTCGCATTGATTTTAATCTAAATCATCTGTTTCGCATGGATTTAAAGTTATCTCGTTTGTTTCGCATGCAGTTGAAGATTAATCATGTATATCACAGGTATTTGAAGCTAAACCAGTTGTTTCGCATGGATTCGAAGATCAGCCTTCTACTTCGCATTGATAAGAAGCAAAATCATGTGTTTCGCATGGATTTGAAGCTAACTCGTTCGTTTCGCTTGCATTTGAAGCTAAATCATGCACATCACAGGTATTTGAAGCTAAACCATTTGTTTCGCATGGATTCGAATATAAGCCTTCTAAATCGCATTGATGTCAAGCTAAATCATATGTTTCGCATAGATTTGAAGCTAACTCGCTAATTTTGCATGCTGTTGAAGCTTATTCATGTATATCACAAGTATTTGAAGCTAAACCATTTGTTTCGAAAGGATTCGAAGATCAGCCTTCTACTTCGCATTGATAAGAAGCTAACTCATGTGTTTCGCATGGATTTGAAGCTAACTCGTTAGTTTTGCATGCTGTTGAAGCTAAATCATGTATATCACAAGTATTTGAAGCTAAACCATTTGTTTCGCAAGGATACGAAGATCAGCCTTCTACTTCGCATTGATAAGAAGCAAAATCATGTGTTTCGCATGGATTTGAAGCTAACTCGTTCGTTTCGCTTGCATTTGAAGCTAAATCATGCAGATCACAAGTATTTGAAGCTGAACCACTTGTTTCGCATGGATTTGAAGGTAAGCCTTCTACTTCGCATTGATTTGAAGCTAAATCATGTGTTTCGAATGGATTTGAAGCTAACTCGTTTGTTTCGCATGCAATTGAAGCTAAATCATGTGTATCACAATTATTTGAAGCTAAACCATTTGATTCGCATGGATTTCAAAATAAGCCCTCTACTTCGCATTGATTTTAATCTAAATCATCTGTTTCGGATGGATTTAAAGCTATCTCGTTTGTTTCGCATGCAGTTGAAGATAAATCATGTATATCACAACTATTTGAAGCTAATCCATTTGTTTCGCGTGGATTCGAAGATCAGCCTTCTACTTCGCATTGATTTGAAGTTAAATCATATGTTTCGCATGGATTTGAAGCTAATCGTTTGTATCGCATGCAGTTGAAGATAAATCATGTATATCACAAGTATTTGAAGCTAATCCATTTGTTTCGCGTGGATTCGAAGATCAGCCTTCTACTTCGCATTGATTTGAAGTTAAATCATATGTTTCGCATAGATTTGAAGCTAACTCGTTTGTTACGCATGCAGTTGAAGCTGAATCATGTATATCCCAAGTATTTGAAGCTCAACCATTTGATTCGCATGGATTTCAAAATAAGCCTTCTACTTCGCATTGATTTGAAGCGAAATCATGTGTTTCGCTTGGATTTCAAGCTAACTCGTTTGTTTCGCATGCAATTGAAGCTAAATAATGTATCAAACAAGTATTTGAAGCTAAACCATTTGTTTCGCATGGATTCGAAGATAAGCCTTCTACTTCGCATTGATTTTAATCTAAATCATCTGTTTCGCATGGATTTAAAGCTATCTCGTTTGTTTCGCATGCAGTTGAAGATAAATCATGTATATCACAGGTATTTCGAGCTAAACCATTTGATTCGCATGGATTTGATGCTATGCCATCTACTTCGCTTTTATTTGAAACTGAATCATGTGTTTCTCTTGAATTTGAAGCTAACTCGCTAGTTTTGCATGCTGTTGAAGCTTATTCATGTATATCACAAGTATTTGAAGCTAAACCATTTGTTTCGCAAGGATTCGAAGATCAGCCTTCTACTTCGCATTGATAAGAAGCTAAATCATGTGTTTCGCTTGGATTTCAAGCTAACTCGTTTGTTTCGCATGCAACTGAAGCTAAATCATGTATATCACAATTATTTGAAGCTAAACCATTTGTTTCGCATGGATTCGAATATAAGCCTTCTAAATCGCATTGATGTCAAGCTAAATCATATGTTTCGCATAGATTTGAAGCTAACTCGCTAATTTTGCATGCTGTTGAAGCTTATTCATGTATATCACAAGTATTTGAAGCTAAACCATTTGTTTCGCAAGGTTACGAAGATCAGCCTTCTACTTCGCATTGATAAGAAGCAAAATCATGTGTTTCGCATGGATTTGAAGCTAACTCGTTCGTTTCGCTTGCATTTGAAGCTAAATCATGCACATCACAAGTATTTGAAGCTGAACCACTTGTTTCGCATGGATTTGAAGATAAGCCTTCTACTTAGCATTGATTTGAAGCTAAATCATGTGTTTCGCTTGGATTTCAAGCTAACTCGTTTGTTTCGCATGCAATTGAAGCTAAATCATGTATAACACAATTCTTTGAAGCTAAACCATTTGATTCGCATGGATTTCAAAGTAAGCCTTCTACTTCGCATTGATTTTAATCTAAATCATCTGTTTCGGATGGATTTAAAGCTATCTCGTTTGTTTCGCATGCAGTTGAAGATAAATCATGTATATCACAAGTATTTGAAGATAATCCATTTGTTTCGCGTGGATTCGAAGATCAGCCTTCTACTTCGCATTGATTTGAAGTTAAATCATATGTTTCGCATGGATTTGAAGCTAATCGTTTGTATCGCATGCAGTTGAAGCTAATTCATGTATATCACAAGTGTTTGAAGCTAAACCATTTGATTCGCATGGATTTGATGCTATGCCATCTACTTCGCTTTTATTTGAAACTGAATCATGTGTTTCTCTTGAATTTGAAGCTAACACTTTCGTTTCACATGCAGTTGAAGCTATATCATGTATGTCACAAGTATTTGAAGCTGAACCATTTGTTTCGCACGAATATCAGGCTAAACAATGTGTTTGGAATGAATTTGAAGCTAAATCATGTGTTTCGCATAGATTTGAAGCTAACTCGTTTGTTACGCATGCAGTTGAAGCTGAATCATGTATATCCCAAGTATTTGAAGCTCAACCATTTGATTCGCATGGATTTCAAAATAAGCCTTCTACTTCGCATTGATTTGAAGCGAAATCATGTGTTTCGCTTGGATTTCAAGCTAACTCGTTTGTTTCGCATGCAATTGAAGCTAAATAATGTATCAAACAAGTATTTGAAGCTAAACCATTTGTTTCGCATGGATTCGAAGATCAGCCATCTACCTCGGATTGATTTAAAGCTAAATCATGTGTTACGCATGGATTTGAAGCTAACTCGTTTGTATCGCATGCAGTTGAAGCCAAATCATGTATATCACAATTATTTGAAGCTAAACCACTTGATTCGCATGGATTTCAAAATAAGCGTTCTACTTCGCATTGATTTTAATCTAAATCATCTGTTTCGCATGGATTTAAAGCTATCTCGTTTGTTTCGCACGCAGTTGAAGATAAATCATGTATATCACAGGTATTTGAAGCTAAACCACTTGTTTCGCATGGATTCGAAGATAAGCCTTCTAAATCGCATTGATTTCAAGCTAAATCATGTGTTTCGCATGGATTTGAAGCTAACTCGCTAGTTTTGCATGCTGTTGAAGCTTATTCATGTACATCACAAGTGTTTGAAGCTAAGCCATTTATTTCGCAAGGATTCGAAGATCAGCCTTCTACTTCGCATTGATTTGAAGCTAAATCATGTGTTTCGCTTGGATTTCAAGCTAACTCGTTTGTTTCGCATGCAATTGAAGCTAAATCATGTATATCACAATTATTTGAAGCTAAACCATTTGATTCGCATGGATTTCAAAATAAGCCTTCTACTTCGCATTGATTTTAATCTAAATCATCTGTTTCGGATGGATTTAAAGCTATCTCGTTTGTTTCGCATGCAGTTGAAGATAAATCATGTATATCACAAGTATTTGAAGCTAATCCATTTGTTTCGCGTGGATTCGAAGATCAGCCTTCTACTTCGCATTGATTTCAAGCTAAATCATATGTTTCGCATAGATTTGAAGCTAACTCGCTAGTTTTGCATGCTGTTGAAGCTTATTCATGTATATCACAAGTATTTGAAGCTAAACCATTTGTTTCGCAAGGATTCGAAGATCAGCCTTCTACTTCGCATTGATAAGAAGCTAAATCATGTGTTTCGCTTGGATTTCAAGCTAACTCGTTTGTTTCGCATGTAACTGAAGCTAAATCATGTATATCACAATTATTTGAAGCTAAACCATTTGTTTCGCATGGATTCGAATATAAGCCTTCTAAATCGCATTGATGTCAAGCTAAATCATATGTTTCGCATAGATTTGAAGCTAACTCGCTAATTTTGCATGCTGTTGAAGCTTATTCATGTATATCACAAGTATTTGAAGCTAAACCATTTGTTTCGCAAGGTTACGAAGATCAGCCTTCTACTTCGCATTGATAAGAAGCAAAATCATGTGTTTCGCATGGATTTGAAGCTAACTCGTTCGTTTCGCTTGCATTTGAAGCTAAATCATGCACATCACAAGTATTTGAAGCTAAACCATTTGTTTCGCATGGATTCGAAGATCAGCCATCTACCTCGGATTGATTTAAAGCTAAATCATGTGTTACGCATGGATTTGAAGCTAACTCGTTTGTATCGCATGCAGTTGAAGCCAAATCATGTATATCACAATTATTTGAAGCTAAACCACTTGATTCGCATGGATTTCAAAATAAGCGTTCTACTTCGCATTGATTTTAATCTAAATCATCTGTTTCGCATGGATTTAAAGCTATCTCGTTTGTTTCGCACGCAGTTGAAGATAAATCATGTATATCACAGGTATTTGAAGCTAAACCACTTGTTTCGCATGGATTCGAAGATAAGCCTTCTAAATCGCATTGATTTCAAGCTAAATCATGTGTTTCGCATGGATTTGAAGCTAACTCGCTAGTTTTGCATGCTGTTGAAGCTTATTCATGTACATCACAAGTGTTTGAAGCTAAGCCATTTATTTCGCAAGGATTCGAAGATCAGCCTTCTACTTCGCATTGATTTGAAGCTAAATCATGTGTTTCGCTTGGATTTCAAGCTAACTCGTTTGTTTCGCATGCAATTGAAGCTAAATCATGTATATCACAATTATTTGAAGCTAAACCATTTGATTCGCATGGATTTCAAAATAAGCCTTCTACTTCGCATTGATTTTAATCTAAATCATCTGTTTCGGACGGATTTAAAGCTATCTCGTTTGTTTCGCATGCAGTTGAAGATAAATCATGTATATCACAAGTATTTGAAGCTAATCCATTTGTTTCGCGTGGATTCGAAGATCAGCCTTCTACTTCGCATTGATTTCAAGCAAAATCATATGTTTCGCATAGATTTGAAGCTAACTCGCTAGTTTTGCATGCTGTTGAAGCTTATTCATGTATATCACAAGTATTTGAAGCTAAACCATTTGTTTCGCAAGGATTCGAAGATCAGCCTTCTACTTCGCATTGATAAGAAGCTAAATCATGTGTTTCGCTTGGATTTCAAGCTAACTCGTTTGTTTCGCATGTAACTGAAGCTAAATCATGTATATCACAATTATTTGAAGCTAAACCATTTGTTTCGCATGGATTCGAATATAAGCCTTCTAAATCGCATTGATGTCAAGCTAAATCATATGTTTCGCATAGATTTGAAGCTAACTCGCTAATTTTGCATGCTGTTGAAGCTTATTCATGTATATCACAAGTATTTGAAGCTAAACCATTTGTTTCGCAAGGTTACGAAGATCAGCCTTCTACTTCGCATTGATAAGAAGCAAAATCATGTGTTTCGCATGGATTTGAAGCTAACTCGTTCGTTTCGCTTGCATTTGAAGCTAAATCATGCACATCACAAGTATTTGAAGCTGAACCACTTGTTTCGCATGGATTTGAAGATAAGCCTTCTACTTCGCATTGATTTGAAGCTAAATCATGTGTTTCGCTTGGATTTCAAGCTAACTCGTTTGTTTCGCATGCAATTGAAGCTAAATCATGTATAACACAATTATTTGAAGCTAAACCATTTGATTCGCATGGATTTCAAAGTAAGCCTTCTACTTCGCATTGATTTTAATCTAAATCATCTGTTTCGGATGGATTTAAAGCTATCTCGTTTGTTTCGCATGCAGTTGAAGATAAATCATGTATATCACAAGTATTTGAAGATAATCCATTTGTTTCGCGTGGATTCGAAGATCAGCCTTCTACTTCGCATTGATTTGAAGTTAAATCATATGTTTCGCATGGATTTGAAGCTAATCGTTTGTATCGCATGCAGTTGAAGCTAATTCATGTATATCACAAGTGTTTGAAGCTAAACCATTTGATTCGCATGGATTTGATGCTATGCCATCTACTTCGCTTTTATTTGAAACTGAATCATGTGTTTCTCTTGAATTTGAAGCTAACACTTTCGTTTCACATGCAGTTGAAGCTATATCATGTATGTCACAAGTATTTGAAGCTGAACCATTTGTTTCGCACGAATATCAGGCTAAACAATGTGTTTGGAATGAATTTGAAGCTAAATCATGTGTTTCGCATAGATTTGAAGCTAACTCGTTTGTTACGCATGCAGTTGAAGCTGAATCATGTATATCCCAAGTATTTGAAGCTCAACCATTTGATTCGCATGGATTTCAAAATAAGCCTTCTACTTCGCATTGATTTGAAGCGAAATCATGTGTTTCGCTTGGATTTGAAGCTAACTCGTTCGTTTCGCTTGCATTTGAAGCTAAATCATGCACATCAAAAGTATTTGAAGCTGAACCACTTGTTTCGCATGGATTTCAAAATAAGCCTTCTACTTCGCATTGATTTTAATCTAAATCATCTGTTTCGGATGGATTTAAAGCTATCTCATTTTTTTCGCATGCAGTTGAAGATAAATCATGTATATCACAGGTATTTGAAGCTAAACCATTTGTTTCGCATGGATTCGAAGATCAGCCTTCTACTTCGCATTGATTTGAAGTTAAATCATATGTTTCGCATGGATTTGAAGCTAATCGTTTGTATCGCATGCAGTTGAAGCTAATTCATGTATATCACAAGTATTTGAAGCTAAACCATTTGATTCGCATGGATTTGATGCTATGCCATCTACTTCGCTTTTATTTGAAACTGAATCATGTGTTTCTCTTGAATTTGAAGCTAACACTTTCGTTTCACATGCAGTTGAAGCTATATCATGTATGTCACAAGTATTTGAAGCTGAACCATTTGTTTCGCACGAATATCAGGCTAAACAATGTCTTTGGAATGAATTTGAAGCTAAATCATGTGTTTCGCATAGATTTGAAGCTAACTCGTTTGTTACGCATGCAGTTGAAGCTGAATCATGTATATCCCAAGTATTTGAAGCTCAACCATTTGATTCGCATGGATTTCAAAATAAGCCTTCTACTTCGCATTGATTTGAAGCGAAATCATGTGTTTCGCTTGGATTTCAAGCTAACTCGTTTGTTTCGCATGCCATTGAAGCTAAATAATGTATCAAACAAGTATTTGAAGCTAAACCATTTGTTTCGCATGGATTCGAAGATCAGCCATCTACCTCGTATTGATTTAAAGCTAAATCATGTGTTTCGCATGGATTTGAAGCTATCTTGTTTGTTTCGCATGCAGTTGAAGATAAATCATGTATATCACAGGTATTTCAAGCTAAACCATTTGATTCGCATGGATTTGATGCTATGCCATCTACTTCGCTTTTATTTGAAACTGAATCATGTGTTTCTCTTGAATTTGAAGCTAACTAGTTTGTTTCGTAATGCAGTTGAAGCTAAATCATGTATATCACAATTATTTGAAGCTAAACCATTTGATTCGCATGCATTTCAAAATAAGCCTTCTACTTCGCATTGATTTTAATCTAAATCATCTGTTTCGCATGGATTTAAAGCTATCTCGTTTGTTTCGCACGCAGTTGAAGATAAATCATGTATATCACAGGTATTTGAAGCTAAACCATTTGTTTCGCATGGATTCGAAGATAAGCCTTCTAAATCGCATTGATTTCAAGCTAAATCATGTGTTTCGCATGGATTTGAAGCTAACTCGCTAGTTTTGCATGCTGTTGAAGCTTATTCATGTACATCACAAGTGTTTGAAGCTAAGCCATTTGTTTCGCAAGGATTCGAAGATCAGCCTTCTACTTCGCATTGATTTGAAGCTAAATCATGTGTTTCGCTTGGATTTCAAGCTAACTCGTTTGTTTCGCATGCAATTGAAGCTAAATCATGTATATCACAATTATTTGAAGCTAAACCATTTGATTCGCATGGATTTCAAAATAAGCCTTCTACTTCGCATTGATTTTAATCTAAATCATCTGTTTCGGATGCATTTGAAGCTAATCGTTTGTATCGCATGGAGTTGAAGCTAAATCATGTATATCACAAGTATTTGAAGCTAAACCATTTGATTCGCATGGATTTGATGCTATGCCATCTACTTCGCTTTTATTTGAAACTGAATCATGTGTTTCTCTTGAATTTGAAGCTAACTCGTTTGTTTCGCATGCAATTGAAGCTAAATCATGTATATCACAATTATTTGAAGCTAAACCATTTGATTCGCATGGATTTCAAAATAAGCCTTCTACTTCGCATTGATTTTAATCTAAATCATCTGTTTCGGATGGATTTAAAGCTATCTCGTTTGTTTCGCATGCAGTTGAAGATAAATCATGTATATCACAAGTATTTGAAGCTAATCCATTTGTTTCGCGTGGATTCGAAGATCAGCCTTCTACTTCGCATTGATTTCAAGCTAAATCATATGTTTCGCATAGATTTGAAGCTAACTCGCTAGTTTTGCATGCTGTTGAAGCTTATTCATGTATATCACAAGTATTTGAAGCTAAACCATTTGTTTCGCAAGGATTCGAAGATCAGCCTTCTACTTCGCATTGATAAGAAGCTAAATCATGTGTTTCGCTTGGATTTCAAGCTAACTCGTTTGTTTCGCATGCAACTGAAGCTAAATCATGTATATCACAATTATTTGAAGCTAAACCATTTGTTTCGCATGGATTCGAATATAAGCCTTCTAAATCGCATTGATGTCAAGCTAAATCATATGTTTCGCATAGATTTGAAGCTAACTCGCTAATTTTGCATGCTGTTGAAGCTTATTCGTGTATATCACAAGTATTTGAAGCTAAACCATTTGTTTCGCAAGGTTACGAAGATCAGCCTTCTACTTCGCATTGATTTGAAGCTAAATCATGTGTTTCGAATGGATTTGAAGCTAACTCGTTTGTTTCGCATTCAATTGAAGCTACATCATGTATATCACAATTATTTGAAGCTAAACCACTTGATTCGCATGGATTTCAAAATAAGCCTTCTACTTCGCATTGATTTTAATCTAAATCATCTGTTTCGGATGGATTTAAAGCTATCTCGTTTGTTTCGCATGCAGTTGAAGATAAATCATGTATATCACAAGTATTTGGAGCTAATCCATTTGTTTCGCGTGGATTCGAAGATCAGCCTTCTACTTCGCATTGATAAGAAGCTAAATCATATGTTTCGCATGGATTTGAAGCTAATCGTTTGTATCGCATGCAGTTGAAGCTAAATCATGTATATCACAAGTATTTGAAGCTAAACCATTTGATTCGCATGGATTTGATGCTATGCCATCTACTTCGCTTTTATTTGAAACTGAATCATGTGTTTCTCTTGAATTTGAAGCTAACACGTTCGTTTCACATGCAGTTGAAGCTAAATCATGTATGTCACAAGTATTTGAAGCTGAACCATTTGTTTCGCACGAATATCAGGCTAAACCATGTGTTTGGAATGAATTTGAAGCTAAATCATGTGTTTCGCATAGATTTCAAGCTAACTCATTTGTTACGCATGCAGTTGAAGCTGAATCATGTATATCCCAAGTATTTGAAGCTCAACCATTTGATTCGCATGGATTTGAAGATAAGCCTTCTACTTCGCATTGATTTTAATCTAAATCATGTGTTTCGCATGCATTTGAAGCTAATCGTTTGTATCGCATGGAGTTGAAGCTAAATCATGTATATCACAAGTATTTGCAGCTAAACCATTTGATTCGCATGGATTTGATGCAATGCCATCTACTTCGCTTTTATTTGAAACTGAATCATATTTTTCTCTTGAATTTTAAGCTAACTAGTTTGTTTCGTAATGCAGTTGAAACTAAATCATGTATATCACAATTATTTGAAGCTAAACCATTTGATTCGCATGGATTTCAAAATAAGCCTTCTACTTCGCATTGATTTTAATCTAAATCATCTGTTTCGCATGGATTTAAAGTTATCTCGTTTGTTTCGCATGCAGTTGAAGATTAATCATGTATATCACAGGTATTTGAAGCTAAACCAGTTGTTTCGCATGGATTCGAAGATCAGCCTTCTACTTCGCATTGATAAGAAGCAAAATCATGTGTTTCGCATGGATTTGAAGCTAACTCGTTCGTTTCGCTTGCATTTGAAGCTAAATCATGCACATCACAGGTATTTGAAGCTAAACCATTTGTTTCGCATGGATTCGAATATAAGCCTTCTAAATCGCATTGATGTCAAGCTAAATCATATGTTTCGCATAGATTTGAAGCTAACTCGCTAATTTTGCATGCTGTTGAAGCTTATTCATGTATATCACAAGTATTTGAAGCTAAACCATTTGTTTCGAAAGGATTCGAAGATCAGCCTTCTACTTCGCATTGATAAGAAGCTAACTCATGTGTTTCGCATGGATTTGAAGCTAACTCGTTAGTTTTGCATGCTGTTGAAGCTAAATCATGTATATCACAAGTATTTGAAGCTAAACCATTTGTTTCGCAAGGATACGAAGATCAGCCTTCTACTTCGCATTGATAAGAAGCAAAATCATGTGTTTCGCATGGATTTGAAGCTAACTCGTTCGTTTCGCTTGCATTTGAAGCTAAATCATGCAGATCACAAGTATTTGAAGCTGAACCACTTGTTTCGCATGGATTTGAAGGTAAGCCTTCTACTTCGCATTGATTTTAATCTAAATCATCTGTTTCGGATGGATTTAAAGCTATCTCGTTTGTTTCGCATGCAGTTGAAGATAAATCATGTATATCACAACTATTTGAAGCTAATCCATTTGTTTCGCGTGGATTCGAAGATCAGCCTTCTACTTCGCATTGATTTGAAGTTAAATCATATGTTTCGCATGGATTTGAAGCTAATCGTTTGTATCGCATGCAGTTGAAGATAAATCATGTATATCACAAGTATTTGAAGCTAATCCATTTGTTTCGCGTGGATTCGAAGATCAGCCTTCTACTTCGCATTGATTTGAAGTTAAATCATATGTTTCGCATAGATTTGAAGCTAACTCGTTTGTTACGCATGCAGTTGAAGCTGAATCATGTATATCCCAAGTATTTGAAGCTCAACCATTTGATTCGCATGGATTTCAAAATAAGCCTTCTACTTCGCATTGATTTGAAGCGAAATCATGTGTTTCGCTTGGATTTCAAGCTAACTCGTTTGTTTCGCATGCAATTGAAGCTAAATAATGTATCAAACAAGTATTTGAAGCTAAACCATTTGTTTCGCATGGATTCGAAGATAAGCCTTCTACTTCGCATTGATTTTAATCTAAATCATCTGTTTCGCATGGATTTAAAGCTATCTCGTTTGTTTCGCATGCAGTTGAAGATAAATCATGTATATCACAGGTATTTCGAGCTAAACCATTTGATTCGCATGGATTTGATGCTATGCCATCTACTTCGCTTTTATTTGAAACTGAATCATGTGTTTCTCTTGAATTTGAAGCTAACTCGCTAGTTTTGCATGCTGTTGAAGCTTATTCATGTATATCACAAGTATTTGAAGCTAAACCATTTGTTTCGCAAGGATTCGAAGATCAGCCTTCTACTTCGCATTGATAAGAAGCTAAATCATGTGTTTCGCTTGGATTTCAAGCTAACTCGTTTGTTTCGCATGCAACTGAAGCTAAATCATGTATATCACAATTATTTGAAGCTAAACCATTTGTTTCGCATGGATTCGAATATAAGCCTTCTAAATCGCATTGATGTCAAGCTAAATCATATGTTTCGCATAGATTTGAAGCTAACTCGCTAATTTTGCATGCTGTTGAAGCTTATTCATGTATATCACAAGTATTTGAAGCTAAACCATTTGTTTCGCAAGGTTACGAAGATCAGCCTTCTACTTCGCATTGATAAGAAGCAAAATCATGTGTTTCGCATGGATTTGAAGCTAACTCGTTCGTTTCGCTTGCATTTGAAGCTAAATCATGCACATCACAAGTATTTGAAGCTGAACCACTTGTTTCGCATGGATTTGAAGATAAGCCTTCTACTTAGCATTGATTTGAAGCTAAATCATGTGTTTCGCTTGGATTTCAAGCTAACTCGTTTGTTTCGCATGCAATTGAAGCTAAATCATGTATAACACAATTCTTTGAAGCTAAACCATTTGATTCGCATGGATTTCAAAGTAAGCCTTCTACTTCGCATTGATTTTAATCTAAATCATCTGTTTCGGATGGATTTAAAGCTATCTCGTTTGTTTCGCATGCAGTTGAAGATAAATCATGTATATCACAAGTATTTGAAGATAATCCATTTGTTTCGCGTGGATTCGAAGATCAGCCTTCTACTTCGCATTGATTTGAAGTTAAATCATATGTTTCGCATGGATTTGAAGCTAATCGTTTGTATCGCATGCAGTTGAAGCTAATTCATGTATATCACAAGTGTTTGAAGCTAAACCATTTGATTCGCATGGATTTGATGCTATGCCATCTACTTCGCTTTTATTTGAAACTGAATCATGTGTTTCTCTTGAATTTGAAGCTAACACTTTCGTTTCACATGCAGTTGAAGCTATATCATGTATGTCACAAGTATTTGAAGCTGAACCATTTGTTTCGCACGAATATCAGGCTAAACAATGTGTTTGGAATGAATTTGAAGCTAAATCATGTGTTTCGCATAGATTTGAAGCTAACTCGTTTGTTACGCATGCAGTTGAAGCTGAATCATGTATATCCCAAGTATTTGAAGCTCAACCATTTGATTCGCATGGATTTCAAAATAAGCCTCCTACTTCGCATTGATTTGAAGCGAAATCATGTGTTTCGCTTGGATTTGAAGCTAACTCGTTCGTTTCGCTTGCATTTGAAGCTAAATCATGCACATCACAAGTATTTGAAGCTGAACCACTTGTTTCGCATGGATTTCAAAATAAGCCTTCTACTTCGCATTGATTTTAATCTAAATCATCTGTTTCGGATGGATTTAAAGCTATCTCATTTTTTTCGCATGCAGTTGAAGATAAATCATGTATATCACAGGTATTTGAAGCTAAACCATTTGTTTCGCATGGATTCGAAGATCAGCCTTCTACTTCGCATTGATTTGAAGTTAAATCATATGTTTCGCATGGATTTGAAGCTAATCGTTTGTATCGCATGCAGTTGAAGCTAATTCATGTATATCACAAGTATTTGAAGCTAAACCATTTGATTCGCATGGATTTGATGCTATGCCATCTACTTCGCTTTTATTTGAAACTGAATCATGTGTTTCTCTTGAATTTGAAGCTAACACTTTCGTTTCACATGCAGTTGAAGCTATATCATGTATGTCACAAGTATTTGAAGCTGAACCATTTGTTTCGCACGAATATCAGGCTAAACAATGTGTTTGGAATGAATTTGAAGCTAAATCATGTGTTTCGCATAGATTTGAAGCTAACTCGTTTGTTACGCATGCAGTTGAAGCTGAATCATGTATATCCCAAGTATTTGAAGCTCAACCATTTGATTCGCATGGATTTCAAAATAAGCCTTCTACTTCGCATTGATTTGAAGCGAAATCATGTGTTTCGCTTGGATTTCAAGCTAACTCGTTTGTTTCGCATGCCATTGAAGCTAAATAATGTATCAAACAAGTATTTGAAGCTAAACCATTTGTTTCGCATGGATTCGAAGATCAGCCATCTACCTCGTATTGATTTAAAGCTAAATCATGTGTTTCGCATGGATTTGAAGCTATCTCGTTTGTTTCGCATGCAGTTGAAAATAAATCATGTATATCACAGGTATTTCAAGCTAAACCATTTGATTCGCATGGATTTGATGCTATGCCATCTACTTCGCTTTTATTTGAAACTGAATCATGTGTTTCTCTTGAATTTGAAGCTAACTCGTTCGTTTCACATGCAGTTGAAGCTAAATCATGTATGTCACAAGTATTTGAAGCTGAACCATTTGTTTCGCACGAATATCAGGCTAAACCATGTGTTTGGAATGAATTTGAAGCTAAATCATGTGTTTCGCATAGATTTGAAGCTAACTAAATTGTTACGCATGCAGTTGAAGCTGAATCATGTATATCCCAAGTATTTGAAGCTCAACCATTTGATTCGCATGGATTTGAAGATAAGCCTTCTACTTCGCATTGATTTTAATCTAAATCATGTGTTTCGCATGCATTTGAAGCTAATCGTTTGTATCGCATGGAGTTGAAGCTAAATCATGTATATCACAAGTATTTGAAGCTAAACCATTTGATTCGCATGGATTTGATGCTATGCCATCTACTTCGCTTTTATTTGAAACTGAATCATGTGTTTCTCTTGAATTTGAAGCTAACTAGTTTGTTTCGTAATGCAGTTGAAGCTAAATCATGTATATCACAATTATTTGAAGCTAAACCATTTGATTCGCATGCATTTCAAAATAAGCCTTCTACTTCGCATTGATTTTAATCTAAATCATCTGTTTCGCATGGATTTAAAGCTATCTCGTTTGTTTCGCACGCAGTTGAAGATAAATCATGTATATCACAGGTATTTGAAGCTAAACCATTTGTTTCGCATGGATTCGAAGATAAGCCTTCTAAATCGCATTGATTTCAAGCTAAATCATGTGTTTCGCATGGATTTGAAGCTAACTCGCTAGTTTTGCATGCTGTTGAAGCTTATTCATGTACATCACAAGTGTTTGAAGCTAAGCCATTTGTTTCGCAAGGATTCGAAGATCAGCCTTCTACTTCGCATTGATTTGAAGCTAAATCATGTGTTTCGCTTGGATTTCAAGCTAACTCGTTTGTTTCGCATGCAATTGAAGCTAAATCATGTATATCACAATTATTTGAAGCTAAACCATTTGATTCGCATGGATTTCAAAATAAGCCTTCTACTTCGCATTTATTTTAATCTAAATCATCTGTTTCGGATGGATTTAAAGCTATCTCGTTTGTTTCGCATGCAGTTGAAGATAAATCATGTATATCACAAGTATTTGAAGCTAATCCATTTGTTTCGCGTGGATTCGAAGATCAGCCTTCTACTTCGCATTGATTTCAAGCTAAATCATATGTTTCGCATAGATTTGAAGCTAACTCGCTAGTTTTGCATGCTGTTGAAGCTTATTCATGTATATCACAAGTATTTGAAGCTAAACCATTTGTTTCGCAAGGATTCGAAGATCAGCCTTCTACTTCGCATTGATAAGAAGCTAAATCATGTGTTTCGCTTGGATTTCAAGCTAACTCGTTTGTTTCGCATGCAACTGAAGCTAAATCATGTATATCACAATTATTTGAAGCTAAACCATTTGTTTCGCATGGATTCGAATATAAGCCTTCTAAATCGCATTGATGTCAAGCTAAATCATATGTTTCGCATAGATTTGAAGCTAACTCGCTAATTTTGCATGCTGTTGAAGCTTATTCGTGTATATCACAAGTATTTGAAGCTAAACCATTTGTTTCGCAAGGTTACGAAGATCAGCCTTCTACTTCGCATTGATTTGAAGCTAAATCATGTGTTTCGAATGGATTTGAAGCTAACTCGTTTGTTTCGCATTCAATTGAAGCTACATCATGTATATCACAATTATTTGAAGCTAAACCACTTGATTCGCATGGATTTCAAAATAAGCCTTCTACTTCGCATTGATTTTAATCTAAATCATCTGTTTCGGATGGATTTAAAGCTATCTCGTTTGTTTCGCATGCAGTTGAAGATAAATCATGTATATCACAAGTATTTGGAGCTAATCCATTTGTTTCGCGTGGATTCGAAGATCAGCCTTCTACTTCGCATTGATAAGAAGCTAAATCATATGTTTCGCATGGATTTGAAGCTAATCGTTTGTATCGCATGCAGTTGAAGCTAAATCATGTATATCACAAGTATTTGAAGCTAAACCATTTGATTCGCATGGATTTGATGCTATGCCATCTACTTCGCTTTTATTTGAAACTGAATCATGTGTTTCTCTTGAATTTGAAGCTAACACGTTCGTTTCACATGCAGTTGAAGCTAAATCATGTATGTCACAAGTATTTGAAGCTGAACCATTTGTTTCGCACGAATATCAGGCTAAACCATGTGTTTGGAATGAATTTGAAGCTAAATCATGTGTTTCGCATAGATTTCAAGCTAACTCATTTGTTACGCATGCAGTTGAAGCTGAATCATGTATATCCCAAGTATTTGAAGCTCAACCATTTGATTCGCATGGATTTGAAGATAAGCCTTCTACTTCGCATTGATTTTAATCTAAATCATGTGTTTCGCATGCATTTGAAGCTAATCGTTTGTATCGCATGGAGTTGAAGCTAAATCATGTATATCACAAGTATTTGCAGCTAAACCATTTGATTCGCATGGATTTGATGCAATGCCATCTACTTCGCTTTTATTTGAAACTGAATCATATTTTTCTCTTGAATTTTAAGCTAACTAGTTTGTTTCGTAATGCAGTTGAAACTAAATCATGTATATCACAATTATTTGAAGCTAAACCATTTGATTCGCATGGATTTCAAAATAAGCCTTCTACTTCGCATTGATTTTAATCTAAATCATCTGTTTCGCATGGATTTAAAGTTATCTCGTTTGTTTCGCATGCAGTTGAAGATTAATCATGTATATCACAGGTATTTGAAGCTAAACCAGTTGTTTCGCATGGATTCGAAGATCAGCCTTCTACTTCGCATTGATAAGAAGCAAAATCATGTGTTTCGCATGGATTTGAAGCTAACTCGTTCGTTTCGCTTGCATTTGAAGCTAAATCATGCACATCACAGGTATTTGAAGCTAAACCATTTGTTTCGCATGGATTCGAATATAAGCCTTCTAAATCGCATTGATGTCAAGCTAAATCATATGTTTCGCATAGATTTGAAGCTAACTCGCTAATTTTGCATGCTGTTGAAGCTTATTCATGTATATCACAAGTATTTGAAGCTAAACCATTTGTTTCGAAAGGATTCGAAGATCAGCCTTCTACTTCGCATTGATAAGAAGCTAACTCATGTGTTTCGCATGGATTTGAAGCTAACTCGTTAGTTTTGCATGCTGTTGAAGCTAAATCATGTATATCACAAGTATTTGAAGCTAAACCATTTGTTTCGCAAGGATACGAAGATCAGCCTTCTACTTCGCATTGATAAGAAGCAAAATCATGTGTTTCGCATGGATTTGAAGCTAACTCGTTCGTTTCGCTTGCATTTGAAGCTAAATCATGCAGATCACAAGTATTTGAAGCTGAACCACTTGTTTCGCATGGATTTGAAGGTAAGCCTTCTACTTCGCATTGATTTGAAGCTAAATCATGTGTTTCGAATGGATTTGAAGCTAACTCGTTTGTTTCGCATGCAATTGAAGCTAAATCATGTGTATCACAATTATTTGAAGCTAAACCATTTGATTCGCATGGATTTCAAAATAAGCCCTCTACTTCGCATTGATTTTAATCTAAATCATCTGTTTCGGATGGATTTAAAGCTATCTCGTTTGTTTCGCATGCAGTTGAAGATAAATCATGTATATCACAACTATTTGAAGCTAATCCATTTGTTTCGCGTGGATTCGAAGATCAGCCTTCTACTTCGCATTGATTTGAAGTTAAATCATATGTTTCGCATGGATTTGAAGCTAATCGTTTGTATCGCATGCAGTTGAAGATAAATCATGTATATCACAAGTATTTGAAGCTAATCCATTTGTTTCGCGTGGATTCGAAGATCAGCCTTCTACTTCGCATTGATTTGAAGTTAAATCATATGTTTCGCATAGATTTGAAGCTAACTCGTTTGTTACGCATGCAGTTGAAGCTGAATCATGTATATCCCAAGTATTTGAAGCTCAACCATTTGATTCGCATGGATTTCAAAATAAGCCTTCTACTTCGCATTGATTTGAAGCGAAATCATGTGTTTCGCTTGGATTTCAAGCTAACTCGTTTGTTTCGCATGCAATTGAAGCTAAATAATGTATCAAACAAGTATTTGAAGCTAAACCATTTGTTTCGCATGGATTCGAAGATAAGCCTTCTACTTCGCATTGATTTTAATCTAAATCATCTGTTTCGCATGGATTTAAAGCTATCTCGTTTGTTTCGCATGCAGTTGAAGATAAATCATGTATATCACAGGTATTTCGAGCTAAACCATTTGATTCGCATGGATTTGATGCTATGCCATCTACTTCGCTTTTATTTGAAACTGAATCATGTGTTTCTCTTGAATTTGAAGCTAACTCGCTAGTTTTGCATGCTGTTGAAGCTTATTCATGTATATCACAAGTATTTGAAGCTAAACCATTTGTTTCGCAAGGATTCGAAGATCAGCCTTCTACTTCGCATTGATAAGAAGCTAAATCATGTGTTTCGCTTGGATTTCAAGCTAACTCGTTTGTTTCGCATGCAACTGAAGCTAAATCATGTATATCACAATTATTTGAAGCTAAACCATTTGTTTCGCATGGATTCGAATATAAGCCTTCTAAATCGCATTGATGTCAAGCTAAATCATATGTTTCGCATAGATTTGAAGCTAACTCGCTAATTTTGCATGCTGTTGAAGCTTATTCATGTATATCACAAGTATTTGAAGCTAAACCATTTGTTTCGCAAGGTTACGAAGATCAGCCTTCTACTTCGCATTGATAAGAAGCAAAATCATGTGTTTCGCATGGATTTGAAGCTAACTCGTTCGTTTCGCTTGCATTTGAAGCTAAATCATGCACATCACAAGTATTTGAAGCTGAACCACTTGTTTCGCATGGATTTGAAGATAAGCCTTCTACTTCGCATTGATTTGAAGCTAAATCATGTGTTTCGCTTGGATTTCAAGCTAACTCGTTTGTTTCGCATGCAATTGAAGCTAAATCATGTATAACACAATTATTTGAAGCTAAACCATTTGATTCGCATGGATTTCAAAGTAAGCCTTCTACTTCGCATTGATTTTAATCTAAATCATCTGTTTCGGATGGATTTAAAGCTATCTCGTTTGTTTCGCATGCAGTTGAAGATAAATCATGTATATCACAAGTATTTGAAGATAATCCATTTGTTTCGCGTGGATTCGAAGATCAGCCTTCTACTTCGCATTGATTTGAAGTTAAATCATATGTTTCGCATGGATTTGAAGCTAATCGTTTGTATCGCATGCAGTTGAAGCTAATTCATGTATATCACAAGTGTTTGAAGCTAAACCATTTGATTCGCATGGATTTGATGCTATGCCATCTACTTCGCTTTTATTTGAAACTGAATCATGTGTTTCTCTTGAATTTGAAGCTAACACTTTCGTTTCACATGCAGTTGAAGCTATATCATGTATGTCACAAGTATTTGAAGCTGAACCATTTGTTTCGCACGAATATCAGGCTAAACAATGTGTTTGGAATGAATTTGAAGCTAAATCATGTGTTTCGCATAGATTTGAAGCTAACTCGTTTGTTACGCATGCAGTTGAAGCTGAATCATGTATATCCCAAGTATTTGAAGCTCAACCATTTGATTCGCATGGATTTCAAAATAAGCCTCCTACTTCGCATTGATTTGAAGCGAAATCATGTGTTTCGCTTGGATTTGAAGCTAACTCGTTCGTTTCGCTTGCATTTGAAGCTAAATCATGCACATCACAAGTATTTGAAGCTGAACCACTTGTTTCGCATGGATTTCAAAATAAGCCTTCTACTTCGCATTGATTTTAATCTAAATCATCTGTTTCGGATGGATTTAAAGCTATCTCATTTTTTTCGCATGCAGTTGAAGATAAATCATGTATATCACAGGTATTTGAAGCTAAACCATTTGTTTCGCATGGATTCGAAGATCAGCCTTCTACTTCGCATTGATTTGAAGTTAAATCATATGTTTCGCATGGATTTGAAGCTAATCGTTTGTATCGCATGCAGTTGAAGCTAATTCATGTATATCACAAGTATTTGAAGCTAAACCATTTGATTCGCATGGATTTGATGCTAAGCCTTCTTCTTCGCATTGATTTGAAGTTAAATCATGTGTTACGCTTGGATTTGAAGCTCACTCGTTTGTTTCGCCTGCATTTGAAGCTTAATCATGTACATCACAAGTATTTGAAGATAAATCATTTGTTTTGAAGCTAAATCATGTGTTTCCCTTGGATTTGAAGCTAACTCGTTTGTTTCGCCTGCATTTGAAATTATATCACTTATATCGCAAGCATTTGAAGATAAATCGTTCGTTTAGCATGGATTTGAAGCTAAGCCTTCTACATCGCATTGATTTGAAGCTAAATCATGCATTTCGCATGGATTTGAAGCTAACTCGATTGTTTCGCCTGCACTTGAAGCTATATCACTTATATCGCTATTATTAGAAGATAAATCATTTGTTTCTCTTGTATTTGTAGCTAAGCCTTCTACATCGCATTGATTTGAAGCTAAATCATGCGTTTCGCATGGATTTTAAGCTAACCCGTTTGTTTTACCTGCATTTCAAGCTATATCACTTATATCGCAATTATCCGAAAATAAATCATTTGTTTCTCATGTATTTGTAGCTAAGCATTCTACTTCGCATTGATTTGAAGTTAAATCATGTGCTTTACCTGGATTTGAAGCTAACTCGCTTGTTTCACATACAGTTGAAGCTAAATCATGTATACACATGTATTTGATGCTAAACCATATGTTTCTCTTGGATTTGATGCTAACTCGTATGATTCGCGTGCAGTTGA
This sequence comes from Megalopta genalis, assembly GCF_051020955.1. Classification (NCBI taxonomy): domain Eukaryota; kingdom Metazoa; phylum Arthropoda; class Insecta; order Hymenoptera; family Halictidae; genus Megalopta; species Megalopta genalis. Next base: position 290,379 of record NW_027476322.1, on the reverse strand, counting down.
AGCTAAATCATGTATTTCACAAGTATTTGAAGTTAAACCATTTGATTCAAATGGATTTGAAGCTAAGCCTACTACTTCGCGTTGATTTGAAGCTAAATCATGTGTTTCGCTTGGATTTGAAGCTAACTCGTTTGTTTTGCCTGCATTTGAAGCTTAATCATTTATATCACAAGTATTTGAAGGTAAACCATTTGTTTTGAAGCTAAATCATGTGTTTCCCTTGGATTTGAAGCTAACTCGTTTGTTTCGCCTGCATTTGAAACTATATCACTTATATCGCAAGCATTTGAAGCTAAATCGCTCGTTTAGCATGCATTTGAAGCTAAGCCTTCTACATCGCATTGATTTGAAGCTAAATCATGCATTTCGCATGGATTCGAAGCTAACTCGTTTGATTCGCTTGCTGTTGAAGCAAAATCACGCATATCCCAAGTATTTGAAGCTCAACCATTTGATTCGCATGGATTTCAAAATAAGCCTTCTACTTCGCATTGATTTGAAGCGAAATCATGTGTTTCGCTTGGATTTCAAGCTAACTCGTTTGTTCCGCCTGCATTTGAAGCTATATCACATATATCGCAAGTATTTGAAGCTAAATCATTTGTTTCGCATGGATTTGAAGCTGACTCGTTTGTTTCGCATGGATTTGAAGCTAAGCCTTTAACTTCGCATTGATTTGAAGCTAAATCATGTGTTTCGCATGAATTTGAAGCTAAACCTTCTATATCGCATTGATTTGAAGTTTAATCATGTGTTTCGCTTGGATTTGAAGCCAACACGTTTGTTTCGTCTGCATTTGAAGCTATATCACTTATATCGCAAGTGTTTGAAGCTAAATCATTTGTTTCGCATTGATTTGAAGCTAACCCTTCTACATCGCATTGATTTGAGCTAAATCATTTGTTTCGCCTGCATTTGAAGCTTAATCATGTATATCACAAGTATTAGAAGGTAAACCATTTGTTTTGAAGCTAAATCATGTGTTTCCCTTGGATTTGAAGCTAACTCGTTTGTTTCGCCTGCATTTGAAACTATATCACTTATATCGCAAGCATTTGAAGCTAAATCGTTCGTTTAGCATGGATTTGAAGCTAAGCCTTCTACATCGCATTGATTTGAAGCTAAATCACGTGTTTCGCATAGATTAGAAGCTAACTCGTTTGTTTCGCATTCTTTTGAAACTATATCACTTCTATCGCAAGTATTTGAAGCTAAATCATGTGTTTCGCATGTATTTGAAGATAAGCCTTCTACTTCGCATTGATTTCAAGCTAAATCATGTGTTTCACATGCATTTGAAGCTAACTCGATTGTTTCGCATGCAGTTGAATGTAAATCATGTACATCACAAGTATTTGATGCTAAACCATTTGCTTCTCATGAATTTGAAGCTAAACCATCTACATCGCATTGATTTGTAGCTAAATCAAGTGTTTCGCTAGGATTTGAAGCTAGCTCGTTTGTTTCGCATGCAGTTGAAGCTAAATCATGTATATCACAAGTATTTGAAGCTAGACCATTTGATTCCCATGGATTTGAAGCTAAGCCTACTACTTCGCATTGATTTGAAGCTAAATCATGTGTTTCGCATGCATTTCAATCTAAATCGTGTATATCACAAGTATTTGAAGCTAAACCATTTGATTCACATGGATTTGAAGCTAAACATGCTACTTCTCATTTATTTGTAGCTAAATCATGTGTTTCGCATGGATTTGAAGCTAACTCGTATGTTTCGCATGCATTTGAAGCTAAATCATGTATATCACAAGTATTTGAAGCTGAACCATTTGATTCGGAGCTAAGCCTTCTACTTCGCCTTGATTTGGACCTAAATCATGTGATCCGCATGTATTTAAACCTAACTCGTTTGTTTCGCCTGCATTTGAATCTAAATCATGTATATCGCAAATATTTGGAGCTGAACCATTTGTTTCGCATGGATTTGCAGCTAAATCATGTGTTTCCCTTAGATTTGCAGCTAACTTGTTGTTTGGTATGCAGTTGAAGCTAAATCATGTATATCACAAGTATTGGAAGCTAAACAATTTGTTTCGCATGGATTTGAAGCTAAGCCTTCTTCTTCGTATTGATTTGAAATTAAATCATGTGTTTCGCTTGGATTTGAAGCCAACACGTTTGTTTCGTCTGCATTTGAAGCTATATCACTTATATCGCAAGTGTTTGAAGCTAAATCATTTGTTTCGCATTGATTTGAAGCTAACCCTTCTACATCGCATTGATTTGAGCTAAATCATTTGTTTCGCCTGCATTTGAAGCTTAATCATGTATATCACAAGTATTAGAAGGTAAACCATTTGTTTTGAAGCTAAATCATGTGTTTCCCTTGGTTTTGAAGCTAACTCGTTTGTTTCGCCTGCATTTGAAACTATATCACTTATATCGCAAGCATTTGAAGCTAAATCGTTCGTTTAGCATGGATTTGAAGCTAAGCCTTCTACATCGCATTGATTTGAAGCTAAATCACGTGTTTCGCATAGATTAGAAGCTAACTCGTGTGTTTCGCATTCTTTTGAAACTATATCACTTCTATCGCAAGTATTTGAAGCTAAATCATGTGTTTCGCATGTATTTGAAGATAAGCCTTCTACTTCGCATTGATTTCAAGCTAAATCATGTGTTTCACACGCATTTGAAGCTAACTCGATTGTTTCGCATGCAGTTGAATGTAAATCATGTACATCACAAGTATTTGATGCTAAACCATTTGCTTCTCATGAATTTGAAGCTAAACCATCTACATCGCATTGATTTGTAGCTAAATCAAGTGTTTCGCTAGGATTTGAAGCTAGCTCGTTTGTTTCGCATGCAGTTGAAGCTAAATCATGTATATCACAAGTATTTGAAGCTAAACCATTTGATTCCCATGGATTTGAAGCTAAGCCTACTACTTCGCATTGATTTGAAGCTAAATCATGTGTTTCGCATGCATTTCAATCTAAATCGTGTATATCACAAGTATTTGAAGCTAAACCATTTGATTCACATGGATTTGAAGCTAAACATGCTACTTCGCATTTATTTGAAGCTAAATCATGTGTTTCGCATGGATTTGAAGCTAACTCGTATGTTTCGCATGCATTTGAAGCTAAATCATGTATATCACAAGTATTTGAAGCTGAACCATTTGATTCGGAGCTAAGCCTTCTACTTCGCCTTGATTTGGACCTAAATCATGTGATCCGCATGGATTTAAAGCTAACTCGTTTGTTTCGCCTGCATTTGAATCTAAATCATGTATATCGCAAATATTTGGAGCTGAACCATTTGTTTCGCATGGATTTGCAGCCAAATCATGTGTTTCCCTTAGATTTGCAGCTAACTTGTTGTTTGGTATGCAGTTGAAGCTAAATCATGTATATCACAAGTATTGGAAGCTAAACAATTTGTTTCGCATGGATTTGAAGCTAAGCCTTCTTCTTCGTATTGATTTGAAATTAAATCATGTGTTTCGCTTGGATTTGAAGCTGACTCGTTTGTTTCGCCTGCACTTGAATCTGAATCATGTATATCACAAGTTTTTGAAGCTAAACCATTTGATTCGCATTGATTTGAAGCTAAGCCTTCAACTTCGCATTGATTTGAAGCTAAATCATGTGTTTCGCTTGAATTTGAAGCTAACTCGTATGTTTCGCATGAAGTTGAAGCCAAATCATGTATAAAACAAGTATTTCAAGCTAAACTATTCGTTTCGCATGGATATGAAGCTAAGCTTTTAACTTCGCATTGATTTGAAGCTAAATCATGTGTTTCGCAAGAATTTGAAGCTAACTGATTGTTCCGCCTGCATTTGAAGCTATATCACTTATATCGCAAGTATTTGAAGGTAAATCATTTGTTTTGCATGGATTTGAAGCTAAGCCTTTAACTTCGCATTGATTTGAAGCTAAATCATGTGTTCCGCATGAATTTGAAGATATCTCGTTCGTTTGGTCTGCATTTGAAGCTATTTCATTTATATCGCAAGTATTTGAATCTAAATCATGTGTTTCGCTCGTATTTGAAGCTAAGCCTTCTACTTCGCATGATTTGAAGCTAAATCATGTGTTACGCTTGGATTTGAAGCTCACTCGTTTGTTTCCCCTGCATTTGAAGCAATATCACTTATATCGCAAGTATATGAAGCTAAATAATTTGTCTCGCATGAATTTGATGCTAACCCTTCTACATCGCATTGATTTGAGCTAAATCATTTGTTTCGCCTGCAGTTGAAGCTAAATCATGTATATCACAAGTATTTGAAGCTAAACCATTTGATTCCCATGGATTTGATGCTAAGCCTACTACTTCGCATTGATTTGAAGCTAAATCATGTGTTTCGCTTGGATTTGAATCTAACTCGTTTGTTTCGCATGCAGTTGAAACTAAATCATGTATATCACAAGTATTTGAAGCTAAACCATTTGTTTCGAATGGATTTGAAGCCATGCCTTCTACTTCGCATTTATTTGAAGCAAAATAATGTGTTCCGCATGGATTTCAATATAACTCGTTTGTTTCACATGCAGTTGAAGCTAAATCATGTATATCACAATGTAGAGTTCAAGTCTCACGTTGTGCCGGTCAGAAAGATACCGAGGACTCCACCACCCACCGAACGGCGACGTTCGTTGTCACTGACGGACATGGCGTCCCAGACGCAGGTGCAGGAAGACTTTGAGGTTGCTTTTCACTCGGAAAGTGAGATGCGACCGACTTCTGAAGCGGCACATACGCAGAAAAGGAAGAGGCTAGACAGCATGTCTGATCTCAGCGAGGACGACACAGCTGTAGTTGAAACTAATCTGTTGGCTGACGTCACTATCCAATTGAGAAAACTTATAGCCTGCACCAAGGCGGAACAGTCGTTTTGTAGGTCACAGGACAGCGTAAACCCCAATTTATCACTACTGGTGAGCTCGTTGGCCAAGGAAACGAACTCTTTAAAATGTTTACGAAGGAGGTGCTTACCAAAGGAAGACTCGAGACACGCGAGGATGTCGGTAATACGACCCGCGCCTCTTTAATCGACGATGGCTCCACTCGTCCTCCTCTCCCCAAAGCATATAGGACTATGGGTACGCAAACCGCAGACCCGGAAGCGGTGGATCGTGGGGAGGTCGCAAGATGGGCGCGAAAGGAACTCAACTTTGATGAGCTCCACAAGCTCATTCGATTCCTTTGCTCACTGAAAAGTTGATGATAACGCAAGCCCGATGAAAGACACGATTGACATCGCCTGCTTCACACCGGCGGATCTACGTACCACAGACGGAACTACGCGCAGAATCCTTCAGAAGATGGCATGTCTCGACGATATCCTTGTCCAGGAGGCCCGCAAGGGTGAGGTCGCCCACCTCCAGACCACTACCTCTATTCCAAGCAAAAGCGGCGGTATGACAAGGAAATCCAGGACCCACTTCTTTCTTATCCATAAGGATAATGAGAAGGACACTATCGACTTGCATGTGGTATACGAGTGCCTCAGGAAAATGGCGCACCTAAGTACGGATACTTCGGCTGGAAATCACGTTGATTTGCCCCGACGAAGTAAGTATAAATATTAGCAGGAAACTTGTTGAATTGATCTTCTCACAGAGCAACTTGATGATCCACCTCCGCTCAAGTAAGGGAGGGGGACCAGACATAAAAATGATCAAAAGCTCTGACGGCACTGGTAAGCCCGCGACGGAAACCATTACCATATCCAGTAACGGACAAACATACGCTGACATGCTGCGTTCTGTTAAAAAGAACGTCGACGTTAACCGAGAGGGGATTGACATCGCTTACGTCAAAGCGAACCTGAAAAGAGACTTAGTTATCTCTGTCAAGGGTGACCGAGGGAAGGTAACAGGACTCTCCGCACTAATTAATAAAAAGATTGCCGGAGTTAAAGCGAAAATATCAACCCGCAATACAAAAACTCTCCACCTTAAGGGTTTAGACGGGGATGTTACGACCGAGGACATATCGAGTACACTATACAAGATGCTGGGCTCGACCTTGGATCCTCAGGAAGTTCAGGTGAAAGCCCTTCGTCCTGGGTGCGCGGGTAGCCAAAATGCTACCGTCATCACTTCCACTAAAAACGCGGAAAGGCTCCTAAAGGTGAAACGCTTCAGGGTTGGATGGGGCCTCTGTCGTGTGGTTGAACGGATAGAGGTCACCCAATGTTACAGGTGCCGCGAATACGGTCATCGCAGCTCAACATGTAAAAATGCGGACAGGTCTAAGAGCTGCCGCAGGTGCGGTGACCTTGGACACATGGAGAAATCCTGCACTAATGCGGAAAAATGCCTTAATTGCAGTATGCAGGGCCACAGGGACGGGACTCTCAAGTGCCCTGCATACTGCAAGGCACTCAACGAAGCCCGCGAGAAACGCAACAATGACAAAGGGGTTAAAGCCAAACCACCAACTGACGGCTCCATGAACGACGCAAAAAAACCGAAGACGAATAAATTGACGAACTCGGGCAGGACACCGAAACAACCTAAGGGAGGTAAATTTAGTACCGACTCAAGCTCACCTATAGTGAGCCTTGATTGTAAAGACGCATCGACAGCCCTGAGAGAGGCCGATGCTGATAAACAGACGACTAACCCCACTCCAAGGGCAAACAAGGATAAGGACGCAAGGGTGACGCTGGTCCCCAGAAGTGCCTCCGATATATTTAGCGAGGATTTCTCCAGGGTACTCTTACCCTCCGGAGGCGAGACGCTAATACAAGCACCCGAAAAGGGCTACGACGATAAGGGCTAACTCCTTTGTCCATTACTCTTGGACCCTTCATTATTGTTAACAAGTTCACTGTTCACATGCAAGGGAAACATAATAAGAAGGCGTCTAAGGACACTCACCTAAACTTATTACAAATCAACCTGCACAATTGTAGATTAGCGCACGACCTGCTCCAACAAAATGCAATCGACCTTGACATCGACGTGGTTTTGATTTCTGAACCGTGGCGGATACTAGACCATTGGTTCGGGGCCAGGGATGGCAGAGCGGTCATATGGATCACTGCTAGGGCGACTGAGAGGTTTTCGTCTATCCAACGTCTGGCCAGCATAGACGGATGCGTGGTGATACAGCTCAACGATATAACAGTTGTTAGCTGCTACTACACGCCGAACATGCGATTGGACAATTTTATGACGCACTTGCATAACCTTGAACATCTGATAAGCACCCTGGATCGCGAACACCTGATCGTGGCAGGTGACTTCAATTCAAAATCACCAGCCTGGGGGTCGGCCAAGTCGGATGCACGGGGCACCGCCACCCTCGAAATGGCAAACCGTGTCCGGATTTGCCCGGTGGTCAGTGAAGGGAAGTTCACGTTTGAGAGGAATGTTCACCACTCTCTGATCGACATCATGTTCTGCGGCTACGCCATGCTCCGGAAGCTGGTGTCAAGCGTCATATTTAACACGGAAACAGCCTCGGATCACCGTTATGTTAGACACGTATTCTCCGGTGAAAACATCTTCCACAAAAAAGCGCCTAGGCCTGGAGTGGTTGATGTGGATAAATTCCTGGCGCTATACAGCAGGGCTACGGCATTGGTCTCTCCTTTCCTTATGGAGACGGCTATTTAGCTTCAAATGCATGCGAAAGAAACGAGTTAACTTCAAATGCAAGCGAATCACATGATTTAGCTTCACATCAATGCGAAGTATGATTAAAATACTTGTGATATACATTTTTCTACGGGACCCTGAGGTCCTGATTTATGATATCCCGAAAGGGATGGGCAAGGAGGAAATTGCCTCCAGTCTTTGGAGGCAAAACCTCTCTGAGGCGTCCCAGAAGGATGTGCCTTCGGGTGTTCGGGTCAGTCGCATGGCTGGCAAGACCCCGGAGACAGCCAACTGGGTAGTGGCCGTCAGTCCGCAGATAAGTCGGCGGCTGGCGCAGAGAGGGGACCGGGTGTACCTCGGGTGGAGTCCCTGTCGTGTGCGGGACTTCATACAGGTCACCCGATGCTATAAGTGCCAGTGCTTCGGGCACACGGCGAAGCGCTGCAAATTCAAAGAGGATGTCTGCGGACATTGTGCCGAAAAAGCGCACGGTTATGCGCTCTGTAGCAGGAAGAGCAAGCCCCCGGTTTGCTCCAACTGTAAAGACAGAGGGCGACCATTCGAACATAAGTCGCGAGACCCGGCCTGCGCCTCCTATCAGGAAGCGCTGGTTTTGGAGATGTCTCGCATTAGACAAGAATAATTTGAACTTGAATGGATAGTACAAACGACCGGCGACGCTCGAGAGTCATACGGGTCATGCAGCATAACATGCAGCGAGCCCGAAACGTGACCGACGAAGTCCGGACTGAGATGCATAGGCGAGGGGTAGATGTGTTGCTTGCACAAGAGCCATATAGCTGGCGGGGTACCGTGCCCGGGCTAGGCTTGAGAACGAGGCTGATCACGGCAGGCGATCCGGTGATGGCTGCAATAGCGGTCAGAAACCCGGATCTAACCGTGGTCAAAGTCTCTAACTTGTGCGACACGCATTTGACCTGTGCCAGCATCTCGGGTTCGTTTGGGAGCTTCTTCCTGATCAGCCAGTACTTTCAATGGTCCGATGACGTTGAATCGGGTCTGGCGCGGTTGGAGAGAGCTCTTTCCGCACTAAGGCATAACCGAGTCATTATCTCTGCCGACGTTAACGCAAAATCAGCCCAGTGGGGCAGTGCGGAGACGGACGTGAGAGGCCGTAAACTTGAAGAGTTTATCGTGAGCCATGGCTTGGTTGTCTTGAACGAGGCTGGAAACGCTCCGACGTTTTCCAGCCCTAGTGGACAGTCTTACATCGACGTCACACTATCGACACCTGACATTTGCGACAAGGTGCGAGGTTGGAAGGTCCGCGAGGACCTGACGACCAGCGACCACCGAGTCATAGAGTTCACTTTGAGTTTTTGCGCCGAGGACGGTGCTGCCGAAATTTGTAGTAGCGACAGCAGCACCAACTGGAACGGATTATTACCAAGGTTCCGACTCCGAAGCGCGAAATGGCCCGAGTTCGACAAGGCGCTGCAGGAAAGTAAGAGGAGTATATCCCCCAATCCATTGAATAATAAGGGGGAAGTCGATCATCTAGCACAGGAGATCGAAAGAATGATCGTCCAAGCGTGCGACTCCTCGATGCCAACCAAGCAGTTGCATTCAAAATCCGTCCCATGGTGGACGGCCAACCTGACGAGGCAGAAGAGGCGAGTCTATAAACTTAGACGAGCCTCGCAGAACGCGGCATGTTCAGAGGAGCAGAAGGCGGCCAAGAGGACCGAGTATCTCAAACAGAGAAAGGCCTACAAAGCCGCCATTAAAGCTGCTCGGTCGCACAGCTGGCGTGCATTCGTGACCGAGCAGGGAAACAAAGAACCCTGGGGCCTCATTTATAAGATCACGAGGCAGAAGATGACAGCCAGCATGGTCATCTCGAATATTAACCTTAACACTACCCAGGGTTATACTACAGACTGGGACTCCACCGCTTCCGCACTGCTGGAGGGGTTAATTCAGGACGATAGCCCCACGAATGACTCCCCCGATCATGCGCGAGTCAGGAGGGAAGCTGCCATCGAGCCGGAGAGTGAGGACGCCAGTCCCTTCACCCTCTCGGAGCTCAGATCGGCGGTCAACCGACTGAAGAGCGGCAAGTGTCCAGGCCTAGACCGAATTGAGCCGGAGGTTCTAAAACGCTCGTTTAATACGATCTCACGCGAGCTCCTCCGACTCTACAACGGATGCCTGGCACACGGAGTCTTTCCCGCGGAATGGAAAGTCGGGTCCATCATCTCCATCCTTAAAGGACCCGAGAAACCTGAAACGGAGATAAAGTCCTACAGACCTATATGCTTGTTTCGGTCGTAGGCAAAGTCTTAGAGAAGCTAATCGCTACGCGATTAGCTAGTTCGTTTTTGCACCCCGGCTACGCCTCCCATCGGCAATACGGATTCAGGCCGCATCGATCCACGACTGATGTCGTGGTAAAGATGAGGGAGCTTGCGTCCGGTCGAGAGGAAAAGTACGTCGTGGGTCTGCTCTTCGACATAGCCGCAGCCTTTGATAACGTCTGGTGGCCAAGCATACTCAACGCGTTGAGGAAGCGAGGCTGCCCAAAAAACCTATTTAGATTGGTGGTCGACTACTTCGACGGCCGCGTGGTGACTATGGTGTCTGATCGCGGTGCAGTGCGGAAGAAAGTCACTAAGGGCTGCCCACAGGGATCAATTCTTGGTCCGGGCTGTTGGAACTTAGTCTTCGACGAGGTTCTACAGCTCCTATCGAACGCCGGGCTCGCTTGCGAGCCCATCGCTTATGCAGACGACCTTCTTCTCTTGATCTTTGCGAACAGCAGGAAGGGTCTAGAAAGCAATGGCCAATTGGTTGCGGACACCATTTCTCGCTGGTGCGATCAGCAGAAATTGTCGCTGTCTGCGACCAAGACTGAGATGATATTCTTGAAAGGCTCTCTCGACAGAGAGAGAGGCCACCTGTGATAAAAGTAGGAGGTCGGAATATTGCCGTCAAGGACTATGTGCGTTACCTTGGCGTGCATTTTGACTCTGGACTGGGTATCCATTCCCACGTCGAGTATTTGAATGCTAAGTCCTTGCGAACGTTTAATGCGCTAGCAAGGATTGCTAAGTCGAACTGGGGATTGGGATATCGGACGATGCGTACTTTGTACTGCGGCTTGTTTGTCCCAATCGTCACGTATGCTGCCGCGGGCTGGGCAGACCGCCTTACCTCTGGGACGAGTAAATTGTTCACCAGGGCGCAGAGGCGTGTTCTGCTTGGCTGCGTCAAAGCCTACAGGACAGTCTCCACTGATGCGATCCCCGTGATCGCCGGGGAGATACCTGTGGACTTGGCGATAGCGGAGTTCAGCTGCGTGTACAAAGCCAGGAAGAAACTCGGGTTCCAACATGGAACCTATCAAGTGAGTCAGGCCGAATTGGCTGACGAATCGTCACCGAAGCCCAAGTTCGCAGAAGGCTGAGGGAGGCGACTTTAGAGATGTGGCAGCAGAGATGGTCGTCCTCGACGAAGGGTAGGGAAACCTTCCAATACTTCGGCGAGGTATCAGACCGACTCTCAGCGAGCTGGATCAGAGTCGACCATGATGTAGCGCAGTTCTTGAGCGGACACGGAGACTTCCGTGCGAAGCTCAAGACGTTCGCCCTGGTCGACGATGAGTTGTGCGAATGTGGGGAGGAGGAAACTCCAAACCACGTCCTCTACGATTGTCAGCGTTACGTAGAGGACAGGGAACACCTACGCCAGGCGGCGATTCGAGAAGGATTTCAGTGGCCGATCGACAAAGCCAGCCTGGTGTCAGAGCAGCTCTTTAAGGAGTTCCAGAAATTCGCACGATCCGTAAGAACGACAAAGAGACGAACATAGAACGAAACTGAATACGGAGCGTGGACTCGTCCAGCTCCGTCGATGTACGGCATGCTGGGCGAACCCCTCGGGGTTCGTCCCCTCGGGCCAGGCTGACGCCCCTCTTGCGGAGATAAAAGATTTTAACACTACTCCGTAAGAGTGCCTGGATTGGATTGGACTCGAGGTGGCAGTGGGAGTAGCACGCTGTCTTCCCCTGATACGATAGTGAACGAGGGTAGAGCCCGAACATCAGGCATAAGTCGCAAGAGCGGCCGGTATGGTCCACCAAGGACTTAGGTACGGCCCGTCTCTCAGAGACCACAGTTATTACGATAAACACTAACTGCAGCCTATTAGGCTTCGCCGACGACGCTGCACTCGTCATATCTGCCAGGGATATTGAGGCAGCCAGAAACAAGGCTACCGCCGCCTTGAAATCAGTCAAGACTTGGTTTGACCAAAATCATTTAGAACTTGCGGAGGAAAAATGAGAGGACCTTCACCTCACAAGCAGGAAGACCAAGCGGTCCATCGACCTGAGGATTGGTAATAATACTCTTAAGGCATGAACATCTACACGCTACCTTGGTGTGGTCATTGAGGCCAATCAAGTGTTTCGGAAGCACATACTTAATGCCTGTGAAAAGGCCACTAAGTATGCAGGAATGTTGTGCAGGATACTGCCCAACATCGGGGGTGGCGGTTATTGGGCACGTTCCTTATATTACCGCGTAGTGGAGTCAGTATGCATGTATGCGGCTCCAATATGGGCTCCTGCGGTCAATATGTCCAACAACAGAAAGCACCTCAACGCTGCGCAAAAGACGATCCTGGCGAGGGTGGTTAGAGCATATCGTACCACCGCGCTCGACGCCTTGTGCGTCCTTGCGGGTTTTCCCCCTTTCGACTTGGTGGCAAACGAAAGGAGGCGCATCTACGTGAAAACAACGGATCTGGACAGGAGGGCACCCGACTACAAGCGCCGGATGCACCTGATCAGGAAGGAAGAGCGTGACCGAACGTTGTCCGAATGGCAGAAGAGATGGGATTTGGCACCCCATGGCCGGAGGACTCACTCTCTAATCCCGAAGATTGCGGACTGGATCGGGTGGGGCCCTCCCCTGCTCGACTTTCGACTGGCGCAGGTGCTGACTGGACATGGTTGCTTCTCAAGCTTCCTTAAGCGTATTGTGAAGATAGACCAGTCCAGATGCCTGCTCTGCGGGGTGGACGATGACACCATTGAGCACGCTATTATCATGTGCCGGGCCTTTGACGACGAACGAGCCACATTGGTGAAAGAAATTGGAGTGCTTTCATTTGACATGGTATTACTTATACTGAAAGACTCGAGCAAAAGGACATCTTTTAAAAAGTTTATTGACGACTGCCTCAAGAGGAAGGAGGCTGCCCTCAACGACCTCCAGAGGAAGGAGAGACCGAATTTCACAGCCAGGACCAGGACTCAAATGTAAGGTGGTTCTAAGAAACGTAAATCCACCCGCCACCCTCACGAAGCAATGCTCTAGGGCGGATACCATCGAGGGGGGATCCTACATCATGGCTGAAGGGAGGTTTAGGTTTTAGTGGGTATGCCGATAGCACTACCCTCGGACAACCCCGGACAGTGTGCGTAAAGCATTTCCCCCTCCACGGGAAAAAAAATGTATATCACAAGTATTTTAATCATACTTCGCATTGATGTGAAGCTAAATCATGTGATTCGCATGGATTTGAAGTTAACTCGTTTCTTTCGCATGCATTTGAAGCTAAATCATGTATAAAACAAGTGCTTGTACCTAACCTATTCGTCTCGCATGGATTTGAGACTAAGCCTTCTACTTCGCAATGATTTGAAGCTAACTCATGTCTTTCGCTTGGATTTGAAGCTAACTCGATTGTTTCGCCTGCATTTGAAGCTATATCACTTATAGTCGCAAGCATTTGAAGCTAAATCATTCGTTCTGCATGGATTTGAAGCTAAACCCTCTACATCACATTGATTTGAAGCTAAACCAAGTGTTTCGCTTGGACTTGAAGCTGACTCGCCTGTTTCACATGCAGTTGAAGCTAAATCATGTATATCATAAGTTTTTGAAGCTAAACTATTTGATTCGCATTGATTTGAAACTAATCCTTCAACTTCGCATTGATTTGAAGCTAAATCATGTGTTTCGCTTATATTTGAAGCTAACTCGTATGTTTCGCATGTAGTTGAAGCTAAATCATGTATAAAACAAGTATTTGAAGCTAAACTATTCGTTTCGCATGGATTTGAAGCTAAGCCTACTACTTCGCATTGATTTGAAGCTAAATCTGTTTCGCATGGATTTGAAGCTAAGCCTTTAACTTCGCATTGATTTGAAGCTAAATCATGTGTTTCCCTTGGATTTTAAGCTGACTCGTTTGTTTCGCATGCAGTTGAAGCTAAATCATGTATATCACAAATATTTGAAGCTAAACCATTTGATTCGCATGGATTTGAAACTAAGCCTTCTACTTGGCTTTGAATTGGTGCAAAATCATGCGTTTCGCATGGATCCGAAGCTAACTCGTTTGAATCGCATGCAGTTGAAACTAAGTCATGTTTATCACAAGTATCTGAATCTAAACCATTTGTTTCGCATTGATTTGAAGCTAAGCTTTCTACTTTGCATTGATTTGAAGCTACATCATGTGTTTCGCTTGGATGTGAAGCTAACTCGTTTGTTCCGCATACAGTTGAAGCTACATCATGTATATCACAAGTACTTGAAGCTGAACCATTTGTATCGCATGAATATTAAGCTAAACCATGTGTTTCGAATGAATTTGAAGCTAAATCATGTGTTTTGCATGGATTCGAAGCTAACACGTTTGATTCGCATGCAGTTGAAGCTAAATTATGTATATCACAAATATTTGAAGCTAAACCAATTGATACGCTTGGATTTGAAACTAAACCTTGTACTTCGCGTTGATTTGAATCTTAATCATGTGTTTCGCATGGATTTCAATCTAACTCGTTTGTTACGCCTGCATTAGAAGCTATGTCAATTACTTTCGCTAGTATTTGAAGCTCTATCATTCGTTTCGTATGGATTTGAAGCTAAGCCTACTGGATCCCATTGATTTGAAGGTAAATCTTGATTTTCGTTTGGATTTGAATCTAACTCGTTTGTTTCGCATGCAGTTGAAGCTAAATCATGTATATCACAAGTATTTTAATCTAAACCATTTGTTTCGCATTGATTTGAAGCTAAGCCTTATACTTCGCATTGATTTGAAGATAAATCATGTGATTCGCTTGCATTTGAAGTTAACTCGTTTCATTCGCATGCATTTGAAGCTAAATCATGTATATCACAAGTATTTGGAGCTAAACCATTTGTTTCGCATGGATTCGAAGATAAGCCTTCTACTTCGCATTGATTTGAAGCTAAATCATGACTATCGCTAGGATTTGAAGCTAACTCGTTTGTTTCGCATACTGTTGAAGCTAAATCATGTATAACACAAGTATTTGAGCCTGAGCCATTTGTTTCGCATGGATTCGAAGATCAGCCTCCTAATTCGCATTGATTTGAAGGTAAATCATGTCTTTTGCATGGATTTAATGCTAACTCGTTTGTTTCACCTGCAATTGAATCTATATCAGTGATATTCGCAAGTATTTGAAGCTAAATCATTCGTTTCGCTGGATTTGATGCTAAGCCTTCTACTTCGCATTGATTTGAATCTAAATCATGTGTTTCGCTTGGATTTGAAGCTAACTCGTTGGTTTTGCATGCAGTTGAAGCAAAATCACGCATATCACAAGTATTTGAAGCTAAACCATTTGAATCGCATGGATTCGAAGATCAGCCTTCTACATCGCATTGATTTAAAGCTAAATCATGTGTTTCGCCTGGATTTGAAGCTAACTCGTTCGTTTCCCTTGCATTTGCAGCTAAATCATGCACATCACAATTATTTGAAGCTAAACCATTTGATTCGCATGGATTTCAAAATAAGCCTTCTACTTCGCATTGATTTTAATCTAAATCATCTGTTTCGCATGGATTTAAATCTATCTCGTTTGTTTCGCTTGCATTTGAAGCTAAATCATGCATATCACAAGTATTTGAAGCTAAACCATTTGATTCGCATGGATTTGATGCTATGCCATCTACTTCGCTTTTATTTGAAACTGAATCATGTGTTTCTCTTGAATTTGAAGCTAACACGTTCGTTTCACATGCAGTTGAAGCTAAATCATGTTTGTCACAAGTATTTGAAGCTGAACCATTTGTTTCGCACGAATATCAGGCTAAACCATGTGTTTGGAATGAATTTGAAGCTAAATCATGTGTTTCGCATAGATTTGAAGCTAACTCATTTGTTACGCATGCAGTTGAAGCTGAATCATGTATATCCCAAGTATTTGAAGCTCAACCATTTGATTCGCATGGATTTGAAGATAAGCCTTCTACTTCGCATTGATTTTAATCTAAATCATGTGTTTCGCATGCATTTGAAGCTAATCGTTTGTATCGCATGGAGTTAAAGCTAAATCATGTATATCACAAGTATTTGAAGCTACACCATTTGATTCGCATGGATTTGATGCTATGCCATCTACTTCGCTTTTATTTGAAACTGAATCATGTGTTTCTCTTGAATTTGAAGCTAACACTTTCGTTTCACATGCAGTTGAAGCTAAATCATGTATGTCACAAGTATTTGAAGATGAACCATTTGTTTCGCACGAATATCAGGCTAAACAATGTGTTTGGAATGTATTTGAAGCTAAATCATGTGTTTCGCATAGATTTTAAGCTAACTCGTTTGTTACGCATGCAGTTGAAGCTGAATCATGTATATCCCAAGTATTTGAAGCTTAACCATTTGATTCGCATGGATTTCAAAATAAGCCTTCTACTTCGCATTGATTTGAAGCGAAATCATGTGTTTCGCTTGGATTTCAAGCTAACTCGTTTGTTTCGCATGCAATTGAAGCTGAATAATGTATCAAACAAGTATTTGAAGCTAAACCATTTGTTTCGCATGGATTCGAATATCAGCCATCTACCTCGTATTGATTTAAAGCTAAATCATGTGTTTCGCATGGATTTGAAGCTAACTCGTTTGTATCGCAAGCAGTTGAAGCTAAATCATGTATATCACAATTATTTGAAGCTAAACCGTTTGATTTTCATGGATTTCAAAATAAGCCTTCTACTTCGCATTGATTTTAATCTAAATCATCTGTTTCGCATGGATTTAAAGCTATCTCGTTTGTTTCGCATGCAGTTGAAGATAAATCATGTATATCACAGGTATTTCAAGCTAAACCATTTGATTCGCATGGATTTGAAGGTAAGCCTTCTACTTCGCATTGATTTGAAGCTAAATCATGTGTTTCGCATGGATTTGAAGCTAACTCGTTAGTTTTGCATGCTGTTGAAGCTAAATCATGTATATCACAAGTATTTGAAGCTAAACCATTTGTTTCGCAAGGATACGAAGATCAGCCTTCTACTTCGCATTGATAAGAAGCAAAATCATGTGTTTCGCATGGATTTGAAGCTAACTCGTTCGTTTCGCTTGCAATTGAAGATAAATCATGCACATCACAAGTATTTGAAGCTGAACCACTTGTTTCGCATGGATTTGAAGATAAGCCTTCTACTTCTCATTGATTTGAAGTTAAATCATATGTTTCGCATGGATTTGAAGCTAATCGTTTGTATCGCATGCAGTTGAAGCTAAATCGTGTATATCACAAGTATTTGAAGCTCAACCATTTGATTCGCATGGATTTGAAGATAAGCCTTCTACTTCGCATTGATTTTAATCTAAATCATGTGTTTCGCATGGATTTGAAGCTAACTCGTTCGTTTTGCATGCAGTTGAAGATAAATCATGTATATCACAGGTATTTGAAGCTAAACCATTTGTTTCGCATGGATTCGAAGATAAGCCTTCTAAATCGCATTGATTTCAAGCTAAATCATATGTTTCGCATAGATTTGAAGCTAACTCGCTAGTTTTGCATGCTGTTGAAGCTTATTCATGTATATCACAAGTATTTGAAGCTAAACCATTTGTTTCGCAAGGATTCGAAGATCAGCCTTCTACTTCGCATTGATAAGAAGCTAAATCATGTGTTTCGCATGGATTTCAAGCTAACTCGTTTGTTTCACATGCAATTGAAGCTAAATCATGTATATCACAATTATTTGAAGCTAAACCATTTGATTCGCATGGATTTCAAAATAAGCCTTCTACTTCGCATTAATTTGAAGCTAAATCATGTTTCGCTTGGATTTCAAGCTAACTCGTTTGTTTCGCATGTAATTGAAGCTAAATAATGTATCAAACTAGTATTTCAAGCTCAAGCATTTGTTTCGCATGGATTCGAAGATCTGCCATCTACCTCGTAATGATTTGAAGTTAAATCATGTGTTTCGCATGGATTTGAAACTAACTCGTTTGTGTCGCATGCAGTTGAAGCTAAATCATGTATATCACAATTATTTGAAACTAAATCATTTGATTCGCATGGATTCGAAGATCAGCCTTCTACTTCGCAATTGATAAGAAGCTAAATCATGTGTTTCGCATGGATTTCAAGCTAACTCGTTTGTTTCGCATGCAATTGAAGCTAAATCATGTATCAAACAAGTATTTGAAGCTAAACCATTTGTTTCGCATGGATTCGAAGATCAGCCATCTACCTCGCATTGATTTGATGCTAAATCATGTGATTCGCTTGCATTTGAAGTTAACTCGTTTCTTTCGCATGCATTTGAAGCTAAATCATGTATATCACAACTATTTGGAGCTAAACCATTTGTTTCGCATGGATTCGAAGATAAGCCTTCTACTTCGCATTGATTTGAAGCTAAATCATGACTATCGCTAGGATTTGAAGCTAACTCGTATGTTTCGCATACTGTTGAAGCTAAATCATGTATAACACAAGTATTTGAGCCTGAGCCATTTGTTTCGCATGGATTCGAAGATCAGCCTCCTAATTCGCATTGATTTGAAGGTAAATCATGTCTTTTGCATGGATTTAAAGCTAACTCGTTTGTTTCACCTGCAATTGAATCTATATCAGTGATATTCGCAAGTATTTGAAGCTAAATCATTCGTTTCGCTGGATTTGAAGCTAAGCCTTCTACTTCGCATTGATTTGAATCTAAATCATGTGTTTCGCTTGGATTTGAAGCTAACTCGTTGGTTTTGCATGCAGTTGAAGCAAAATCACGCATATCACAAGTATTTGAAGCTAAACCATTTGAATCGCATGGATTCGAAGATCAGCCTTCTACATCGCATTGATTTAAAGCTAAATCATGTGTTTCGCCTGAATTTGAAGCTAACTCGTTCGTTTCCCTTGCATTTGCAGCTAAATCATGCACATCACAATTATTTGAAGCTAAACCATTTGATTCGCATGGATTTCAAAATAAGCCTTCTACTTCGCATTGATTTTAATCTAAATCATCTGTTTCGCATGGATTTAAATCTATCTCGTTTGTTTCGCTTGCATTTGAAGCTAAATCATGCACATCACAAGTATTTGAATCTGAACCACTTGTTTCGCATGGATTTGAAGATAAGCCTTCTACTTCGCATTGATTTGAAGCTAAATCATGTGTTTCGCTTGGATTTGAAACTAACTAGTTTGTTTCGTAATGCAGTTGAAGCTAAATCATGTATATCACAATTATTTGAAGCTAAACCATTTGATTCGCATGGATTTCAAAATAAGCCTTCTACTTCGCATTGATTTTAATCTAAATCATCTGTTTCGCATGGATTTAAAGCTATCTCGTTTGTTTCGCATGCAGTTGAAGATAAATCATGTATATCACAGGTATTTGAAGCTAAACCATTTGTTTCGCATGGATTCGAATATAAGCCTTCTAAATCGCATTGATGTCAAGCTAAATCATATGTTTCGCATAGATTTGAAGCTAACTCGCTAATTTTGCATGCTGTTGAAGCTTATTCATGTATATCACAAGTATTTGAAGCTAAACCATTTGTTTCGCAAGGATTCGAAGATCTGCCTTCTACTTCGCATTGATAAGAAGCTAACTCATGTGTTTCGCATGGATTTGAAGCCAACTCGTTAGTTTTGCATGCTGTTGAAGCTAAATCATGTATATCACAAGTATTTGAAGCTAAACCATTTGTTTCGCAAGGATACGAAGATCAGCCTTCTACTTCGCATTGATAAGAAGCAAAATCATGTGTTTCGCATGGATTTGAATCTAACTCGTTCGTTTCGCTTGCATTTGAAGCTAAATCATGCACATCACAAGTATTTGAAGCTGAGCCACTTGTTTCGCATGGGTTTGAAGATAAGCCTTCTTCTTCGCATTGATTTGAGGCTAAATCATGTGTTTCGCTTGGATTTCAAGCTAACTCGTTTGTTTCGCATGCAGTTGAAGATAAATCATGTATATCACAGGTATTTCAAGCTAAACCATTTGATTCGCATGGATTTCAAAATAAGCCTTCTACTTCGCATTGATTTTAATCTAAATCATCTGCTTCGGATGGATTTAAAGCTATCTCGTTTGTTTCGCATGCAGTTGAAGATAAATCATGTATATCACAGGTATTTCAAGCTAAACCATTTGATACGCATGGATTTGAAGATAAGCCTTCTACTTCGCATTGATTTGAAGCTAAATCATGTGTTTCGCTTGGATTTGAAGCTAACTCGTTAGTTTTGCATGCTGTTGAAGCTAAATCTTGTATATCACAAGTATTTGAAGCTAAACCATTTGTTTCGCAAGGATACGAAGATCAGACTTCTGCTTCGCACTGATTTGAAGCGGAATCGTGTGTTTCGCTTGTATTTGAAACTAACTCGTTAGTTTCGCATGCATTTGAATCTAAATCATGTATGTCACAAGTATTACAATCTTAACTTTCTGTTTCGCATGGATTTGAAGCTAAGCCTTCTATTTCGCATTGATTTGAGGCAGAACCATGTGTTTCGCTTGTATTTGAAGCTAACTCATTCATTTCGCCTGCATTTGAGGCTAAACCATGTATATCACAATTATTTGAAGCTAAACCATTTGTTTCCGCATGGATTCGAAGATCAGACTTCTGCATCGCATTGATTTGAAGCTAAATCATGTGTTTCGCATGGATTTGAAGCTTACTCGTTTGTTTTGCATGCAGTTGAAGCTAAATCATGTATATCACAAGTGTTTGAAGCTAACCCGTTAGATTCGCATGGATTTGATGATAAGCCATCTACTTCGCATTGAATTAAAGCTAAATCATGTGTTTCGCTTGAACTTGAAGCTAACGCGTTTGTTTCGCATGCAGTTGAAGCTAAATCATGTACATCACAACTATTTGAAGCTAAATCATCTGTTTCGTGTGGATTCGAAGATCAGCCTTCTACTTCGCATTGATTTGAAGCTAAATCATGTTTTTTGCTTGCATTGGAAGCTAACTCGTTTGTTTCGCATGCAGTTGAATCTAAATCATGTATATCACACGTTTTTGAATCTAAACAATCTGTTTCGTGTGGATTCGGAGATCAGCCTTCTACTTCGCATTGATTTGAAGCGAAATCATATGTCTCGCTTGGATTTGGAGCTAACTCGTTTATTTCGCATGCAGTTGAAGCTAAATCATGTACATCACAAGTATTTGAAGCGAAACCATCTGTTTCGTGTGGATTCGAAGGTAAGCCTTCTACTTCGCATTGATTTGATGCTAAATCATGTGTTTCGCATGGATTTAATGCTAACACGTTTGATTCACCTGCATTTGAAGCTATATCAGTGATATTCGCAAGTATTTGAAGCTAAATCATTCGTTTCGCTGGATTTGAAGCTAAGCCTTCTACTTCGCTTTGATTTGAATCTCAATCATGTGTTTCGCTTGGATTTGAAGCAAACTCGTTGGTTTTGCATGCAGTTGAAGCAAAATCACGCATATCACAAGTATTTGAAGCTAAACCAATTGATTCGCATGGATTCGAAGATCAGCCTTCTACTTCGCATTGATTTGAAGCTAAATCATGAGTTTCGCATGGATTTGAAGCTAAATCATGTGTTTTGAATGGATTTGAAGTTAACTCGTTTGCTTCCCAAGCAGTTGAAACTAAATCATGTATGTCATAAGTATTTGAAGCTAAAGAACTTGATACGCATGGATTTCAAACTAAGCCTTCTACTTCGCATTGATTTGAAGGTAAATCATGTCTTTTGCATGGAATTAAAGCTAACTCGTTTGTTTCGCCTGCATTTGAAGCTATATCAGTGATATTCGCAGGTATTTTAAGCTAAATCATTCGTTTCGCTGGATTTGAAGCTAAGCCTTCTACTTCGAATTGATTTGATTCTGAATCATGTGTTTCGCTTGGATTTGAAGCTAACTCGTTGGTTTTGCATGAAGTTGAATCTAAATCATGTATATCACAAGTATTTGAAGCTGAACCATTTGTTTCACATACATTTGAAGCTAAGCCTTCTATTTCACATTGATTGGAAGTTAAATCATGAGTTTCGCATGGATTTGAAGCTAACTCGTTTGTGTCGCTTGCATTTGAAGCTATATCACTTATATTCGCAAGTATTTGAAGCTAAACCATTCGTTTCGCATGGATTCGAAGATCAACCTTCTACTTCGCATTCATTTGAAGCTAAAACATGTGTTTCGCATGGATTTGAAGCTAACTCGTTTGTTTCTCTTGCCGTTGAATGTAAATCATGTATATCACAAGTGTTTGAAGCTAAACCATTGGTTTCGCATGGATTCGAAGGTAAGCCTTCTACTTCGCATTGATTTGATGCTAAGTCATGTGTTTCGCATGGATTCGAAGCTAAGCCTTCAACTTCGCGTTGACTAGATGCTAAAGCAAGTTTTTCGCTTGGATTTGAAGCTAACTCGTTTTTCCGCATGCAGTTGAAGCTAAATCATGAATATCACAAGTATTTGAAGCTAAAACGTTTGATCCGCACGGATTTGAAACTAAGCTTTCTACTTCGCATTGAATTGATGCTAAGTCATGTGTTTCGCATGGAATTGAAGCTAACTCGTTTGTTCCGTTTGCTGTTGAAGCTGAATCAAGTATGTCACATTTGAAGCTAAACAAATTGTTTCTCATGGATTTGAAGATCAGCCTTCTACTTCGCATTGATTTGAAACTAAATCATGTTTTTCGCTTGGATTTGAAGAGAACGCGTTTTTTTTCGCATGCAGTTGAAGCTAAATCATGTTCATCACAAGTATTTGAAGCTGAACCGTCTGTTTCGCATGCAGATGTAGCTATATCATAAATATCACAAGTATTTGAAGCTACAACTTTTGATTCACACGGATTTGAAGCTAATCCTTCTACTTCGCATTTATTTGAAGCTAAATCATGTGTTTCGCTTGCATTTGAAGCTAACTCGTTTTTTTCGCATGCAGTTGAAGCTAAATCATGAATATAATAAGTATTTGAAGCTGAACCTTTTGATTGGCATAACTATTAAGCTAAACCATGGGTTTCGAATGAATTTGAAGCTAAGTTATGTGTTTCGAAAGGATTTGAAGCTAATTCGTTGGTTTCGCATGCAGTTGAAGCTAAATCACGTATATCACAAGTATTTGAAGCTGTACCATCTTTTTTCGCATGGATTCGATGATAAGCATTCTACTTCGCATTGAATTGAAGCTAAATCATGAATTTCGCATGGATTTGAAGCTAACACGTTTGTTTGGCATGCTGTTGAAGCTAAATCATGTTTATCACAAGTATTTAAAGCTTAACAATCTGTTTCGTGTGGATTCGGAGATCAGCCTTCTACTTCGCATTGATTTGAAGCTAAATCATATGTTTCGCTTGGATTTGAAACTAACTCGTTTGTTTCGCATGCAGTTGAAGCTAAATCATGTATATCACAAGTATTTGAAGCTAAACCATTTGTTTCGCATGGATTTGAAGCTAAGCCTTCAACTTCGCGTTGACTTGATGCTAAATCATGCTTTTCGCTTGAATTTTAAGCTAACTCGTTTTTTCGCATGCAGTTGAAGCTAAATCATGAATATCACAAGTATTTGAAGCTACAACTTTTGATTCGCACGGATGTGAAGCTAAGCCTTCTACTTCGCATTGATTTGAAACTAAATCATGTGTTTCGCATGGATTTGAAGCTAACTCGTTTGTTTCGCCTGCATTTGAAGCTAAATCATGTATGTGACAAGTATTTGAAGCTAAACCATTTGTTTCGCATCGATTCCAAGATCAGACTTCTGCTTCGCATTGACTTGAAGCTAAATCATGTGTTTCGCATGGATTTGAAGCTTACTCGTTCGTTTCGCCTGCATTTGAAGCAAAATCATGTATATCAGAAGTATTTGGTGGTAAACCAATTGATTCGCATGCAGTTGAAGATAAATCATATTCATCACAAGTATTTGAAGCTGAATCATTTGTCTCGCATGGATACGATGATAAGCATTCTACTTCGCATTGAATTGAAGCTAAATCATGAATTTCGCATGGATTAGAAGCTAACACGTTTGTTTGGCATGCTGTTGAAGCTAAATCATGTTTATCACAAGTATTTGAAGCTTAACAATCTGTTTCGTGTGGATTCGGAGATCAGCCTTCTACTTCGCATTGATTTGAAGCTAAATCATATGTTTCGCTTGGATTTGAAGCTAACTCGTTTGTTTCGCCTGCATTTGAAGCTATATCAGTGATATTCGCAAATATTTGAAGCTAAATCATTCGTTTCGATGAATTTGAAGCTAAGCCTTCTACTTCGCATTGATTTGAAGCTAAATCATGTGTTTCGCATGGATTTGAAGCTAACTCGTTTGTTTCGCATGCAATTGAAGCTAAATCAAGTATGTCACAAGTATTTGAAGCTAAACAATTTGTTTCGCATGGAATCGAAAATCAGCCTTCTACTTCGCATTCATTTGAAGCTAAATCATGTGTTTCGCATGGATTTGAAGCTGACTCGTTTGTTTCGCCTGCATCTGAAGCTATATCATGTTAATCACAAGTATCTGAAGCTAAACCATTTGCTTCGCATGAATTTTAAGCTAAGCCTTCTACTTCGCATTGCTTTGAAGCTAAATTGGGTGTTTCGCATGGATTTGAAGCTAAATCATATATATCACAAGTATTAGAAGCTAAACCATTTAATTCGCATGGATTTGAAGCTAAGCCTTCTACTTCGCATTGATTTGAAGCTAAATCATTTCTTTCGCTTGGATTTGAAGCTAAACTTCCTACTCCGCAATGATTTGAAGCTGAATCATGTGTTTCGTTTGGATTTGAAGCTAACTCGTTTGTTTCGCATAGTGTTGAAGCTAAATCACGTATATCACAAGTATTTGAAGTTGAACCATTTGTTTCGCATGGATTCGATGATCAGCCTTACACTTCGCGTTGATTTGAAACTAAATCATGTGTTTCGCTTGGATTTGAAGCTAACTCGTTCGTTTTGCATACAGTTGAAGCAAAATCACGCATATCACAAGTATTTGAAGCTAAACCACTTGATTCGCATGGATTCGAAGATCAGCCTTCTACTTCGCATTGATTTGAAGCTAAATCATGAGTTTCGCATAGATTTGAAGCTAAATCATGTGTTTTGAATGGATTTGAAGTTAACTCGTTTGTTTCGCATGCAGTTGAAGCTAAATCATGTATATCATAAGTATTTGAAGCTAAAGAACTTGATTCGCATGAATTTCAAACTAAGCCTTCTACTTCGCATTGATTTGAAGGTAAATCATGTCTTTTGCATGGATTTAAAGCTAACTCGTTTGTTTCGCCAGCATTTGAAGCTATATCAGTGATATTCGCAAATATTTGGGGCTAAATGATTCGTTTCGCTGGATTTGAAGCTAAGCCTTCTACTTCGCATTGATTTGACTCTAAATCATGTGTTTCGCTTGGATTTGAAGCTAACTCGTTGGTTTTGCATGAAGTTGAACCTAAATCATGTATATCACAAGTATTTGAAGCTGAACCATTTGTTTCACATACATTTGAAGTTAAGCCTTCTACTTCACATTGATTGGAAGTTAAATCATGTGTTTCGCATGGATTTGAAGCTAACTCGTTTGTGTCGCTTGCATTTGAAGCTATATCACTTATATTCGCAAGTATTTGAAGCTAAACCATTCGTTTCGCATGGATTCGAAGATCAGCCTTCTACTTCGCATTTATTTGAAGCTAAATCATGAGTTTCGCATGGATTTGAAGCTGACTCGTTTGTTTCGCCTGCATCTGAAGCTATATCATGTTAATCACAAGTATCTGAAGCTAAACCATTTGCTTCGCATGAATTTTAAGCTAAGCCTTCTACTTCGCATTGCTTTGAAGCTAAATTGGGTGTTTCGCATGGATTTGAAGCTAAATCATATATATCACAAGTATTAGAAGCTAAACCATTTAATTCGCATGGATTTGAAGCTAAGCCTTCTACTTCGCATTGATTTGAAGCTAAATCATTTCTTTCGCTTGGATTTGAAGCTAAACTTCCTACTCCGCAATGATTTGAAGCTGAATCATGTGTTTCGTTTGGATTTGAAGCTAACTCGTTTGTTTCGCATAGTGTTGAAGCTAAATCACGTATATCACAAGTATTTGAAGTTGAACCATTTGTTTCGCATGGATTCGATGATCAGCCTTACACTTCGCGTTGATTTGAAACTAAATCATGTGTTTCGCTTGGATTTGAAGCTAACTCGTTCGTTTTGCATACAGTTGAAGCAAAATCACGCATATCACAAGTATTTGAAGCTAAACCACTTGATTCGCATGGATTCGAAGATCAGCCTTCTACTTCGCATTGATTTGAAGCTAAATCATGAGTTTCGCATAGATTTGAAGCTAAATCATGTGTTTTGAATGGATTTGAAGTTAACTCGTTTGTTTCGCATGCAGTTGAAGCTAAATCATGTATATCATAAGTATTTGAAGCTAAAGAACTTGATTCGCATGAATTTCAAACTAAGCCTTCTACTTCGCATTGATTTGAAGGTAAATCATGTCTTTTGCATGGATTTAAAGCTAACTCGTTTGTGTCACCTGCATTTGAAGCTAGATCACATATAATCGCAAGTATTTGAAGCTAAACCATTCGTTTCGCATGGATGTGACGCTAAGCCTTCTGCTTCGCATTGATTTGATTATAAATCATGTGTTTCGCATGGATTTGAAGATAACTCGTTTGTGTCGCCTGCATTTGAAGCTATATCACTTATATTCGCAAGTATTTGAAGCTAAACCATTCGTTTCGCATGGATTTGAAGCTAAGCCTTCTGCTTCGCATTCATTTGAAGCGAAATCATGTGTTTCGCTTGTATTTGCAGCTAACTGTTTGGTTTCGCATGCAGTTGAAGCTAAATCATGTATATCACAAATATTTGAACTAAACCATTTGTTTCGCATGGATTCGAAGATAAGCCTTCTACTTCGCATTGAATTGAAGCTAAATCATGTATCTCGCATGTATTTGAAGCTAACACGTTTGTTTCGCATGCTGTTGAAGCTAAGTCATGTATAACACAAGTATTTGAAGCCAAACAATCTGTTTCGTGTGGATTCGGAGATCAGACTTCTACTACGCATTGATTTGAAGCAAAATCATATGTATCGCTTGGATTTGAAGCCAACTCGTTTGTTTCGCATGCAGTTAATGCAAAATCACGCATATCACAAGTATTTGAAGCTAAACCATGTGTTTCGCATCGATTTGAAGCTAACTCGTTTGTTTCACCTGCATTTTAATCTAAATCATGTATATCACAAGTATTTGAAGCTAAACCATTTGTTTCGCATGGATTCGGAGATAAGCCTTCTACTTCGCATTGAATTGAAGCTAAATCATGTGTTTCACATGGATTTGAAGCTAACACGTTTGTTTCGCATGCTGTTGAACCTCAATCATGTATATTACAAATATTTGAATCTAAACAATCTGTTTCGTGTGGATTCGGAGATCAGCCTTATACTTCACATTGATTGGAAGTTAAATCATGTGTTTCGCATGGATTTGAAGCTAACTCGTTAGTTTTGCATGCTGCTGAAGCTAAATCATGTATATCACAAGTATTTGAAGCTAAACCAATTGTTTAGCATGGATTTGAAGCTAACTCGTTTGTTTCGCATGCATTTGAAGCTAAATTATGTACATCACAAGTATTTGAAGTTGAACCACTTGTTTCGCATGGATTTGAAGATAAGCCTTCTACTTCGCATTGATTTGAAGCTAAATCATGTGTTTCGCTTGAATTTGAAACTAACTAGTTTGTTTCGCAATGCAGTTGAAGCTAAATCATGTATATCACAGTTATTTGAAGCTAAACCAGTTGATTCGCATGGATTTCAAAATAAGCCTTCTGCTTCGCATTAATTTGAAGCTCAATCATGTGTTTCGCTTGGATTTGAAGCTAACTCGATTTTTTCGCATGCAGTTGAAGCTAAATCATGTATAAAACAAGTATTTAAAGCTAAACCATTTGTTTCGCATGTATTTGAAGATAAACCTTCTACTTCGCATTGATTTTAATCTAAATCATCTGTTTCCCATGGATTTAAAGCTATCTCGTTTGTTTCGCATGCAGTTGAAGATAATTCATGTATATCACAGGTATTTAAAGCTAAACCATTTGATTCGAATGGATTTGAAGATAAGCCTTCTACTTCGCATTGATTTGAAGCTAAATCATGTGTTTCGCATGGATTTGAAGCTAACACGTTTGTTTCGCATGCAGTTGAATCTAAATCATGTATATCACAAATATTTGAAGCTGAATCATTTGTTTCGCATACAGTTGAAGCTAAATCATGTATATCACAAGTATTTGAAGCTGAACCATTTGTTTCGCATGAATATTAGGCTAAACCATTTGTTTGGGATGAATTTGAAGCTAATTCATGCGTTTCGCATAGATTTGAAGCTAACTCGTTAGTTTTGCATGCTGTTGAAGCTAAATCATGTATATCACAAGTATTTGAATCTGAAGCATTTGATTCGCATGGATTTGTAACTAAGCCTTCTACATCACATTGATTTGAATCTAAATCATGTGTTTCGCTTGAATTTGAAGCTAAGCCTTCTACTTCGCATTGATTTGAAGCGAAATCATGTGTTTCGCATGGATTTTAAGCTAACTCGTTTTCTTCGCCTGTATTTGATGGAAAATCATGTATATCACAATTATTTGAAACTAAACCATTTGATTCGCATGGATTTGAAGATAATCCTTCTACTTCGCATTGATTTGAAGCAAAATCATGTGTTTCGCATGGATTTGAATCTAACTCGTTAGTTTTCATGCTGTTGAAGCTAAATCATGTATATCACAAGTATTTGAAGCTAAACCATATGTTTCGAAAAGATTCGAAGATCAGCCTTCTACTTCGCATTGATAAGAAGCTAAATCATTTGTTTCGCTTGGATTTGAAACTAACTAGTTTGTTTCGCAATACAGTTGAAGCTAAATCATGTATATCACAATTATTTGAAGCTAAACCATTTGATTCGCATGGATTTGAAGATAAGCCTTCTACTTCGCATTGATTTGAAGCTAATTCATGTGTTTCGCATGGATTTGAAGCTAACACGTTCGTTTCACATGCAGTTGAAGCTAAATCATGTATATCACAAGTATTTGAAGCTGAACCATTTGTTTCGCACGAATATCAGGCTAAAACATGTGTTTGGAATGAATTTGAAGCTAAATCTTGTGTTTCGCATAGATTTGGAGCTAACTCGTTTGTTACGCATGCAGTTGAAGCTGAATCATGTATATCCCAAGTATTTGAAGCTCAACCATTTGATTCGCATGGATTTGAAGATAAGCCTTCTACTTCGCATTGATTTTAATCTAAATCATCTGTTTCCCATGGATTTAAAGCTATCTCGTTTGTTTCGCATGCAGTTGAAGATAAATCATGTATATCACAGGTATTTCAAGCTAAACCATTTGATTCGCATGGATTTGAAGATAAGCCTTCTACTTCGCATAGATTTGAAGCTAAATCATGTGTTTCGCATGGATTTGAAGCTAACTCGTTCGTTTCCCTTGCATTTGAAGCTAAATCATGCACATCACAATTATTTGAAGCTAAACCACTTGTTTCGCATGGATTTGAAGATAAGCCTTCTACTTCGCATTGATTTGAATCTAAATCATGTGTTTCGCTTGGATTTGAAACTAACTAGTTTGTTTCGTAATGCAGTTGAAACTAAATCATGTATATCACAATTATTTGAATCTAAACCATTTGATTCGCATGGATTTCAAAATAAGCCTTCTACTTCGCATTGATTTTAATCTAAATCATCTGTTTCGCATGGATTTAAAGCTATCTCGTTTGTTTCGCATGCAGTTGAAGATAAATCATGTATATCACAGGTATTTGAAGCTAAACCATTTGTTTCGCATGGATTCGAAGATAAGCCTTCTAAATCGCATTGATTTCAAGCTAAATCATGTGTTTCGCATGGATTTGAAGCTAACTCGCTAGTTTTGCATGCTGTTGAAGCTTATTCATGTACATCACAAGTATTTGAAACTAAACCATTTGTTGCGCAAGGATTCGAAGATCAGCCTTCTACTTCGCATTGATAAGAAGCAAAATCATGTGTTTCGCATGGATTTGAAGCTAACTCGTTCGTTTCGCTTGCATTTGAAGCTAAATCATGCACATCACAAGTATTTGAAGCTGAACCACTTGTTTCGCATGGATTTGAAGATAAACCTTCTACTTCGCATTGATTTGAAGCTAAATAATGTGTTTCGAATGGATTTGAAGCTAACTCGTTTGTTTGGCATGCAATTGAAGCTAAATCATGTATATCACAATTATTTGAAGCTAAACCATTTGATTCGCATGGATTTCAAAATAAGCCTTCTACTTCGCATTGATTTTAATCTAAATCATCTGTTTCGGATGGATTTAAAGCTATCTCGTTTGTTTCGCATGCAGTTGAAGATAAATCATGTATATCACAAGTATTTGAAGCTAATCCATTTGTATCGCGTGGATTCGAAGATCAGCCTTCTACTTCGCATTGATTTGAAGTTAAATCATATGTTTCGCATGGATTTGAAGCTAATCGTTTGTATCGCATGCAGTTGAAGCTAAATCATGTATATCACAATTATTTGAAGCTAAACCATTTGACTCGCATGGATTTCAAAATAAGCCTTCTACTTTGCATTGATTTGATGCTAAATCATGTGTTTCGCTTGCATTTCAAGCTAACTCGTTTGTTTCGCATGTAATTGAAGCTAGATAATGTATCAAACAAGTATTTGAAGCTAAACCATTTGATTCGAATGGATTTCAAAATAAGCCTTCTACTTTGGATTGATTTGATGCTAAATCATGTGTTTCGCTTGCATTTCAAGCTAACTCGTTTGTTTCGCATGTAATTGAAGCTAGATAATGTATCAAACAAGTATTTGAAGCTAAACCATTTGTTTCGCATGGCTTCGAAGATCAGCCATCTACCTCGTATTGATTTAAAGCTCAATCATGTGTTTCGCATGGATTTGAAGCTAACTCGTTTGTATCGCATGCAGTTGAAGCTAAATCATGTATATCACAATTATATGAAGCTAAACCATTTGATTCGCATGGATTTCAGAATAAGCCTTCTACTTCGCATTGATTTTAATCTAAATCATCTGTTTCGCATGGATTTAAAGCTATCTCGTTTGTTTCGCATGCAGTTGAAGATAAATCATGCATATCACAATTATTTGAAGCTAAACCATTTGATTCGCATGGATTTGAAGATAAGCCTTCTACTTCGCATTGATTTGAAGCAAAATCATGTGTTTCGCATGGATTTGAATCTAACTCGTTAGTTTTCATGCTGTTGAAGCTAAATCATGTATATCACAGTTATTTGAAGATAAACCAGTTGATTCGCATGGATTTCAAAATAAGCCTTCTACTTCGCATTGATTTGAAGCTAAATCATGTGTTTCGCTTGGATTTCAAGTTAACTCGTTTGTTTCGCATGCAATTGAAGATAGATCATGTATCAAACAAGTATTTGAAGCTAAACCATTTGATTCGCATGGATTAGATGCTATGCCATCTACTTCGCTTTTATTTGAAACTGAATCATGTGTTTCTCTTGAATTTGAAGCTAACACGTTCGTTTCACATACAGTTGAAGCTAAATCATGTATGTCACAAGTATTTGAAGCTGAACCATTTGTTCCGCACGAATATCAGGCTAAACCATGTGTTTGGAATGAATTTGAAGCTAAATCATGCGTTTCGCATAGATTTGAAGCTAACTCATTTGTTACGCATGCAGTTGAAGCTGAATCATGTATATCACAGGTGTTTGAAGCTAAACCATTTGTTTCGCATGGATTCGAAGATAACCCTTCTACTTCGAATTGATTTGAAGCTAGATCATGTGTTTCGCTTGGATTTCAAACTAACTCGTTCGTTTCGCATGCAGTTGAAGCTAAATCATGTATATCACAAGTATGTGAAGCTAAACCATTTGCTACGCATGGATTTTAAGCTAAGCCTTCTACTTCGCATTGATTTGATGCTAAATCTGGTGTTTCGCATGGATTTGAAGCTAAGCCTTCAACTTCGTGTTGACTTGATGCTAGCTCATGTTTTTCGCTTGGATTTGAAGCTAACTCGTTTGTTTCGCATGCAGTTGAAGCTAAATCATGTATATCACAAGTATTTGGAGCTGAACCATTTGTTCCGCATGGATTTCAAAATAAGCCTTCTACTTCGCATTGATTTTAATCTAAATCATCTGTTTTGGATGGATTTAAAGCTATCTCGTTTGTTTCGCATGCAGTTGAAGATAAATCATGTATATCACAAGTATTTGAAGCTAATCCATTTGTATCGGGTGGATTCGAAGATCAGCCTTCTACTTCGCATTGATTTGAAGTTAAATCATATGTTTCGCATGGATTTGAAGATAATCGTTTGTATCGCATGTAATTGAAGCTAGATAATGTATCAAACAAGTATTTGTAGCTAAACCATTTGTTTCGCATGGCTTCGAAGATCAGCCATCTACCTCGTATTGATTTAAAACTAAATCATGTGTTTCGCATGGATTTGAAGCTAACTCGTTTGTATCGCATGCAGTTGAAGCTAAATCATGTATATCACAATTATATGAAGCTAAACCATTTGATTCGCATGGATTTCAGAATAAGCCTTCTACTTCGCATTGATTTTAATCTAAATCATCTGTTTCGCATGGATTAAAACTATCTCGTTTGTTTCGCATGCAGTTGAAGATAAATCATGCATATCACAATTATTTGAAGCTAAACCATTTGATTCGCATGGATTTGAAGATAAGCCTTCTACTTCGCATTGATTTGAAGCAAAATCATGTGTTTCGCATGGATTTGAATCTAACTCGTTAGTTTTCATGCTGTTGAAGCTAAATCATGTATATCACAGTTATTTGAAGATAAACCAGTTGATTCGCATGGATTTCAAAATAAGCCTTCTACTTCGCATTGATTTGAAGCTAAATCATGTGTTTCGCTTGGATTTCAAGTTAACTCGTTTGTTTCGCATGCAATTGAAGATAGATCATGTATCAAACAAGTATTTGAAGCTAAACCATTTGATTCGCATGGATTAGATGCTATGCCATCTACTTCGCTTTTATTTGAAACTGAATCATGTGTTTCTCTTGAATTTGAAGCTAACACGTTCGTTTCACATACAGTTGAAGCTAAATCATGTATGTCACAAGTATTTGAAGCTGAACCATTTGTTCCGCACGAATATCAGGCTAAACCATGTGTTTGGAATGAATTTGAAGCTAAATCATGCGTTTCGCATAGATTTGAAGCTAACTCATTTGTTACGCATGCAGTTGAAGCTGAATCATGTATATCACAGGTGTTTGAAGCTAAACCATTTGTTTCGCATGGATTCGAAGATAACCCTTCTACTTCGAATTGATTTGAAGCTAGATCATGTGTTTCGCTTGGATTTCAAACTAACTCGTTCGTTTCGCATGCAGTTGAAGCTAAATCATGTATATCACAAGTATGTGAAGCTAAACCATTTGCTACGCATGGATTTTAAGCTAAGCCTTCTACTTCGCATTGATTTGATGCTAAATCGGGTGTTTCGCATGGATTTGAAGCTAAGCCTTCAACTTCGTGTTGACTTGATGCTAACTCATGTTTTTCGCTTGGATTTGAAGCTAACTCGTTTGTTTCGCATGCAGTTGAAGCTAAATCATGTATATCACAAGTATTTGGAGCTGAACCATTTGTTCCGCATGGATTTCAAAATAAGCCTTCTACTTCGCATTGATTTTAATCTAAATCATCTGTTTTGGATGGATTTAAAGCTATCTCGTTTGTTTCGCATGCAGTTGAAGATAAATCATGTATATCACAAGTATTTGAAGCTAATCCATTTGTATCGGGTGGATTCGAAGATCAGCCTTCTACTTCGCATTGATTTGAAGTTAAATCATATGTTTCGCATGGATTTGAAGCTAATCGTTTGTATCGCATGTAATTGAAGCTAGATAATGTATCAAACAAGTATTTGTAGCTAAACCATTTGTTTCGCATGGCTTCGAAGATCAGCCATCTACCTCGTATTGATTTAAAACTAAATCATGTGTTTCGCATGGATTTGAAGCTAACTCGTTTGTATCGCATGCAGTTGAAGCTAAATCATGTATATCACAATTATATGAAGCTAAACCATTTGATTCGCATGGATTTCAGAATAAGCCTTCTACTTCGCATTGATTTTAATCTAAATCATCTGTTTCGCATGGATTAAAACTATCTCGTTTGTTTCGCATGCAGTTGAAGATAAATCATGCATATCACAATTATTTGAAGCTAAACCATTTGATTCGCATGGATTTGAAGATAAGCCTTCTACTTCGCATTGATTTGAAGCAAAATCATGTGTTTCGCATGGATTTGAATCTAACTCGTTAGTTTTCATGCTGTTGAAGCTAAATCATGTATATCACAGTTATTTGAAGATAAACCAGTTGATTCGCATGGATTTCAAAATAAGCCTTCTACTTCGCATTGATTTGAAGCTAAATCATGTGTTTCGCTTGGATTTCAAGTTAACTCGTTTGTTTCGCATGCAATTGAAGATAGATCATGTATCAAACAAGTATTTGAAGCTAAACCATTTGATTCGCATGGATTAGATGCTATGCCATCTACTTCGCTTTTATTTGAAACTGAATCATGTGTTTCTCTTGAATTTGAAGCTAACACGTTCGTTTCACATACAGTTGAAGCTAAATCATGTATGTCACAAGTATTTGATGCTGAACCATTTGTTCCGCACGAATATCAGGCTAAACCATGTGTTTGGAATGAATTTGAAGCTAAATCATGCGTTTCGCATAGATTTGAAGCTAACTCATTTGTTACGCATGCAGTTGAAGCTGAATCATGTATATCACAGGTGTTTGAAGCTAAACCATTTGTTTCGCATGAATTCGAAGATAACCCTTCTACTTCGAATTGATTTGAAGCTAGGTCATGTGTTTCGCTTGGATTTCAAACTAACTCGTTCGTTTCGCATGCAGTTGAAGCTAAATCATGTATATCACAAGTATGTGAAGCTAAACCATTTGCTACGCATGGATTTTAAGCTAAGCCTTCTACTTCGCATTGATTTGATGCTAAATCGGGTGTTTCGCATGGATTTGAAGCTAAGCCTTCAACTTCGTGTTGACTTGATGCTAACTCATGTTTTTCGCTTGGATTTGACGCTAACTCGTTTGTTTCGCATGCAGTTGAAGCTAAATCATGTATATCACAAGTATTTGGAGCTGAACCATTTGTTCCGCATGGATTTCAAAATAAGCCTTCTACTTCGCATTGATTTTAATCTAAATCATCTGTTTTGGATGGATTTAAAGCTATCTCGTTTGTTTCGCATGCAGTTGAAGATAAATCATGTATATCACAAGTATTTGAAGCTAATCCATTTGTATCGGGTGGATTCGAAGATCAGCCTTCTACTTCGCATTGATTTGAAGTTAAATCATATGTTTCGCATGGATTTGATGCTAATCGTTTGTATCGCATGTAATTGAAGCTAGATAATGTATCAAACAAGTATTTGTAGCTAAACCATTTGTTTCGCATGGCTTCGAAGATCAGCCATCTACCTCGTATTGATTTAAAACTAAATCATGTGTTTCGCATGGATTTGAAGCTAACTCGTTTGTATCGCATGCAGTTGAAGCTAAATCATGTATATCACAATTATATGAAGCTAAACCATTTGATTCGCATGGATTTCAGAATAAGCCTTCTACTTCGCATTGATTTTAATCTAAATCATCTGTTTCGCATGGATTAAAACTATCTCGTTTGTTTCGCATGCAGTTGAAGATAAATCATGCATATCACAATTATTTGAAGCTAAACCATTTGATTCGCATGGATTTGAAGATAAGCCTTCTACTTCGCATTGATTTGAAGCAAAATCATGTGTTTCGCATGGATTTGAATCTAACTCGTTAGTTTTCATGCTGTTGAAGCTAAATCATGTATATCACAGTTATTTGAAGCTAAACCAGTTGATTCGCATGGATTTCAAAATAAGCCTTCTAGTTTGCATTGATTTGATGCTAAATCATGTGTTTCGCTTGCATTTCAAGCTAACTCGTTTGTTTCGCATGTAATTGAAGCTAAATCATGTATATCACAAGTATTTGAAGCTAAACCATTTGATTCGCATGGATTTGATGCTATGCCATCTACTTCGCTTTTATTTGAAACTGAATCATGTGTTTCTCTTGAATTTGAAGCTAACACTATCGTTTCACATGCAGTTGAAGCTAAATCATGTATGTCACAAGTATTTGAAGCTGAACCATTTGTTTCGCACGAATATCAGGCTAAACAAAGTGTTTGGAATGAATTTGAAGCTAAATCATGTGTTTCGCATAGATTTGAAACTAACTCGTTTGTTACGCATGCAGTTGATGCTGAATCATGAATATCCCAAGTATTTGAAGCTCAACCATTTGAATCGCATGGATTTCAAAATAAGCCTTCTACTTCGCATTGATTTGAAGCGAAATCATGTGTTTCGCTTGGATTTCAAGCTGACTCGTTTGTTTCGCATGCAATTGAAGCTAAATAATGTATCAAACTAGTATTTGAAGCTAAACCATTTGTTTCGCATGGATTCGAAGATCAGCCATCTACCTTGTATTGATTTAAAGCTGAACCACTTGTTTCGCATGGATTTGAAGATAAGCCTTCTACTTCGCATTGATTTGAAGCTAAATCATGTGTTTCGCGTGGATTTGAAACTAACTAGTTTGTTTCGTAATGCAGTTGAAGCTAAATCATGTATATCACAATTATTTGAAGCTAAACCATTTGATTCGCATGGATTTCAAAATAAGCCTTCTACTTCGCATTGATTTTAATCTAAATCATCTGTTTCGCATGGATTTAAAGCTATCTCGTTTGTTTCGCATGCAGTTGAAGATAAATCATGTATATCACAGGTATTTGAAGCTAAACCATTTGTTTCGCATGGATTCGAATATAAGCCTTCTAAATCGCATTGATGTCAAGCTAAATCATATGTTTCGCATAGATTTGAAGCTAACTCGCTAATTTTGCATGCTGTTGAAGCTTATTCATGTATATCACAAGTATTTGAAGCTAAACCATTTGTTTCGCAAGGATTCGAAGATCTGCCTTCTACTTCGCATTGATAAGAAGCTAACTCATGTGTTTCGCATGGATTTGAAGCTAACTCGTTAGTTTTGCATGCTGTTGAAGCTAAATCATGTATATCACAAGTATTTGAAGCTAAACCATTTGTTTCGCAAGGATACGAAGATCAGCCTTCTACTTCGCATTGATAAGAAGCTAACTCATGTGTTTCGCATGGATTTGAAGCTAACTCGTTAGTTTTGCATGCTGTTGAAGCTAAATCATGTATATCACAAGTATTTGAAGCTAAACCATTTGTTTCGCAAGGTTACGAAGATCAGCCTTCTACTTCGCATTGATAAGAAGCAAAATCATGTGTTTCGCATGGATTTGAAGCTAACTCGTTCGTTTCGCTTGCATTTGAAGCTAAATCATGCACATCACAAGTATTTGAAGCTGAACCACTTGTTTCGCATGGATTTGAAGATAAGCCTTCTACTTCGCATAGATTTTAATCTAAATCATCTGTTTCGGATGGATTTAAAGCTATCTCATTTGTTACGCATGCAGTTGAGGCTGAATCATGTATATCCCAAGTATTTGAAGCTCAACCATTTGATTCGCATGGATTTGATGATAAGCCTTCTACTTCGCATTGATTTTAATCTAAATCATGTGTTTCGCATGCATTTGAAGCTAATCGTTTGTATCGCATGGAGTTGAAGCTAAATCATGTATATCACAAGTATTTGCAGCTAAACCATTTGATTCGCATGGATTTGATGCAATGCCATCTACTTCGCTTTTATTTGAAACTGAATCATGTGTTTCTCTTGAATTTGAAGCTAACTAGTTTGTTTCGTAATGCAGTTGAAGCTAAATCATGTATATCACAATTATTTGAAGCTAAACCATTTGATTCGCATGGATTTCAAAATAAGCCTTCTACTTCGCATTGATTTTAATCTAAATCATCTGTT
Source organism: Megalopta genalis (assembly GCF_051020955.1). Classification (NCBI taxonomy): domain Eukaryota; kingdom Metazoa; phylum Arthropoda; class Insecta; order Hymenoptera; family Halictidae; genus Megalopta; species Megalopta genalis. Next base: position 252,338 of record NW_027476322.1, on the reverse strand, counting down.
TCGCATGGATTTAAAGCTATCTCGTTTGTTTCGCATGCAGTTGAAGATAAATCATGTATATCACAGGTATTTGAAGCTAAACCAGTTGTTTCGCATGGATTCGTAGATAAGCCTTCTAAATCGCATTGATTTCAAGCTAAATCATGTGTTTCGCATGGATTTGAAGCTAACTCGCTAGTTTTGCATGCTGTTGAAGCTTATTCATGTACATCACAAGTATTTGAAGCTAAACCATTTGTTTCGCAAGGACTCGAAGATCAGCCTTCTACTTCGCATTGATAAGAAGCAAAATCATGTGTTTCGCATGGATTTGAAGCTAACTCGTTCGTTTCGCTTGCATTTGAAGCTAAATCATGCACATCACAAGTATTTGAAGCTGAACCACTTGTTTCGCATGGATTTGAAGATAAGCCTTCTACTTCGCATTGATTTGAACCTAAATCATGTGTTTCGAATGGATTTGAAGCTAACTCGTTTGTTTCGCATGCAATTGAAGCTAAATCATGTATATCACAATTATTTGAAGCTAAACCATTTGATTCGCATGGATTTCAAAATAAGCCTTCTACTTCGCATTGATTTTAATCTAAATCATCTGTTTCGGATGGATTTAAAGCTATCTCGTTTTTTTCGCATGCAGTTGAAGATAAATCATGTATATCACAGGTATTTGAAGCTAAACCATTTGTTTCGCATGGATTCGAATATAAGCCTTCTAAATCGCATTGATGTCAAGCTAAATCATATGTTTCGCATAGATTTGAAGCTAACTCGCTAATTTTGCATGCTGTTGAAGCTTATTCATGTATATCACAAGTATTTGAAGCTAAACCATTTGTTTCGCAAGGATTCGAAGATCAGCCATCTACCTCGTATTGATTTAAAACTAAATCATGTGTTTCGCATGGATTTGAAGCTAACTCGTTTGTATCGCATGCAGTTGAAGCTAAATCATGTATATCACAATTATATGAAGCTAAACCATTTGATTCGCATGGATTTCAGAATAAGCCTTCTACTTCGCATTGATTTTAATCTATATCATCTGTTTCGCATGGATTAAAACTATCTCGTTTGTTTCGCATGCAGTTGAAGATAAATCATGCATATCACAATTATTTGAAGCTAAACCATTTGATTCGCATGGATTTGAAGATAAGCCTTCTACTTCGCATTGATTTGAAGCAAAATCATGTGTTTCGCATGGATTTGAATCTAACTCGTTAGTTTTCATGCTGTTGAAGCTAAATCATGTATATCACAGTTATTTGAAGCTAAACCAGTTGATTCGCATGGATTTCAAAATAAGCCTTCTAGTTTGCATTGATTTGATGCTAAATCATGTGTTTCGCTTGCATTTCAAGCTAACTCGTTTGTTTCGCATGTAATTGAAGCTAAATCATGTATATCACAAGTATTTGAAGCTAAACCATTTGATTCGCATGGATTTGATGCTATGCCATCTACTTCGCTTTTATTTGAAACTGAATCATGTGTTTCTCTTGAATTTGAAGCTAACACTATCGTTTCACATGCAGTTGAAGCTAAATCATGTATGTCACAAGTATTTGAAGCTGAACCATTTGTTTCGCACGAATATCAGGCTAAACCAAGTGTTTGGAATGAATTTGAAGCTAAATCATGTGTTTCCCATAGATTTGAAACTAACTCGTTTGTTACGCATGCAGTTGATGCTGAATCATGAATATCCCAAGTATTTGAAGTTCAACCATTTGAATCGCATGGATTTCAAAATAAGCCTTCTACTTCGCATTGATTTGAAGCGAAATCATGTGTTTCGCTTGGATTTCAAGCTGACTCGTTTGTTTCGCATGCAATTGAAGCTAAATAATGTATCAAACTAGTATTTGAAGCTAAACCATTTGTTTCGCATGGATTCGAAGATCAGCCATCTACCTTGTATTGATTTAAAGCTGAACCACTTGTTTCGCATGGATTTGAAGATAAGCCTTCTACTTCGCATTGATTTGAAGCTAAATCATGTGTTTCGCGTGGATTTGAAACTAACTAGTTTGTTTCGTAATGCAGTTGAAGCTAAATCATGTATATCACAATTATTTGAAGCTAAACCATTTGATTCGCATGGATTTCAAAATAAGCCTTCTACTTCGCATTGATTTTAATCTAAATCATCTGTTTCGCATGGATTTAAAGCTATCTCGTTTGTTTCGCATGCAGTTGAAGATAAATCATGTATATCACAGGTATTTGAAGCTAAACCATTTGTTTCGCATGGATTCGAATATAAGCCTTCTAAATCGCATTGATGTCAAGCTAAATCATATGTTTCGCATAGATTTGAAGCTAACTCGCTAATTTTGCATGCTGTTGAAGCTTATTCATGTATATCACAAGTATTTGAAGCTAAACCATTTGTTTCGCAAGGATTCGAAGATCTGCCTTCTACTTCGCATTGATAAGAAGCTAACTCATGTGTTTCGCATGGATTTGAAGCTAACTCGTTAGTTTTGCATGCTGTTGAAGCTAAATCATGTATATCACAAGTATTTGAAGCTAAACCATTTGTTTCGCAAGGATACGAATATCAGCCTTCTACTTCGCATTGATAAGAAGCTAACTCATGTGTTTCGCATGGATTTGAAGCTAACTCGTTAGTTTTGCATGCTGTTGAAGCTAAATCATGTATATCACAAGTATTTGAAGCTAAACCATTTGTTTCGCAAGGTTACGAAGATCAGCCTTCTACTTCGCATTGATAAGAAGCAAAATCATGTGTTTCGCATGGATTTGAAGCTAACTCGTTCGTTTCGCTTGCATTTGAAGCTAAATCATGCACATCACAAGTATTTGAAGCTGAACCACTTGTTTCGCATGGATTTGAAGATAAGCCTTCTACTTCGCATTGATTTGAAGCTAAATCATGTGTTTCGAATGGATTTGAAGCTAACTCGTTTGTTTCGCATGCAATTGAAGCTAAATCATGTATATCACAATTATTTGAAGCTAAACCATTTGATTCGCATGGATTTCAAAATAAGCCTTCTACTTCGCATAGATTTTAATCTAAATCATCTGTTTCGGATGGATTTAAAGCTATCTCGTTTGTTTCGCATGCAGTTGAAGCTAAATCATGTATATCACAAGTATTTGAAGCTAAACCATTTGATTCGCATAGATTTGATGCTATGCCATCTACTTCGCTTTTATTTGAAACTGAATCATGTGTTTCTCTTGAATTTGAAGCTAACACGTTCGTTTCACATGCAGTTGAAGCTAAATCATGTATGTCACAAGTATTTGAAGCTGAACCATTTGTTTCGCACGAATATCAGGCTAAACCATGTGTTTGGAATGAATTTGAAGCTAAATCATGTGTTTCGCATAGATTTGAAGCTAACTCATTTGTTACGCATGCAGTTGAGGCTGAATCATGTATATCCCAAGTATTTGAAGCTCAACAATTTGATTCGCATGGATTTGAAGATAAGCCTTCTACTTCGCATTGATTTTAATCTAAATCATGTGTTTCGCATGCATTTGAAGCTAATCGTTTGTATCGCATGGAGTTGAAGCTAAATCATGTATATCACAAGTATTTGCAGCTAAACCATTTGATTCGCATGGATTTGATGCAATGCCATCTACTTCGCTTTTATTTGAAACTGAATCATGTGTTTCTCTTGAATTTGAAGCTAACTAGTTTGTTTCGTAATGCAGTTGAAGCTAAATCATGTATATCACAATTATTTGAAGCTAAACCATTTGATTCGCATGGATTTCAAAATAAGCCTTCTACTTCGCATTGATTTTAATCTAAATCATCTGTTTCGCATGGATTTAAAGCTATCTCGTTTGTTTCGCATGCAGTTGAAGATAAATCATGTATATAACAGGTATTTGAAGCTAAACCAGTTGTTTCGCATGGATTCGTAGATAAGCCTTCTAAATCGCATTGATTTCAAGCTAAATCATGTGTTTCGCATGGATTTGAAGCTAACTCGCTAGTTTTGCATGCTGTTGAAGCTTATTCATGTACATCACAAGTATTTGAAGCTAAACCATTTGTTTCGCAAGGACTCGAAGATCAGCCTTCTACTTCGCATTGATAAGAAGCAAAGTCATGTGTTTCGCATGGATTTGAAGCTAACTCGTTCGTTTCGCTTGCATTTGAAGCTAAATCATGCACATCACAAGTATTTGAAGCTGAACCACTTGTTTCGCATGGATTTGAAGATAAACCTTCTACTTCGCATTGATTTGAACCTAAATCATGTGTTTCGAATGGATTTGAAGCTAACTCGTTTGTTTCGCATGCAATTGAAGCTAAATCATGTATATCACAATTATTTGAAGCTAAACCATTTGATTCGCATGGATTTCAAAATAAGCCTTCTACTTCGCATTGATTTTAATCTAAATCATCTGTTTCGGATGGATTTAAAGCTATCTCGTTTTTTTCGCATGCAGTTGAAGATAAATCATGTATATCACAGGTATTTGAAGCTAAACCATTTGTTTCGCATGGATTCGAATATAAGCCTTCTAAATCGCATTGATGTCAAGCTAAATCATATGTTTCGCATAGATTTGAAGCTAACTCGCTAATTTTGCATGCTGTTGAAGCTTATTCATGTATATCACAAGTATTTGAAGCTAAACCATTTGTTTCGCAAGGATTCGAAGATCAGCCTTCTACTTCGCATTGATAAGAAGCTAACTCATGTGTTTCGCATGGATTTGAAGCTAACTCGTTAGTTTTGCATGCTGTTGAAGCTAAATCATGTATATCACAAGTATTTGAAGCTAAACCATTTGTTTCGCAAGGTTACGAAGATCAGCCTTCTACTTCGCATTCATAAGAAGCAAAATCATGTGTTTCGCATGGATTTGAAGCTAACTCGTTCGTTTCGCTTGCATTTGAAGCTAAATCATGCACATCACAAGTATTTGAAGCTGAACCACTTGTTTCGCATGGATTTGAAGATAAGCCTTCTACTTCGCATTGATTTGAACCTAAATCATGTGTTTCGAATGCATTTGAAGCTAACTCGTTTGTTTCGCATGCAATTGAAGCTAAATCATGTATATCACAATTATTTGAAGCTAAACCATTTGATTCGCATGGATTTCAAAATAAGCCTTCTACTTCGCATTGATTTTAATCTAAACCATCTGTTTCGGATGGATTTAAAGCTATCTCGTTTTTTTCGCATGCAGTTGAAGATAAATCATGTATATCACAGGTATTTGAAGCTAAACCATTTGTTTCGCATGGATTCGAATATAAGCCTTCTAAATCGCATTGATGTCAAGCTAAATCATATGTTTCGCATAGATTTGAAGCTAACTCGCTAATTTTGCATGCTGTTGAAGCTTATTCATGTATATCACAAGTATTTGAAGCTAAACCATTTGTTTCGCAAGGATTCGAAGATCTGCCTTCTACTTCGCATTGATAAGAAGCTAACTCATGTGTTTCGCATGGATTTGAAGCTAACTCGTTAGTTTTGCATGCTGTTGAAGCTAAATCATGTATATCACAAGTATTTGAAGCTAAACCATTTGTTTCGCAAGGATACGAAGATCAGCCTTCTACTTCGCATTGATAAGAAGCTAACTCATGTGTTTCGCATGGATTTGAAGCTAACTCGTTAGTTTTGCATGCTGTTGAAGCTAAATCATGTATATCACAAGTATTTGAAGATAAACCATTTGTTTCGCAAGGTTACGAAGGTCAGCCTTCTACTTCGCATTGATAAGAAGCAAAATCATGTGTTTCGCATGGATTTGAAGCTAACTCGTTCGTTTCGCTTGCATTTGAAGCTAAATCATGCACATCACAAGTATTTGAAGCTGAACCACTTGTTTCGCATGGATTTGAAGATGAGCCTTCTACTTCGCATTGATTTGAAGCTAAATCATGTGTTTCGAATGGATTTGAAGCTAACTCGTTTGTTTCGCATACAATTGAAGCTAAATCATGTATATCACAATTATTTGAAGCTAAACCATTTGTTTCGCAAGGACTCGAAGATCAGCCTTCTACTTCGCATTGATAAGAAGCAAAATCATGTGTTTCGCATGGATTTGAAGCTAACTCGTTCGTTTCGCTTGCATTTGAAGCTAAATCATGCACATCACAAGTATTTGAAGCTGAACCACTTGTTTCGCATGGATTTGAAGATAAGCCTTCTACTTCGCATTGATTTGAACCTAAATCATGTGTTTCGAATGGATTTGAAGCTAACTCGTTTGTTTCGCATGCAATTGAAGCTAAATCATGTATATCACAATTATTTGAAGCTAAACCATTTGATTCGCATGGATTTCAAAATAAGCCTTCTACTTCGCATTGATTTTAATCTAAATCATCTGTTTCGGATGGATTTAAAGCTATCTCGTTTTTTTCGCATGCAGTTGAAGATAAATCATGTATATCACAGGTATTTGAAGCTAAACCATTTGTTTCGCATGGATTCGAATATAAGCCTTCTAAATCGCATTGATGTCAAGCTAAATCATATGTTTCGCATAGATTTGAAGCTAACTCGCTAATTTTGCATGCTGTTGAAGCTTATTCATGTATATCACAAGTATTTGAAGCTAAACCATTTGTTTCGCAAGGATTCGAAGATCAGCCATCTACCTCGTATTGATTTAAAACTAAATCATGTGTTTCGCATGGATTTGAAGCTAACTCGTTTGTATCGCATGCAGTTGAAGCTAAATCATGTATATCACAATTATATGAAGCTAAACCATTTGATTCGCATGGATTTCAGAATAAGCCTTCTACTTCGCATTGATTTTAATCTATATCATCTGTTTCGCATGGATTAAAACTATCTCGTTTGTTTCGCATGCAGTTGAAGATAAATCATGCATATCACAATTATTTGAAGCTAAACCATTTGATTCGCATGGATTTGAAGATAAGCCTTCTACTTCGCATTGATTTGAAGCAAAATCATGTGTTTCGCATGGATTTGAATCTAACTCGTTAGTTTTCATGCTGTTGAAGCTAAATCATGTATATCACAGTTATTTGAAGCTAAACCAGTTGATTCGCATGGATTTCAAAATAAGCCTTCTAGTTTGCATTGATTTGATGCTAAATCATGTGTTTCGCTTGCATTTCAAGCTAACTCGTTTGTTTCGCATGTAATTGAAGCTAAATCATGTATATCACAAGTATTTGAAGCTAAACCATTTGATTCGCATGGATTTGATGCTATGCCATCTACTTCGCTTTTATTTGAAACTGAATCATGTGTTTCTCTTGAATTTGAAGCTAACACTATCGTTTCACATGCAGTTGAAGCTAAATCATGTATGTCACAAGTATTTGAAGCTGAACCATTTGTTTCGCACGAATATCAGGCTAAACCAAGTGTTTGGAATGAATTTGAAGCTAAATCATGTGTTTCCCATAGATTTGAAACTAACTCGTTTGTTACGCATGCAGTTGATGCTGAATCATGAATATCCCAAGTATTTGAAGTTCAACCATTTGAATCGCATGGATTTCAAAATAAGCCTTCTACTTCGCATTGATTTGAAGCGAAATCATGTGTTTCGCTTGGATTTCAAGCTGACTCGTTTGTTTCGCATGCAATTGAAGCTAAATAATGTATCAAACTAGTATTTGAAGCTAAACCATTTGTTTCGCATGGATTCGAAGATCAGCCATCTACCTTGTATTGATTTAAAGCTGAACCACTTGTTTCGCATGGATTTGAAGATAAGCCTTCTACTTCGCATTGATTTGAAGCTAAATCATGTGTTTCGCGTGGATTTGAAACTAACTAGTTTGTTTCGTAATGCAGTTGAAGCTAAATCATGTATATCACAATTATTTGAAGCTAAACCATTTGATTCGCATGGATTTCAAAATAAGCCTTCTACTTCGCATTGATTTTAATCTAAATCATCTGTTTCGCATGGATTTAAAGCTATCTCGTTTGTTTCGCATGCAGTTGAAGATAAATCATGTATATCACAGGTATTTGAAGCTAAACCATTTGTTTCGCATGGATTCGAATATAAGCCTTCTAAATCGCATTGATGTCAAGCTAAATCATATGTTTCGCATAGATTTGAAGCTAACTCGCTAATTTTGCATGCTGTTGAAGCTTATTCATGTATATCACAAGTATTTGAAGCTAAACCATTTGTTTCGCAAGGATTCGAAGATCTGCCTTCTACTTCGCATTGATAAGAAGCTAACTCATGTGTTTCGCATGGATTTGAAGCTAACTCGTTAGTTTTGCATGCTGTTGAAGCTAAATCATGTATATCACAAGTATTTGAAGCTAAACCATTTGTTTCGCAAGGATACGAATATCAGCCTTCTACTTCGCATTGATAAGAAGCTAACTCATGTGTTTCGCATGGATTTGAAGCTAACTCGTTAGTTTTGCATGCTGTTGAAGCTAAATCATGTATATCACAAGTATTTGAAGCTAAACCATTTGTTTCGCAAGGTTACGAAGATCAGCCTTCTACTTCGCATTGATAAGAAGCAAAATCATGTGTTTCGCATGGATTTGAAGCTAACTCGTTCGTTTCGCTTGCATTTGAAGCTAAATCATGCACATCACAAGTATTTGAAGCTGAACCACTTGTTTCGCATGGATTTGAAGATAAGCCTTCTACTTCGCATTGATTTGAAGCTAAATCATGTGTTTCGAATGGATTTGAAGCTAACTCGTTTGTTTCGCATGCAATTGAAGCTAAATCATGTATATCACAATTATTTGAAGCTAAACCATTTGATTCGCATGGATTTCAAAATAAGCCTTCTACTTCGCATAGATTTTAATCTAAATCATCTGTTTCGGATGGATTTAAAGCTATCTCGTTTGTTTCGCATGCAGTTGAAGCTAAATCATGTATATCACAAGTATTTGAAGCTAAACCATTTGATTCGCATAGATTTGATGCTATGCCATCTACTTCGCTTTTATTTGAAACTGAATCATGTGTTTCTCTTGAATTTGAAGCTAACACGTTCGTTTCACATGCAGTTGAAGCTAAATCATGTATGTCACAAGTATTTGAAGCTGAACCATTTGTTTCGCACGAATATCAGGCTAAACCATGTGTTTGGAATGAATTTGAAGCTAAATCATGTGTTTCGCATAGATTTGAAGCTAACTCATTTGTTACGCATGCAGTTGAGGCTGAATCATGTATATCCCAAGTATTTGAAGCTCAACAATTTGATTCGCATGGATTTGAAGATAAGCCTTCTACTTCGCATTGATTTTAATCTAAATCATGTGTTTCGCATGCATTTGAAGCTAATCGTTTGTATCGCATGGAGTTGAAGCTAAATCATGTATATCACAAGTATTTGCAGCTAAACCATTTGATTCGCATGGATTTGATGCAATGCCATCTACTTCGCTTTTATTTGAAACTGAATCATGTGTTTCTCTTGAATTTGAAGCTAACTAGTTTGTTTCGTAATGCAGTTGAAGCTAAATCATGTATATCACAATTATTTGAAGCTAAACCATTTGATTCGCATGGATTTCAAAATAAGCCTTCTACTTCGCATTGATTTTAATCTAAATCATCTGTTTCGCATGGATTTAAAGCTATCTCGTTTGTTTCGCATGCAGTTGAAGATAAATCATGTATATAACAGGTATTTGAAGCTAAACCAGTTGTTTCGCATGGATTCGTAGATAAGCCTTCTAAATCGCATTGATTTCAAGCTAAATCATGTGTTTCGCATGGATTTGAAGCTAACTCGCTAGTTTTGCATGCTGTTGAAGCTTATTCATGTACATCACAAGTATTTGAAGCTAAACCATTTGTTTCGCAAGGACTCGAAGATCAGCCTTCTACTTCGCATTGATAAGAAGCAAAGTCATGTGTTTCGCATGGATTTGAAGCTAACTCGTTCGTTTCGCTTGCATTTGAAGCTAAATCATGCACATCACAAGTATTTGAAGCTGAACCACTTGTTTCGCATGGATTTGAAGATAAACCTTCTACTTCGCATTGATTTGAACCTAAATCATGTGTTTCGAATGGATTTGAAGCTAACTCGTTTGTTTCGCATGCAATTGAAGCTAAATCATGTATATCACAATTATTTGAAGCTAAACCATTTGATTCGCATGGATTTCAAAATAAGCCTTCTACTTCGCATTGATTTTAATCTAAATCATCTGTTTCGGATGGATTTAAAGCTATCTCGTTTTTTTCGCATGCAGTTGAAGATAAATCATGTATATCACAGGTATTTGAAGCTAAACCATTTGTTTCGCATGGATTCGAATATAAGCCTTCTAAATCGCATTGATGTCAAGCTAAATCATATGTTTCGCATAGATTTGAAGCTAACTCGCTAATTTTGCATGCTGTTGAAGCTTATTCATGTATATCACAAGTATTTGAAGCTAAACCATTTGTTTCGCAAGGATTCGAAGATCAGCCTTCTACTTCGCATTGATAAGAAGCTAACTCATGTGTTTCGCATGGATTTGAAGCTAACTCGTTAGTTTTGCATGCTGTTGAAGCTAAATCATGTATATCACAAGTATTTGAAGCTAAACCATTTGTTTCGCAAGGTTACGAAGATCAGCCTTCTACTTCGCATTCATAAGAAGCAAAATCATGTGTTTCGCATGGATTTGAAGCTAACTCGTTCGTTTCGCTTGCATTTGAAGCTAAATCATGCACATCACAAGTATTTGAAGCTGAACCACTTGTTTCGCATGGATTTGAAGATAAGCCTTCTACTTCGCATTGATTTGAACCTAAATCATGTGTTTCGAATGCATTTGAAGCTAACTCGTTTGTTTCGCATGCAATTGAAGCTAAATCATGTATATCACAATTATTTGAAGCTAAACCATTTGATTCGCATGGATTTCAAAATAAGCCTTCTACTTCGCATTGATTTTAATCTAAACCATCTGTTTCGGATGGATTTAAAGCTATCTCGTTTTTTTCGCATGCAGTTGAAGATAAATCATGTATATCACAGGTATTTGAAGCTAAACCATTTGTTTCGCATGGATTCGAATATAAGCCTTCTAAATCGCATTGATGTCAAGCTAAATCATATGTTTCGCATAGATTTGAAGCTAACTCGCTAATTTTGCATGCTGTTGAAGCTTATTCATGTATATCACAAGTATTTGAAGCTAAACCATTTGTTTCGCAAGGATTCGAAGATCTGCCTTCTACTTCGCATTGATAAGAAGCTAACTCATGTGTTTCGCATGGATTTGAAGCTAACTCGTTAGTTTTGCATGCTGTTGAAGCTAAATCATGTATATCACAAGTATTTGAAGCTAAACCATTTGTTTCGCAAGGATACGAAGATCAGCCTTCTACTTCGCATTGATAAGAAGCTAACTCATGTGTTTCGCATGGATTTGAAGCTAACTCGTTAGTTTTGCATGCTGTTGAAGCTAAATCATGTATATCACAAGTATTTGAAGATAAACCATTTGTTTCGCAAGGTTACGAAGGTCAGCCTTCTACTTCGCATTGATAAGAAGCAAAATCATGTGTTTCGCATGGATTTGAAGCTAACTCGTTCGTTTCGCTTGCATTTGAAGCTAAATCATGCACATCACAAGTATTTGAAGCTGAACCACTTGTTTCGCATGGATTTGAAGATGAGCCTTCTACTTCGCATTGATTTGAAGCTAAATCATGTGTTTCGAATGGATTTGAAGCTAACTCGTTTGTTTCGCATACAATTGAAGCTAAATCATGTATATCACAATTATTTGAAGCTAAACCATTTGATTCGCATGGATTTCAAAATAAGCCTTCTACTTCGCATAGATTTTAATCTAAATCATCTGTTTCGGATGGATTTAAAGCTATCTCGTTTGTTTCGCATGCAGTTGAAGCTAAATCATGTATATCACAAGTATTTGAAGCTAAACCATTTGATTCGCATAGATTTGATGCTATGCCACCTACTTCGCTTTTATTTGAAACTGAATCATGTGTTTCTCTTGAATTTGAAGCTAACACGTTCGTTTCACATGCAGTTGAAGCTAAATCATGTATGTCACAAGTATTTGAAGCTGAACCATTTGTTTCGCACGAATATCAGGCTAAACCATGTGTTTGGAATGAATTTGAAGCTAAATCATGTGTTTCGCATAGATTTGAAGCTAACTCATTTGTTACGCATGCAGTTGAGGCTGAATCATGTATATCACAAGTATTTGAAGCTAAACCATTTGTTTCGCAAGGATTCGAAGATCAGCCTTCTACTTCGCATTGATAAGAAGCTAACTCATGTGTTTCGCATGGATTTGAAGCTAACTCGTTAGTTTTGCATGCTGTTGAAGCTAAATCATGTATATCACAAGTATTTGAAGCTAAACCATTTGTTTCGCAAGGTTACGAAGATCAGCCTTCTACTTCGCATTCATAAGAAGCAAAATCATGTGTTTCGCATGGATTTGAAGCTAACTCGTTCGTTTCGCTTGCATTTGAAGCTAAATCATGCACATCACAAGTATTTGAAGCTGAACCACTTGTTTCGCATGGATTTGAAGATAAGCCTTCTACTTCGCATTGATTTGAACCTAAATCATGTGTTTCGAATGCATTTGAAGCTAACTCGTTTGTTTCGCATGCAATTGAAGCTAAATCATGTATATCACAATTATTTTAAGCTAAACCATTTGATTCGCATGGATTTCAAAATAAGCCTTCTACTTCGCATTGATTTTAATCTAAACCATCTGTTTCGGATGGATTTAAAGCTATCTCGTTTTTTTCGCATGCAGTTGAAGATAAATCATGTATATCACAGGTATTTGAAGCTAAACCATTTGTTTCGCATGGATTCGAATATAAGCCTTCTAAATCGCATTGATGTCAAGCTAAATCATATGTTTCGCATAGATTTGAAGCTAACTCGCTAATTTTGCATGCTGTTGAAGCTTATTCATGTATATCACAAGTATTTGAAGCTAAACCATTTGTTTCGCAAGGATTCGAAGATCTGCCTTCTACTTCGCATTGATAAGAAGCTAACTCATGTGTTTCGCATGGATTTGAAGCTAACTCGTTAGTTTTGCATGCTGTTGAAGCTAAATCATGTATATCACAAGTATTTGAAGCTAAACCATTTGTTTCGCATGGATACGAAGATCAGCCTTCTACTTCGCATTGATAAGAAGCTAACTCATGTGTTTCGCATGGATTTGAAGCTAACTCGTTAGTTTTGCATGCTGTTGAAGCTAAATCATGTATATCACAAGTATTTGAAGATAAACCATTTGTTTCGCAAGGTTACGAAGGTCAGCCTTCTACTTCGCATTGATAAGAAGCAAAATCATGTGTTTCGCATGGATTTGAAGCTAACTCGTTCGTTTCGCTTGCATTTGAAGCTAAATCATGCACATCACAAGTATTTGAAGCTGAACCACTTGTTTCGCATGGATTTGAAGATAAGCCTTCTACTTCGCATTGATTTGAAGCTAAATCATGTGTTTCGAATGGATTTGAAGCTAACTCGTTTGTTTCGCATACAATTGAAGCTAAATCATGTATATCACAATTATTTGAAGCTAAACCATTTGATTCGCATGGATTTCAAAATAAGCCTTCTACTTCGCATAGATTTTAATCTAAATCATCTGTTTCGGATGGATTTAAAGCTATCTCGTTTGTTTCGCATGCAGTTGAAGCTAAATCATGTATATCACAATTATTTGAAGCTAAACCATTTGATTCGCATAGATTTGATGCTATGCCACCTACTTCGCTTTTATTTGAAACTGAATCATGTGTTTCTCTTGAATTTGAAGCTAACACGTTCGTTTCACATGCAGTTGAAGCTAAATCATGTATGTCACAAGTATTTGAAGCTGAACCATTTGTTTCGCACGAATATCAGGCTAAACCATGTGTTTGGAATGAATTTGAAGCTAAATCATGTGTTTCGCATAGATTTGAAGCTAACTCATTTGTTACGCATGCAGTTGAGGCTGAATCATGTATATCCCAAGTATTTGAAACTCAACCATTTGAATCGCATGGATTTGAAGATAAGCCTTCTACTTCGCATTGATTTTAATCTAAATCATGTGTTTCGCATGCATTTGAAGCTAATCGTTTGTATCGCATGGAGTTGAAGCTAAATCATGTATATCACAAGTATTTGCAGCTAAACCATTTGATTCGCATGGATTTGATGCAATGCCATCTACTTCGCTTTTATTTGAAACTGAATCATGTGTTTCTCTTGAATTTGAAGCTAACTAGTTTGTTTCGTAATGCAGTTGAAGCTAAATCATGTATATCACAATTATTTGAAGCTAAACCATTTGATTCGCATGGATTTCAAAATAAGCCTTCTACTTCGCATTGATTTTAATCTAAATCATCTGTTTCGCATGGATTTAAAGCTATCTCGTTTGTTTCGCATGCAGTTGAAGATAAATCATGTATATCACAGGTATTTGAAGCTAAACCAGTTGTTTCGCATGGATTCGTAGATAAGCCTTCTAAATCGCATTGATTTCAAGCTAAATCATGTGTTTCGCATGGATTTGAAGCTAACTCGCTAGTTTTGCATGCTGTTGAAGCTTATTCATGTACATCACAAGTATTTGAAGCTAAACCATTTGTTTCGCAAGGATTCGAAGATCAGCCTTCTACTTCGCATTGATTTGAAGCTAAATCATGTGTTTCGCATGGATTTGAAGCTAACACGTTTGTTTCGCATGCAGTTGAATCTAAATCATGCATATCACAAATATTTGAAGCTGAATCATTTGGTTCGCATACAGTTGAAGCTAAATCATGTATATCACAAGTATTTGAAGCTGAACCATTTGTTTCGCATGAATATTAGGCTAAACCATTTGTTTGGGATGAATTTGAAGCTAATTCATGCGTTTCGCATAGATTTGAAGCTAACTCGTTAGTTTTGCATGCTGTTGAAGCTAAATCATGTATATCACAAGTATTTGAATCTGAAGCATTTGATTCGCATGGATTTGAAACTAAGCCTTCTACATCACATTGATTTGAATCTAAATCATGTGTTTCGCTTGAATTTGAAGCTAAGCCTTCTACTTCGCATTGATTTGAAGCGAAATCATGTGTTTCGCATGGATTTTAAGCTAACTCGTTTTCTTCGCCTGTATTTGATGGAAAATCATGTATATCACAATTATTTGAAACTAAACCATTTGATTCGCATGGATTTGAAGATAATCCTTCTACTTCGCATTGATTTGAAGCAAAATCATGTGTTTCGCATGGATTTGAATCTAACTCGTTAGTTTTCATGCTGTTGAAGCTAAATCATGTATATCACAAGTATTTGAAGCTAAACCATATGATTCGAAAAGATTCGAAGATCAGCCTTCTACTTCGCATTGATAAGAAGCTAAATCATTTGTTTCGCTTGGATTTGAAACTAACTAGTTTGTTTCGCAATACAGTTGAAGCTAAATCATGTATATCACAATTATTTGAAGCTAAACCATTTGATTCGCATGGATTTGAAGATAAGCCTTCTACTTCGCATTGATTTGATGCTAAATCGGGTGTTTCGCATGGATTTGAAGCTAACTCGTTAGTTTTGCATGCATTTGAAGCTAAATCATGTATATCCCAAGTATTTGAAGCTCAACCATTTGATTCGCATGGATTTGAAGATAAGCCTTCTACTTCGCATTGATTTGAAGCTAAATCATGTGTTTCGCTTGGATTAGAAACTTACTAGTTTGTATCGCATTGCTGTTGATGCTAAATCATGTATATCACAAGTATTTGAAGCTAAACCATTTGATGCGCCTGGATTTGATGCTATGCCATCTACTTCGCTTTTATTTGAAACTGAATCATGTGTTTCTGTTGAATTTGAAGCTAACACGTTCGTTTCACATGCAGTTGAAGCTAAATCATGTATATCACAAGTATTTGAAGCTGAACCATTTGTTTCGCACGAATATCAGGCTAAAACATGTGTTTGGAATGAATTTGAAGCTAAATCTTGTGTTTCGCATAGATTTGGAGCTAACTCGTTTGTTACGCATGCAGTTGAAGCTGAATCATGTATATCCCAAGTATTTGAAGCTCAACCATTTGATTCGCATGGATTTGAAGATAAGCCTTCTACTTCGCATTGATTTTAATCTAAATCATCTGTTTCCCATGGATTTAAAGCTATCTCGTTTGTTTCGCATGCAGTTGAAGATAAATCATGTATATCACAGGTATTTCAAGCTAAACCATTTGATTCGCATGGATTTGAAGATAAGCCTTCTACTTCGCATAGATTTGAAGCTAAATCATGTGTTTCGCATGGATTTGAAGCTAACTCGTTCGTTTCCCTTGCATTTGAAGCTAAATCATGCACATCACAATTATTTGAAGCTAAACCACTTGTTTCGCATGGATTTGAAGATAAGCCTTCTACTTCGCATTGATTTGAAGCTAAATCATGTGTTTCGAATGGATTTGAAGCTAACTCGTTTGTTTCGCATACAATTGAAGCTAAATCATGTATATCACAATTATTTGAAGCTAAACCATTTGATTCGCATGGATTTCAAAATAAGCCTTCTACTTCGCATAGATTTTAATCTAAATCATCTGTTTCGGATGGATTTAAAGCTATCTCGTTTGTTTCGCATGCAGTTGAAGCTAAATCATGTATATCACAAGTATTTGAAGCTAAACCATTTGATTCGCATAGATTTGATGCTATGCCACCTACTTCGCTTTTATTTGAAACTGAATCATGTGTTTCTCTTGAATTTGAAGCTAACACGTTCGTTTCACATGCAGTTGAAGCTAAATCATGTATGTCACAAGTATTTGAAGCTGAACCATTTGTTTCGCACGAATATCAGGCTAAACCATGTGTTTGGAATGAATTTGAAGCTAAATCATGTGTTTCGCATAGATTTGAAGCTAACTCATTTGTTACGCATGCAGTTGAGGCTGAATCATGTATATCACAAGTATTTGAAGCTAAACCATTTGTTTCGCAAGGATTCGAAGATCAGCCTTCTACTTCGCATTGATAAGAAGCTAACTCATGTGTTTCGCATGGATTTGAAGCTAACTCGTTAGTTTTGCATGCTGTTGAAGCTAAATCATGTATATCACAAGTATTTGAAGCTAAACCATTTGTTTCGCAAGGTTACGAAGATCAGCCTTCTACTTCGCATTCATAAGAAGCAAAATCATGTGTTTCGCATGGATTTGAAGCTAACTCGTTCGTTTCGCTTGCATTTGAAGCTAAATCATGCACATCACAAGTATTTGAAGCTGAACCACTTGTTTCGCATGGATTTGAAGATAAGCCTTCTACTTCGCATTGATTTGAACCTAAATCATGTGTTTCGAATGCATTTGAAGCTAACTCGTTTGTTTCGCATGCAATTGAAGCTAAATCATGTATATCACAATTATTTGAAGCTAAACCATTTGATTCGCATGGATTTCAAAATAAGCCTTCTACTTCGCATAGATTTTAATCTAAATCATCTGTTTCGGATGGATTTAAAGCTATCTCGTTTGTTTCGCATGCAGTTGAAGCTAAATCATGTATATCACAAGTATTTGAAGCTAAACCATTTGATTCGCATAGATTTGATGCTATGCCACCTACTTCGCTTTTATTTGAAACTGAATCATGTGTTTCTCTTGAATTTGAAGCTAACACGTTCGTTTCACATGCAGTTGAAGCTAAATCATGTATGTCACAAGTATTTGAAGCTGAACCATTTGTTTCGCACGAATATCAGGCTAAACCATGTGTTTGGAATGAATTTGAAGCTAAATCATGTGTTTCGCATAGATTTGAAGCTAACTCATTTGTTACGCATGCAGTTGAGGCTGAATCATGTATATCCCAAGTATTTGAAACTCAACCATTTGATTCGCATGGATTTGAAGATAAGCCTTCTACTTCGCATTGATTTTAATCTAAATCATGTGTTTCGCATGCATTTGAAGCTAATCGTTTGTATCGCATGGAGTTGAAGCTAAATCATGTATATCACAAGTATTTGCAGCTAAACCATTTGATTCGCATGGATTTCAAAATAAGCCTTCTACTTCGCATTGATTTTAATCTAAATCATCTGTTTCGCATGGATTTAAAGCTATCTCGTTTGTTTCGCATGCAGTTGAAGATAAATCATGTATATCACAGGTATTTGAAGCTAAACCAGTTGTTTCGCATGGATTCGTAGATAAGCCTTCTAAATCGCATTGATTTCAAGCTAAATCATGTGTTTCGCATGGATTTGAAGCTAACTCGCTAGTTTTGCATGCTGTTGAAGCTTATTCATGTACATCACAAGTATTTGAAGCTAAACCATTTGTTTCGCAAGGATTCGAAGATCAGCCTTCTACTTCGCATTGATTTGAAGCTAAATCATGTGTTTCGCATGGATATGAAGCTAACACGTTTGTTTCGCATGCAGTTGAATCTAAATCATGCATATCACAAATATTTGAAGCTGAATCATTTGTTTCGCATACAGTTGAAGCTAAATCATGTATATCACAAGTATTTGAAGCTGAACCATTTGTTTCGCATGAATATTAGGCTAAACCATTTGTTTGGGATGAATTTGAAGCTAATTCATGCGTTTCGCATAGATTTGAAGCTAACTCGTTAGTTTTGCATGCTGTTGAAGCTAAATCATGTATATCCCAAGTATTTGAAGCTCAACCATTTGATTCGCATGGATTTGAAGATAAGCCTTCTACTTCGCATTGATTTGAAGCTAAATCATGTGTTTCGCTTGGATTAGAAACTTACTAGTTTGTATCGCATTGCTGTTGATGCTAAATCATGTATATCACAAGTATTTGAAGCTAAACCATTTGATGCGCCTGGATTTGATGCTATGCCATCTACTTCGCTTTTATTTGAAACTGAATCATGTGTTTCTGTTGAATTTGAAGCTAACACGTTCGTTTCACATGCAGTTGAAACTAAATCATGTATATCACAAGTATTTGAAGCTGAACCATTTGTTTCGCACGAATATCAGGCTAAAACATGTGTTTGGAATGAATTTGAAGCTAAATCTTGTGTTTCGCATAGATTTGGAGCTAACTCGTTTGTTACGCATGCAGTTGAAGCTGAATCATGTATATCCCAAGTATTTGAAGCTCAACCATTTGATTCGCATGGATTTGAAGATAAGCCTTCTACTTCGCATTGATTTTAATCTAAATCATCTGTTTCCCATGGATTTAAAGCTATCTCGTTTGTTTCGCATGCAGTTGAAGATAAATCATGTATATCACAGGTATTTCAAGCTAAACCATTTGATTCGCATGGATTTGAAGATAAGCCTTCTACTTCGCATAGATTTGAAGCTAAATCATGTGTTTCGCATGGATTTGAAGCTAACTCGTTCGTTTCCCTTGCATTTGAAGCTAAATCATGCACATCACAATTATTTGAAGCTAAACCACTTGTTTCGCATGGATTTGAAGATAAGCCTTCTACTTCGCATTGATTTGAAGCTAAATCATGTGTTTCGAATGGATTTGAAGCTAACTCGTTTGTTTCGCATACAATTGAAGCTAAATCATGTATATCACAATTATTTGAAGCTAAACCATTTGATTCGCATGGATTTCAAAATAAGCCTTCTACTTCGCATAGATTTTAATCTAAATCATCTGTTTCGGATGGATTTAAAGCTATCTCGTTTGTTTCGCATGCAGTTGAAGCTAAATCATGTATATCACAAGTATTTGAAGCTAAACCATTTGATTCGCATAGATTTGATGCTATGCCACCTACTTCGCTTTTATTTGAAACTGAATCATGTGTTTCTCTTGAATTTGAAGCTAACACGTTCGTTTCACATGCAGTTGAAGCTAAATCATGTATGTCACAAGTATTTGAAGCTGAACCATTTGTTTCGCACGAATATCAGGCTAAACCATGTGTTTGGAATGAATTTGAAGCTAAATCATGTGTTTCGCATAGATTTGAAGCTAACTCATTTGTTACGCATGCAGTTGAGGCTGAATCATGTATATCACAAGTATTTGAAGCTAAACCATTTGTTTCGCAAGGATTCGAAGATCAGCCTTCTACTTCGCATTGATAAGAAGCTAACTCATGTGTTTCGCATGGATTTGAAGCTAACTCGTTAGTTTTGCATGCTGTTGAAGCTAAATCATGTATATCACAAGTATTTGAAGCTAAACCATTTGTTTCGCAAGGTTACGAAGATCAGCCTTCTACTTCGCATTCATAAGAAGCAAAATCATGTGATTCGCATGGATTTGAAGCTAACTCGTTCGTTTCGCTTGCATTTGAAGCTAAATCATGCACATCACAAGTATTTGAAGCTGAACCACTTGTTTCGCATGGATTTGAAGGTAAGCCTTCTACTTCGCATTGATTTGAACCTAAATCATGTGTTTCGAATGCATTTGAAGCTAACTCGTTTGTTTCGCATGCAATTGAAGCTAAATCATGTATATCACAATTATTTGAAGCTAAACCATTTGATTCGCATGGATTTCAAAATAAGCCTTCTACTTCGCATTGATTTTAATCTAAACCATCTGTTTCGGATGGATTTAAAGCTATCTCGTTTTTTTCGCATGCAGTTGAAGATAAATCATGTATATCACAGGTATTTCAAGCTAAACCATTTGATTCGCATGGATTTGAAGATAAGCCTTCTACTTCGCATTGATTTGAATCTAAATCATGTGTTTCGCTTGGATTTGAAACTAACTAGTTTGTTTCGTAATGCAGTTGAAACTAAATCATGTATATCACAATTATTTGAATCTAAACCATTTGATTCGCATGGATTTCAAAATAAGCCTTCTACTTCGCATTGATTTTAATCTAAATCATCTGTTTCGCATGGATTTAAAGCTATCTCGTTTGTTTCGCATGCAGTTGAAGATAAATCATGTATATCACAGGTATTTGAAGCTGAACCATTTGTTTCGCACGAATATCAGGCTAAACAAAGTGTTTGGAATGAATTTGAAGCTAAATCATGTGTTTCGCATAGATTTGAAACTAACTCGTTTGTTACGCATGCAGTTGATGCTGAATCATGAATATCCCAAGTATTTGAAGCTCAACCATTTGAATCGCATGGATTTCAAAATAAGCCTTCTACTTCGCATTGATTTGAAGCGAAATCATGTGTTTCGCTTGGATTTCAAGCTGACTCGTTTGTTTCGCATGCAATTGAAGCTAAATAATGTATCAAACTAGTATTTGAAGCTAAACCATTTGTTTCGCATGGATTCGAAGATCAGCCATCTACCTTGTATTGATTTAAAGCTGAACCACTTGTTTCGCATGGATTTGAAGATAAGCCTTCTACTTCGCATTGATTTGAAGCTAAATCATGTGTTTCGCGTGGATTTGAAACTAACTAGTTTGTTTCGTAATGCAGTTGAAGCTAAATCATGTATATCACAATTATTTGAAGCTAAACCATTTGATTCGCATGGATTTCAAAATAAGCCTTCTACTTCGCATTGATTTTAATCTAAATCATCTGTTTCGCATGGATTTAAAGCTATCTCGTTTGTTTCGCATGCAGTTGAAGATAAATCATGTATATCACAGGTATTTGAAGCTAAACCATTTGTTTCGCATGGATTCGAATATAAGCCTTCTAAATCGCATTGATGTCAAGCTAAATCATATGTTTCGCATAGATTTGAAGCTAACTCGCTAATTTTGCATGCTGTTGAAGCTTATTCATGTATATCACAAGTATTTGAAGCTAAACCATTTGTTTCGCAAGGATTCGAAGATCTGCCTTCTACTTCGCATTGATAAGAAGCTAACTCATGTGTTTCGCATGGATTTGAAGCTAACTCGTTAGTTTTGCATGCTGTTGAAGCTAAATCATGTATATCACAAGTATTTGAAGCTAAACCATTTGTTTCGCAAGGATACGAAGATCAGCCTTCTACTTCGCATTGATAAGAAGCTAACTCATGTGTTTCGCATGGATTTGAAGCTAACTCGTTAGTTTTGCATGCTGTTGAATCTAAATCATGTATATCACAAGTATTTGAAGCTAAACCATTTGTTTCGCAAGGTTACGAAGATCAGCCTTCTACTTCGCATTGATAAGAAGCAAAATCATGTGTTTCGCATGGATTTGAAGCTAACTCGTTCGTTTCGCTTGCATTTGAAGCTAAATCATGCACATCACAAGTATTTGAAGCTGAACCACTTGTTTCGCATGGATTTGATGCTATGCCATCTACTTCGCTTTTATTTGAAACTGAATCATGTGTTTCTCTTGAATTTGAAGCTAACACGTTCGTTTCACATGCAGTTGAAGCTAAATCATGTATTTCACAAGTATTTGAAGCTGAACCATTTGTTTCGCACGAATATCAGGCTAAACCATGTGTTTGGAATGAATTTGAAGCTAAATCATGTGTTTCGCATAGATTTGAAGCTAACTCATTTGTTACGCATGCAGTTGAGGCTGAATCATGTATATCCCAAGTATTTGCAGCTAAACCATTTGATTCGCATGGATTTGATGCAATGCCATCTACTTCGCTTTTATTTGAAACTGAATCATGTGTTTCTCTTGAATTTGAAGCTAACTAGTTTGTTTCGTAATGCAGTTGAAGCTAAATCATGTATATCACAATTATTTGAAGCTAAACCATTTGATTCGCATGGATTTCAAAATAAGCCTTCTACTTCGCATTGATTTTAATCTAAATCATCTGTTTCGCATGGATTTAAAGCTATCTCGTTTGTTTCGCATGCAGTTGAAGATAAATCATGTATATCACAGGTATTTGAAGCTAAACCATTTGTTTCGCAAGGTTACGAAGATCAGCCTTCTACTTCGCATTCATAAGAAGCAAAATCATGTGTTTCGCATGGATTTGAAGCTAACTCGTTCGTTTCGCTTGCATTTGAAGCTAAATCATGCACATCACAAGTATTTGAAGCTGAACCACTTGTTTCGCATGGATTTGAAGATAAGCTTTCTACTTCGCATTGATTTGAACCTAAATCATGTGTTTCGAATGCATTTGAAGCTAACTCGTTTGTTTCGCATGCAATTGAAGCTAAATCATGTATATCCCAAGTATTTGAAGCTCAACCATTTGATTCGCATGGATTTGAAGATAAGCCTTCTACTTCGCATTGATTTGAAGCTAAATCATGTGTTTCGCTTGGATTAGAAACTAACTAGTTTGTATCGCATTGCTGTCGATGCTAAATCATGTATATCACAAGTATTTGAAGCTAAACCATTTGATGCGCCTGGATTTGATGCTATGCCATCTACTTTGCTTTTATTTGAAACTGAATCATGTGTTTCTGTTGAATTTGAAGCTAACACGTTCGTTTCACATGCAGTTGAAGCTAAATCATGTATATCACAAGTATTTGAAGCTGAACCATTTGTTTCGCACGAATATCAGGCTAAAACATGTGTTTGGAATGAATTTGAAGCTAAATCTTGTGTTTCGCATAGATTTGGAGCTAACTCGTTTGTTACGCATGCAGTTGAAGCTGAATCATGTATATCCCAAGTATTTGAAGCTCAACCATTTGATTCGCATGGATTTGAAGATAAGCCTTCTACTTCGCATTGATTTTAATCTAAATCATCTGTTTCCCATGGATTTAAAGCTATCTCGTTTGTTTCGCATGCAGTTGAAGATAAAACATGTATATCACAGGTATTTCAAGCTAAACCATTTGATTCGCATGGATTTGAAGATAAGCCTTCTACTTCGCATTGATTTGAAGCTAAATCATGTGTTTCGCATGGATTTGAAGCTAACTCGTTCGTTTCCCTTGCATTTGAAGCTAAATCATGCACATCACAATTATTTGAAGCTAAACCACTTGTTTCGCATGGATTTGAAGATAAGCCTTCTACTTCGCATTGATTTGAAGCTAAATCATGTGTTTCGCTTGGATTTGAAACTAACTAGTTTGTTTCGTAATGCAGTTGAAACTAAATCATGTATATCACAATTATTTGAAGCTAAACCATTTGATTCGCATGGATTTCAAAATAAGCCTTCTACTTCGCATTGATTTTAATCTAAATCATCTGTTTCGCATGGATTTAAAGCTATCTCGTTTGTTTCGCATGCATTTGAAGCTAAATCATGTATATCACAAGTATTAGAAGCTAAACCATTTAATTCGCATGGATTTGAAGCTAAGCCTTCTACTTCGCATTGATTTGGAGCTAAATCATGTCTTTCGCTTGGATTTGAAGCTAACTCGTTTGTTTCGCATGCATTTGAAGCTAGATCACATATAATCGCAAGTATTTGATGCTAAACCATTCGTTTCGCATGGATGTGACGCTAAGCCTTCTGCTTCGCATTGATTTGATTATAAATCATGTGTTTCGCATGGATTTGAAGATAACTCGTTTGTGTCGCCTGCATTTGAAGCTATATCATGTATATCACAAGTATTAGAAGCTAAACCATTTAATTCGCATGGATTTGAAGCTAAGCCTTCTACTTCGCATTGATTTGAAGCTAAATCATGAGTTTCGCATGGATTTGAAGCTAAATCATGTGTTTTGAATGGATTTGAAGCTATATCAGTGATATCCGCAAGTGTTTGAAGCTAAATCATTCGTTTCGCTGGATTTCAAGCTAAGCCTTCTACTTCTCATTGATTTGAATCTAAATCATGTGTTTCGCTTGGATTTGAAGCTAACTCGTTGGTTTTGCATGAAGTAGAATCTAAATCATGTATATCACAAGTATTTGAAGCTGAACCATTTGTTTCACATAGAT
The DNA here is from genome assembly GCF_051020955.1 of Megalopta genalis. NCBI lineage: Eukaryota > Metazoa > Arthropoda > Insecta > Hymenoptera > Halictidae > Megalopta > Megalopta genalis. Next base: position 227,573 of record NW_027476322.1, on the reverse strand, counting down.
TTAAAGCTAAGCCTTCTACTTCACATTGATTGAAACTTAAATTATGTGTTTCGCATGGATTTGAAGCTAACTCGTTTGTGTCACCTGCATTTGAAGCTAGATCACATATAATCGCAAGTATTTGAAGCTAAACCATTCGTTTCGCATGGATGTGACGCTAAGCCTTCTGCTTCGCATTGATTTGATTATAAATCATGTGTTTCGCATGGATTTGAAGATAACTCGTTTGTGTCACCTGCATTTGAAGCTAGATCACATATAATCGCAAGTATTTGAAGCTAAACCATTCGTTTCGCATGGATGTGACGCTAAGCCTTCTGCTTCGCATTGATTTGATTATAAATCATGTGTTTCGCATGGATTTGAAGATAACTCTTTTGTGTCGCCTGCATTTGAAGCTATATCACTTATATTCGCAAGTATTTGAAGCTAAACCATTCGTTTCGCATGGATTTGAAGCTAAGCCTTCTGCTTCGCATTCATTTGAAGCGAAATCATGTGTTTCGCTTGTATTTGCAGCTAACTGTTTGGTTTCGCATGCAGTTGAAGCTAAATCATGTATATCACAAATATTTGAACTAAACCATTTGTTTCGCATGGATTCGAAGATAAGCCTTCTACTTCGCATTGAATTGAAGCTAAATCATGTATCTCGCATGTATTTGAAGCTAACACGTTTGTTTCGCATGCTGTTGAAGCTAAGTCATGTATAACACAAGTATTTGAAGCCAAACAATCTGTTTCGTGTGGATTCGGAGATCAGCCTTCTACTACGCATTGATTTGAAGCAAAATCATATGTATCGCTTGGATTTGAAGCCAACTCGTTTGTTTCGCATGCAGTTAATGCAAAATCACGCATATCACAAGTATTTGAAGCTAAACCATTTGATTCGCATGGATGCGAAGATCAGCCTTCTACTTCGCATTGATTTGAATCTAAATTATGTGTTTCGCTTGGATTTGAAGCTAACTTGTTTGTTTCGCATGCAGTTGAAGCTAAATAATGTATATCACAAGTATTTGAAGATAAACCGTTTGATTCGCATCGATTTTAAGCTAACTCGTTTGTTTCGCCTTCATTTGAAGCTAAGTCATGTATATCTTAAGTATTTGAAGCTAAACCATTTGTTTCGCATGGATTTGAAACTAAGCCTTCTACTTCGCTTTGAATTGAAGCTGAATCATGTGTTTCGCTTGTATTTGAAGCTAACTCGTTTGTTTCGCATGCAGTTGAAGCTAAATCATGTATATCACAAGTATTTGAAGCTAAACCATTTGTTTCGCATGGATTCGGAGATAAGCCTTCTACTTCGCATTGAATTGAAGCTAAATCATGTGTTTCACATGGATTTGAAGCTAACACGTTTGATTCGCATGCTGTTGAACCTCAATCATGTATATTACAAATATTTGAATCTAAACAATCTGTTTCGTGTGGATTCGGAGATCAGCCTTATACTTCACATTGATTGGAAGTTAAATCATGTGTTTCGCATGGATTTGAAGCTAACTCGTTTGTGTCGCCTGCATTTGAAGCTATATCACTTATATTCGCAAGTATTTGAAGCTAATCCATTCGTTTCTCATGGATTTGACGCTAAGCCTTCTGCTTCGCATTGATTTGATACTAAATCATGTGTTCGCATGGATTTGAATCTAAGCATTCTACTTCGCATTGATTTCAAAGTAAATCATGTGTTTCGCTTGAACTTGAAGCTAACATGTTTGTTTCACAAGCAGTTGATGCTAAATCACGTATATCACAATTATTTGAAGCTGAACCATTTGTTTCGAATGAATATTCTGCTAAACCATGTGTTTCGAATAAATTTGAAGCTAAATCATGAGTTTCGCATGGATTTGAAGCTAACTCGTTAGTTTTGCATGCTGTTGAAGCTAAATCATGTATATCACAAGTATTTGAAGCTAAACCAATTGTTTAGCATGGATTTGAAGATAAGCCTTCTACTTCGCATTTATTTGAAGCTAAACCATGTGTTTCGCTTGGATTTGAAACTAGCTAGTTTCTTTCGCAATGCAGTTGAAGCTAAATCATGTATATCACAATTATTTGAAGCTAAACCATTTGATTCACATGGATTTCAAAATAAGCCTTCTACTTCGCATTGATTTGAAGCTAAATCATGTGTTTCGCTTGGATTTCAAACTAACTCGTTCGTTTCGCATGCAGTTGGAGCTAAATCATGTATATCACAAGTATCTGAAGCTAAACCATTTGCTACGCATGGATTTTAAGCTTAGCCTTCTACTTCGCATTGATTTGATGCTAAATCGGGTGTTTCGCATGGATTTGAAGCTAACTCGTTTGCTTCGCATGCATCTGAATCTAAATCATATATATCACAAGTATTAGAAGCTAAACCATTTAATTCGCATGGATTTGAAGCTAAGCCTTCTACTTCGCATTGATTTGGAGCTAAATCATGTCTTTCGCTTGGATTTGAAGCTAACTCGTTTGTTTCGCATGCAATTGAAGCTAAATCATGTATCAAACAAGTATTTGAAGATAAACCATTTGATTCGCATGGATTTGATGCTATGCCATCTACTTCGCTTTTATTTGAAACTGAATCATGTGTTTCTCTTGTTTTTGAAGCTATCACGTTCGTTTCACATGCAGTTGAAGCTAAATCATGTATATCACAAGTATTTGGAGCTGAACCATTTGTTTCGCACGAATATCACGCTAAACCATGTGTTTGGAATGAATTTAAAGCTAAATCACGTGTTTCGCATAGATTTGAAGCCAACTCGTTTGTTACGCATGCAGTTGAAGCTGAATCATGTATATCCCAAGTATTTGAAGCTCAACCATTTGATTCGCATGGATTTGAAGATAAGCCTTCTACTTCGCATTGATTTGAATCTAAATCATGTGTTTCGCTTGGATTTGAAACTAACTAGTTTGTTTCGCAATGCAGTTGAAGCTAAATCATGTATATCACAAATTATTTGATGCTAAACCATTTGATTCGCATGGATTTCAAAATAAGCCTTCTACTTCGCATTGATTTGAAGCTAAATCATGTGTTTCGCATGGATTTGAAGCTAACTCGTTTGTTTCGCATGCATTTGAACCTAAATTATGTGCATCACAAGTATTTGAAGCTGAACCACTTGTTTCGCATGGATTTGAAGATAAGCCTTCTACTTCGCATTGATAAGAGGCTAAATCATGTGTTTCGCATGGACTTGAAGCTAACTCGTTCGTTTCGCTTGCATTTGAAACTAAATCATGCACATCACAAGTATTTGAAGCTGAACCACTTGTTTCGCATGGATTTGAATATAAGCTTTCTACTTCGCATTGATTTGAAGCTACATCATGTGTTTGGCTTGTATTTGAGACTAACTAGTTTGTTTCGCAATGCAGTTGAAGCTAAATCATGTATATCACAATTATTTGAAGCTAAACCATTTGATTCGCACGGATTTCAAAATAAAACTTCTACTTCGCATTGATTCGAAGATAAATCACGTGTTTCGCACGGATTTGAAGCTATGCCTTCCACTTTGCATTGATTTGGAGCTAAATCATGTGTTTCTCATAGATTTGAAGCCAACTCGTTTGTTACGGATGCAGTTGAAGCTGAATCATGTATATCCCAAGTATTTGAAGCTCAACCATTTGATTCGCATGGATTTGAAGATAAGCCTTCTACTTCGCATTGATTTGAAGCTAAATCATGTGTTTCGCATAGAATTGAAGCTAACTCGTTTGTTACGCATGCAGTTGAAGCTGAATCATGTATATCACAATTATTTGAAGCTAAACCATTTGATCCGCATGGATTTCAAAATAAGCCTACTACTTTGCATTGATTTGATGCTAAATCATGTGTTTCGCTTGCATTTCAAGCTAACTCGTTTGTTTCGCATGTAATTGAAGCTAGATAATGTATCAAACAAGTATTTGAAGCTAAACCATTTGTTTCGCATGGCTTCGAAGATCAGCCATCTACCTCGTATTGATTTAAAGCTAAATCATGTGTGTCGAATGGATTTGAAGCTAACTCGATAGTTTCGCATGCAATTGAAGCAACATCATGTATATCACAATTATTTGAAGCTAAACCATTTGATTCGCATGGATTTCAAAATAAGCCTTCTACTTCGCATTGATTTTAATCTAAATCATCTGTTTCGGATGGATTTAAAGCTATCTCGTTTGTTTCGCATGCAGTTGAAGATAAATCATGTATATCACAAGTATTTGAAGCTAATCCATTTGTTTCGCGTGGATTCGAAGATCAGCCTTCTACTTCGCATTGATTTGAAGTTAAATCATATGTTTCGCATGGATTTGAAGCTAATCGTTTGTATCGCATGCAGTTGAAGCTAAATCATGTATATCACAAGTATTTGAAGCTAATCCATTTGATTCGCATGGATTTGATGCTATGCCATCTACTTCGCTTTTATTTGAAACTGAATCATGTGTTTCTCTTGAATTTGAAGCTAACACGTTCGTTTCACATGCAGTTGAAGCTAAATCATGTATGTCACAAGTATTTGAAGCTGAACCATTTGTTTCGCACGAATATCAGGCTAAACCATGTGTTTGGAATGAATTTGAAGCTAAATCATGCGTTTCGCATAGATTTGAAGCTAACTCATTTGTTACGCATGCAGTTGAAGCTGAATCATGTATATCACAGGTGTTTGAAGCTAAACCATTTGTTTCGCATGGATTCGAAGATAACCCTTCTACTTCGAATTGATTTGAATCTAAATCATGTGTTTCGCTTGGATTTCAAACTAACTCGTTCGTTTCGCATGCAGTTGAAGCTAAATCATGTATATCACAAGTATGTGAAGCTAAACCATTTGCTACGCATGGATTTTAAGCTAAGCCTTCTACTTCGCATTGATTTGATGCTAAAATCGGGTGTTTCGCATGGATTTGAAGCTAAGTCTTCAACTTCGTGTTGACTTGATGCTAACTCATGTTTTTCGCTTGTATTTGAAGCTAACTCGTTTTTTTCGTATGCAGTTGAAGCTAAATCATGTATATCACAAGTATTTGGAGCTGAACCATTTGTTTCGCATGGATTTCAAAATAAGCCTTCTACTTCGCATTGATTTTAATCTAAATCATCTGTTTCGGATGGATTTAAAGCTATCTCGTTTGTTTCGCATGCAGTTGAAGATAAATCATGTATATCACAAGTATTTGAAGCTAATCCATTTTTATCGCGTGGATTCGAAGATCAGCCTTCTACTTCGCATTGATTTGAAGTTAAACCATATGTTTCGCATGGATTTGAAGCTAATCGTTTGTATCGCATGCAGTTGAAGCTAAATCATGTATATCACAATTATTTGAAGCTAAACCATTTGACTCGCATGGATTTCAAAATAAGCCTTCTACTTTGCATTGATTTGATGCAAAATCATGTGTTTCGCTTGCATTTCAAGCTAACTCGTTTGTTTCGCATGTAATTGAAGCTAGATAATGTATCAAACAAGTATTTGAAGCTAAACATTTGTTTCGCATGGCTTCGATGATCAGCCTTCTACTTCGCATTGATAAGAAGCTAAATCATGTGTCTCGCTTGGATTTCAAGCTAACTCGTTTGTTTCGCATGCAATTGAAGCTAAAATCATGTATATCACAATTATTTGAAGCTAAACCATTTGATTCGCATGGATTTCAATATAAGCCTTCTACTTCGCATTGATTTTAATCTAAATCATGTGTTTCGGATGGATTTAAAGCTATCTCGTTTTCTTCGCATGCAGTTGAAGATAAATCATGTATATCACAGGTATTTGAAGCTAAACCATTTGTTTCTCATGGATTCGAATATAAGCCTTCTAAATCGCATTGATGTCAAGCTAAATCATATGTTTCGCATAGATTTGAAGCTAACTCGCTAATTTTGCATGCTGTTGAAGCTTATTCATGTATATCACAAGTATTTGAAGCTAAACCATTTGTTTCGCAAGGATTCGAAGATCAGCCTTCTACTTCGCATTGATAAGAAGCTAACTCATGTGTTTCGCATGGATTTGAAGCTAACTCGTTAGTTTTGCATGCTGTTGAAGCTAAATCATGTATATCACAAGTATTTGAAGCTAAACCATTTGTTTCGCAAGGATACGAAGATCAGCCTTCTACTTCGCATTGATAAGAAGCAAAATCATGTGTTTCGCATGGATTTGAAGCTAACTCGTTCGTTTCGCTTGCATTTGAAGCTAAATCATGCACATCACAAGTATTTGAAGCTGAACCACTTGTTTCGCATGGATTTGAAGATAAGCCTTCTACTTCGCATTGATTTGAAGCTAAATCATGTGTGTCGAATGTATTTGAAGCTAACTCGATTGTTTCGCATGCAATTGAAGCTACATCATGTATATCACAATTATTTGAAGCTAAACCATTTGATTCGCATGGATTTCAAAATAAGCCTTCTACTTCGCATTGATTTTAATCTAAATCATCTGTTTCGGATGGATTTAAAGCTATCTCGTTTGTTTCGCATGCAGTTGAAGATAAATCATGTATATCACAAGTATTTGAAGCTAATCCATTTGTATCGCGTGGATTCGAAGATCAGCCTTCTACTTCGCATTGATTTGAAGTTAAATCATATGTTTCGCATGGATTTGAAGCTAATCGTTTGTATCGCATGCAGTTGAAGCTAAATCATGTATATCACAATTATTTGAAGCTAAACCATTTGACTCGCATGGATTTCAAAATAAGCCTTCTACTTCGCATTGATTTTAATCTAAATCATCTGTTTCGCATGGATTTAAAGCTATCTCGTTTGTTTCGCATGCAGTTGAAGATAAATCATGTATATCACAGGTATTTGAAGCTAAACCAGTTGTTTCGCATGGATTCGAAGATAAGCCTTCTAAATCGCATTGATTTCAAGCTGAATCATGCGCTTCGCATGGATTTGAAGCTAACTCGCTAGTTTTGCATGCTGTTGAAGCTTATTCATGTACATCACAAGTATTTGGAGCTAAACCATTTGTTTCGCAAGGATTCGAAGATCAGCCTTCTACTTCGCATTGATAAGAAGCAAAATCATGTGTTTCGCATGGATTTGAAGCTAACTCGTTCGTTTCGATTGCATTTGAAGCTAAATCATGCACATCACAAGTATTTGAAGCTGAACCACTTGTTTCGCATGGATTTGAAGATAAGCCTTCTACTTCGCATTGATTTGAAGCTAAGTCATGTGTGTCGAATGTATTTGAAGCTAACTCGATTGTTTCGCATGCAATTGAAGCTACATCATGTATATCACAATTATTTGAAGCTAAACCATTTGATTCGCATGGATTTCAAAATAAGCCTTCCACTTCGCATTGATTTTAATCTAAATCATCCGTTTCGGATGGATTTAAAGCTATCTCGTTTGTTTCGCATGCAGTTGAAGATAAATCATGTATATCACAAGTATTTGAAGCTAATCCATTTGTATCGCGTGGATTCGAAGATCAGCCTTCTAAATCGCATTGATTTCAAGCTGAATCATGCGTTTCGCATGGATTTGAAGCTAACTCGCTAGTTTTGCATGCTGTTGAAGCTTATTCATGTACATCACAAGTATTTGGAGCTAAACCATTTGTTTCGCAAGGATTCGAAGATCAGCCTTCTACTTCGCATTGATAAGAAGCAAAATCATGTGTTTCGCATGGATTTGAAGCTAACTCGTTCGTTTCGATTGCATTTGAAGCTAAATCATGCACATCACAAGTATTTGAAGCTGAACCACTTGTTTCGCATGGATTTGAAGATAAGCCTTCTACATCGCATTGATTTGAAGCTAAATCATGTGTTTCGAATGGATTTGAAGCTAACTCGTTTGTTTCGCATGCAATTGAAGCTAAATCATGTATATCACAATTATTTGAAGCTAAACCATTTGATCCGCATGGATTTCAAAATAAGCCTACTACTTTGCATTGATTTGATGCTAAATCATGTGTTTCGCTTGCATTTCAAGCTAACTCGTTTGTTTCGCATGTAATTGAAGCTAGATAATGTATCAAACAAGTATTTGAAGCTAAACCATTTGTTTCGCATGGCTTCGAAGATCAGCCATCTACCTCGTATTGATTTAAAGCTAAATCATGTGTGTCGAATGGATTTGAAGCTAACTCGATAGTTTCGCATGCAATTGAAGCAACATCATGTATATCACAATTATTTGAAGCTAAACCATTTGATTCGCATGGATTTCAAAATAAGCCTTCTACTTCGCATTGATTTTAATCTAAATCATCTGTTTCGGATGGATTTAAAGCTATCTCGTTTGTTTCGCATGCAGTTGAAGATAAATCATGTATATCACAAGTATTTGAAGCTAATCCATTTGTTTCGCGTGGATTCGAAGATCAGCCTTCTACTTCGCATTGATTTGAAGTTAAATCATATGTTTCTCTTGAATTTGAAGCTAACACGTTCGTTTCACATGCAGTTGAAGCTAAATCATGTATGTCACAAGTATTTGAAGCTGAACCATTTGTTTCGCACGAATATCAGGCTAAACCATGTGTTTGGAATGAATTTGAAGCTAAATCATGCGTTTCGCATAGATTTGAAGCTAACTCATTTGTTACGCATGCAGTTGAAGCTGAATCATGTATATCACAGGTGTTTGAAGCTAAACCATTTGTTTCGCATGGATTCGAAGATAACCCTTCTACTTCGAATTGATTTGAATCTAAATCATGTGTTTCGCTTGGATTTCAAACTAACTCGTTCGTTTCGCATGCAGTTGAAGCTAAATCATGTATATCACAAGTATGTGAAGCTAAACCATTTGCTACGCATGGATTTTAAGCTAAGCCTTCTACTTCGCATTGATTTGATGCTAAATCGGGTGTTTCGCATGGATTCGAAGCTAAGCCTTCAACTTCGTGTTGACTTGATGCTAACTCATGTTTTTCGCTTGGATTTGAAGCTAACTCGTTTTTTTCGTATGCAGTTGAAGCTAAATCATGTATATCACAAGTATTTGGAGCTGAACCATTTGATCGCATGGATTTCAAAATAAGCCTTCTACTTCGCATTGATTTTAATCTAAATCATCTGTTTCGGATGGATTTAAAGCTATCTCGTTTGTTTCGCATGCAGTTGAAGATAAATCATGTATATCACAAGTATTTGAAGCTAATCCATTTTTATCGCGTGGATTCGAAGATCAGCCTTCTACTTCGCATTGATTTGAAGTTAAACCATATGTTTCGCATGGATTTGAAGCTAATCGTTTGTATCGCATGCAGTTGAAGCTAAATCATGTATATCACAATTATTTGAAGCTAAACCATTTGACTCGCATGGATTTCAAAATAAGCCTTCTACTTTGCATTGATTTGATGCAAAATCATGTGTTTCGCTTGCATTTCAAGCTAACTCGTTTGTTTCGCCTGTAATTGAAGCTAGATAATGTATCAAACAAGTATTTGAAGCTAAACCATTTGATTCGCATGGATTTCAAAATAAGTCTTCTACTTTGCATTGATTTGATGCTAAATCATGTGTTTCGCTTGCATTTCAAGCTAACTCGTTTGTTTCGCATGTAATTGAAGCTAGATAATGTATCAAACAAGTATTTGAAGCTAAACCATTTGTTTCGCATGGCTTCGATGATCAGCCTTCTACTTCGCATTGATAAGAAGCTAAATCATGTGTCTCGCTTGGATTTCAAGCTAACTCGTTTGTTTCGCATGCCATTGAAGCTAAATCATGTATATCACAATTATTTGAAGCTAAACCATTTGATTCGCATGGATTTCAATATAAGCCTTCTACTTCGCATTGATTTTAATCTAAATCATCTGTTTCGGATGGATTTAAAGCTATCTCGTTTTCTTCGCATGCAGTTGAAGATAAATCATGTATATCACAGGTATTTGAAGCTAAACCATTTGTTTCTCATGGATTCGAATATAAGCCTTCTAAATCGCATTGATGTCAAGCTAAATCATATGTTTCGCATAGATTTGAAGCTAACTCGCTAATTTTGCATGCTGTTGAAGCTTATTCATGTATATCACAAGTATTTGAAGCTAAACCATTTGTTTCGCAAGGATTCGAAGATCAGCCTTCTACTTCGCATTGATAAGAAGCTAACTCATGTGTTTCGCATGGATTTGAAGCTAACTCGTTAGTTTTGCATGCTGTTGAAGCTAAATCATGTATATCACAAGTATTTGAAGCTAAACCATTTGTTTCGCAAGGATACGAAGATCAGCCTTCTACTTCGCATTGATAAGAAGCAAAATCATGTGTTTCGCATGGATTTGAAGCTAACTCGTTCGTTTCGCTTGCATTTGAAGCTAAATCATGCACATCACAAGTATTTGAAGCTGAACCACTTGTTTCGCATGGATTTGAAGATAAGCCTTCTACTTCGCATTGATTTGAAGCTAAATCATGTGTGTCGAATGTATTTGAAGCTAACTCGATTGTTTCGCATGCAATTGAAGCTACATCATGTATATCACAATTATTTGAAGCTAAACCATTTGATTCGCATGGATTTCAAAATAAGCCTTCTACTTCGCATTGATTTTAATCTAAATCATCTGTTTCGGATGGATTTAAAGCTATCTCGTTTGTTTCGCATGCAGTTGAAGATAAATCATGTATATCACAAGTATTTGAAGCTAATCCATTTGTATCGCGTGGATTCGAAGATCAGCCTTCTACTTCGCATTGATTTGAAGTTAAATCATATGTTTCGCATGGATTTGAAGCTAATCGTTTGTATCGCATGCAGTTGAAGCTAAATCATGTATATCACAATTATTTGAAGCTAAACCATTTGACTCGCATGGATTTCAAAATAAGCCTTCTACTTCGCATTGATTTTAATCTAAATTATCTGTTTCGCATGGATTTAAAGCTATCTCGTTTGTTTCGCATGCAGTTGAAGATAAATCATGTATATCACAGGTATTTGAAGCTAAACCAGTTGTTTCGCATGGATTCGAAGATAAGCCTTCTAAATCGCATTGATTTCAAGCTGAATCATGCGTTTCGCATGGATTTGAAGCTAACTCGCTAGTTTTGCATGCTGTTGAAGCTTATTCATGTACATCACAAGTATTTGGAGCTAAACCATTTGTTTCGCAAGGATTCGAAGATCAGCCTTCTACTTCGCATTGATAAGAAGCAAAATCATGTGTTTCGCATGGATTTGAAGCTAACTCGTTCGTTTCGATTGCATTTGAAGCTAAATCATGCACATCACAAGTATTTGAAGCTGAACCACTTGTTTCGCATGGATTTGAAGATAAGCCTTCTACTTCGCATTGATTTGAAGCTAAATCATGTGTGTCGAATGTATTTGAAGCTAACTCGATTGTTTCGCATGCAATTGAAGCTACATCATGTATATCACAATTATTTGAAGCTAAACCATTTGATTCGCATGGATTTCAAAATAAGCCTTCCACTTCGCATTGATTTTAATCTAAATCATCTGTTTCGGATGGATTTAAAGCTATCTCGTTTGTTTCGCATGCAGTTGAAGATAAATCATGTATATCACAAGTATTTGAAGCTAATCCATTTGTATCGCGTGGATTCGAAGATCAGCCTTCTAAATCGCATTGATTTCAAGCTGAATCATGCGTTTCGCATGGATTTGAAGCTAACTCGCTAGTTTTGCATGCTGTTGAAGCTTATTCATGTACATCACAAGTATTTGGAGCTAAACCATTTGTTTCGCAAGGATTCGAAGATCAGCCTTCTACTTCGCATTGATAAGAAGCAAAATCATGTGTTTCGCATGGATTTGAAGCTAACTCGTTCGTTTCGATTGCATTTGAAGCTAAATCATGCACATCACAAGTATTTGAAGCTGAACCACTTGTTTCGCATGGATTTGAAGATAAGCCTTCTACATCGCATTGATTTGAAGCTAAATCATGTGTTTCGAATGGATTTGAAGCTAACTCGTTTGTTTCGCATGCAATTGAAGCTAAATCATGTATATCACAATTATTTGAAGCTAAACCATTTGATTCGCATGGATTTCAAAATAAGCCTTCTAGTTCGCATTGATTTTAATCTAAATCATCTGTTTCGGATGGATTTAAAGCTATCTCGTTTGTTTCGCATGCAGTTGAAGATAAATCATGTATATCACAAGTATTTGAAGCTAATCCATTTGTTTCTCGTGGATTCGAAGATCAGCCTTCTACTTCGCATTGATTTGAAGTTAAAGCATATGTTTCGCATGGATTTGAAGCTAATCGTTTGTATCGCATGCAGTTGAAGCCAAATCATGTATATCACAAGTATTTGAAGCTAAACCATTTGATTCGCATGGATTTGATGCTATGCCATCTACTTCGCTTTTATTTGAAACTGTATCATGTGTTTCTCTTGAATTTGAAGCTAACACGTTCGTTTCACATGCAGTTGAAGCTAAATCATGTATGTCACAAGTATTTGAAGCTGAACCATTTGTTTCGCACGAATATCAGGCTAAACCATGTGTTTGGATTGAATTTGAAGCTAAATCATGCGTTTCGCATAGATTTGAAGCTAACTCATTTGTTACGCATGCAGTTGAAGCTGAATCATGTATATCCCAAGTATTTGAAGCTCAACCATTTGATTCGCATGGATTTGAAGATAAGCCTTCTACTTCGCATTGATTTTAATCTAAATCATGTGTTTCGCATGCATTTGAAGCTAATCGTTTGTATCGCATGGAGTTGAAGCTAAATCATGTATATCACAAGTATTTGCAGCTAAACCATTTGATTCGCATGGATTTGATGCAATGCCATCAACTTCGCTTTTATTTGAAACTGAATAATGTGTTTCTCTTGAATTTAAAGCTAACTAGTTTGTTTCGTAATGCAGTGGAAGCTAAATCATGTATATCACAATTATTTGAAGCTAAACCATTTGATTCGCATGGATTTCAAAATAAACCTTCTACTTCGCATTGATTTTAATCTAAATCATCTGTTTCGCATGGATTTAAAGCTATCTCGTTTGTTTCGCATGCAGTTGAAGATAAATCATGTATATCACAGGTATTTGAAGCTAAACCAGTTGTTTCGCATGGATTCGAAGATAAGCCTTCTAAATCGCATTGATTTCAAGCTAAATCATGTGTTTCGCATGGATTTGAAGCTAACTCGCTAGTTTTGCATGCTGTTGAAGCTTATTCATGTACATCACAAGTATTTGGAGCTAAACCATTTGTTTCGCAAGGATTCGAAGATCAGCCTTCTACTTCGCATTGATAAGAAGCAAAATCATGTGTTTCGCATGGATTTGAAGCTAACTCGTTCGTTTCGATTGCATTTGAAGCTAAATCATGTGTTTCGCATAGATTTGAAGCTAACTCGTTTGTTACGCATGCAGTTGAAGCTGAATCATGTATATCCCAAGTATTTGGAGCTCAACCATTTGATTCGCATGGATTTCAAAATAAGCCTTCTACTTCGCATTGATTTGAAGCGAAAACATGTGTTTCGCTTGGATTTCAAGCTAACTCGTTTGTTTCGCATGCAATTGAAGCTAAATAATGTATCAAACAAGTATTTGAAGCTAAACCATTTGTTTCGCATGGATTCGAAGATCAGCCATCTACCTCGTATTGATTTAAAGCTAAATCATGTGTTTCGCATGGATTTGAAGCTAACTCGTTTGTATCGCAAGCAGTTGAAGCTAAATCATGTATATCACAATTATTTGAAGCTGAACCACTTGTTTCGCATGGATTTGAAGATAAGCCTTCTACTTCGCATTGATTTGAAGCTAAATCATGTGTTTCGAATGGATTTGAAGCTAACTCGTTTGTTTCGCAAGCAATTGAAGCTAAATCATGTATATCACAATTATTTGAAGCTAAACCATTTGTTCGCATGGATTTCAAAATAAGCCTTCTACTTCGCATTGATTTTAATCTAAATCATCTGTTTCGGATGGATTTAAAGCTATCTCGTTTGTTTCGCATGCAGTTGAAGATAAATCATGTATATCACAGGTATTTGAAGCTAAACCATTTGTTTCGCATGGATTCGAATATAAGCCTTCTAAATCGCATTGATGTCAAGCTAAATCATATGTTTCGCATAGATTTGAAGCTAACTCGCTAATTTTGCATGCTGTTGAAGCTTATTCATGTATATCACAAGTATTTGAAGCTAAACCATTTGTTTCGCAAGGATTCGAAGATCAGCCTTCTACTTCGCATTGATAAGAAGCTAACTCATGTGTTTCGCATGGATTTGAAGCTAACTCGTTAGTTTTGCATGCTGTTGAAGCTAAATCATGTATATCACAAGTATTTGAAGCTAAACCATTTGTTTCGCAAGGTTACGAAGATCAGCCTTCTACTTCGCATTGATAAGAAGCAAAATCATGTGTTTCGCATGGATTTGAAGCTAACTCGTTCGTTTCGCTTGCATTTGAAGCTAAATCATGCACATCACAAGTATTTGAAGCTGAACCACTTGTTTCGCATGGATTTGAAGATAAGCCTTCTACTTCGCATTGATTTGAAGCTAAATCATGTGTTTCGAATGGATTTGAAGCTAACCGTTTGTTTCGCATGCAATTGAAGCTACATCATGTATATCACAATTATTTGAAGCTAAACCATTTGATTCGCATGGATTTCAAAATAAGCCTTCTACTTCCCATTGATTTTAATCTAAATCATCTGTTTCGGATGGATTTAAAGCTATCTCGTTTGTTCGCATGCAGTTGAAGATAAATCATGTATATCACAAGTATTTGAAGCTAATCCATTTGTTTCGCGTGGATTCGAAGATCAGCCTTCTACTTCGCATTGATTTGAAGTTAAATCATATGTTTCGCATGGATTTGAAGCTAATCGTTTGTATCGCATGCAGTTGAAGCTAAATCATGTATATCACAAGTATTTGAAGCTAAACCATTTGATTCGCATGGATTTGATGCTATGCCATCTACTTCGCTTTTATTTGAAACTGAATCATGTGTTTCTCTTGAATTTGAAGCTAACTAGTTTGTTTCGTAATGCAGTTGAAGCTAAATCATGTATATCACAATTATTTGAAGCTAAACCATTTGATTCGCATGGATTTCAAAATAAGCCTTCTACTTCGCATTGATTTTAATCTAAATCATCTGTTTCGCATGGATTTAAACCTATCTCGTTTGTTTCGCATGCAGTTGAAGATAAATCATGTATATCACAGGTATTTGAAGCTAAACCAGTTGTTTCGCATGGATTCGAAGATAAGCCTTCTAAATCGCATTGATTTCAAGCTAAATCATGTGATTCGCATGGATTTGAAGCTAACTCGCTAGTTTTGCATGCTGTTGAAGCTTATTCATGTACATCACAAGTATTTGAAGTTAAACCATTTGTTTCGCAAGGATTCGAAGATCGGCCTTCTACTTCGCATTGATAAGAAGCTAAATCATGTGTTTCGCTTGGATTTCAAGCTAACCCGTTTGTTTCGCATGCAACTGAAGCTAAATCATGTATATCACAATTATTTGAAGCTAAACCATTTGATTCGCATGGATTTCAAAATAAGCCTTCTACTTCGCATTGATTTTAATCTAAATCATCTGTTTCGGATGGATTTAAAGCTATCTCGTCTGTTTCGCATGCAGTTGAAGATAAATCATGTATATCACAAGTATTTGAAGCTAATCCATTTGTTTCGTGTGGATTCGAAGATCAGCCTTCTACTTCGCATTGATTTGAAGTTAAATCATATGATTCGCGTGGATTTGAAGCTAATCGTTTGTATCGCATGCAGTTGAAGCTAATTCATGTATATCACAAGTATTTGAAGCTAAACCATTTGATTCGCATGGATTTGATGCTATGCCATCTACTTCGCTTTTATTTGAAACTGAATCATGTGTTTCTCTTGAATTTGAAGCTAACACTTTCGTTTCGCATGCAGTTGAAGCTATATCATGTATGTCACAAGTATTTGAAGCTGAACCATTTGTTTCGCACGAATATCAGGCTAAACAATGTGTTTGGAATGAATTTGAAGCTAAATCATGTGTTTCGCATAGATTTGAAGCTAACTCGTTTGTTACGCATGCAGTTGAAGCTGAATCATGTATATCCCAAGTATTTGAAGCTCAACCATTTGATTCGCATGGATTTCAAAATAAGCCTTCTACTTCGCATTGATTTGAAGCGAAATCATGTGTTTCGCTTGGATTTCAAGCTAACTCGTTTGTTTCGCATGCAATTGAAGCTAAATAATGTATCAAACAAGTATTTGAAGCTAAACCATTTGTTTCGCATGGATTCGAAGATCAGCCATCTACCTCGTATTGATTTAAAGCTAAATCATGTTTTTCGCATGGATTTGAAGCTAACTCGTTTGTATCGCATGCAGTTGAAGCCAAATCATGTATATCACAATTATTTGAAGCTAAACCACTTGATTCGCATGGATTTCAAAATAAGCCTTCAACTTCGCATTGATTTTAATCTAAATCATCTGTTTCGCATGGATTTAAAGCTATCTCGTTTGTTTCGCATGCAGTTGAAGATAAATCATGTATATCACAGGTATTTCAAGCTAAACCATTTGATTCGCATGGATTTGATGCTATGCCATCTACTTCGCTTTTATTTGAAACTGAATCATGTGTTTCTCTTGAATTTGAAGCTAACTCGTTCGTTTCACATGCAGTTGAAGCTAAATCATGTATGTCACAAGTATTTGAAGCTGAACCATTTGTTTCGCACGAATATCAGGCTAAACCATGTGTTTGGAATGAATTTGAAGCTAAATCATGTGTTTCGCATAGATTTGAAGCTAACTAATTTGTTACGCATGCAGTTGAAGCTGAATCATGTATATCCCAAGTATTTGAAGCTCAACCATTTGATTCGCATGGATTTGAAGATAAGCCTTCTACTTCGCATTGATAAGAAGCAAAATCATGTGTTTCGCATGGATTTGAAGCTAACTTGTTCGTTTCGCTTGCATTTGAAGCTAAATCATGCACATCACAAGTATTTGAAGCTCAACCACTTGTTTCGCATGGATTTCAAAATAAGCCTTCTACTTCGCATTGATTTTAATCTAAATCATCTGTTTCGGATGGATTTAATGCTATCTCATTTTTTTCGCATGCAGTTGAAGATAAAGCATGTATATCACAGGTATTTGAAGCTAAACCATTTGTTTCGCATGGATTCGAATATAAGCCTTCTAAATCGCATTGATGTCAAGCTAAATCATATGTTTCGCATGGATTTGAAGCTAACTCGTTAGTTTTGCATGCTGTTGAAGCTAAATCATGTATATCACAAGTATTTGAAGCTAAACCATTTGTTTCGCAAGGATACGAATATCAGCCTTCTACTTCGCATTGATAAGAAGCAAAATCATGTGTTTCGCATGGATTTGAAGCTAACTCGTTCGTTTCGCTTGCATTTGAAGCTAAATCATGCACATCACAAGTATTTGAAGCTGAACCACTTGTTTCGCATGGATTTGAAGATAAGCCTTCTACTTCGCATTGATTTGAAGCTAAATCATGTGTTTCGAATGGATTTGAAGCTAACTCGTTTGTTTCGCATTCAATTGAAGCTACATCATGTATATCACAATTATTTGAAGCTAAACCATTTGATTCGCATGGATTTCAAAATAAGCCTTCTACTTCGCATTGATTTTAATCTAAATCATCTGTTTCGGATGGATTTAAAGCTATCTCGTTTGTTTCGCATGCAGTTGAAGATAAATCATGTATATCACAAGTATTTGAAGCTAATCCATTTGTTTCGCGTGGATTCGAAGATCAGCCTTCTACTTCGCATTGATAAGAAGCTAAATCATATGTTTCGCATGGATTTGAAGCTAATCGTTTGTATCGCATGCAGTTGAAGCTAAATCATGTATATCACAAGTATTTGAAGCTAAACCATTTGATTCGCATGGATTTGATGCTATGCCATCTACTTCGCTTTTATTTGAAACTGAATCATGTGTTTCTCTTGAATTTGAAGCTAACACGTTCGTTTTACATGCAGTTGAAGCTAAATCATGTATGTCACAAGTATTTGAAGCTGAACCATTTGTTTCGCACGAATATCAGGCTAAACCATGTGTTTGGAATGAATTTGAAGCTAAATCATGTGTTTCGCATAGATTTGAAGCTAACTCATTTGTTACGCATGCAGTTGAAGCTGAATCATGTATATCCCAAGTATTTGAAGCTCAACCATTTGATTCGCATGGATTTGAAGATAAGCCTTCTACTTCGCATTGATTTTAATCTAAATCATGTGTTTCGCATGCATTTGAAGCTAATCGTTTGTATCGCATGGAGTTGAAGCTAAATCATGTATATCACAAGTATTTGCAGCTAAACCATTTGATTCGCATGGATTTCAAAATAAGCCTTCTACTTCGCATTGATTTTAATCTAAATCATCTGTTTCGCATGGATTTAAAGCTATCTCGTTTGTTTCGCATGCAGTTGAAGATAAATCATGTATATCACAGGAATTTGAAGCTAAACCAGTTGTTTCGCATGGATTCGAAGATAAGCCTTCTAAATCGCATTGATTTCAAGCTAAATCATGTGTTTCGCATGGATTTGAAGCTAACTCGCTAGTTTTGCATGCTGTTGAAGCTTATTCATGTACATCACAAGTATTTGAAGCTAAACCATTTGTTTCGCAAGGATTCGAAAATCAGCCTTCTACTTCGCATTGATAAGAAGCTAAATCATGTGTTTCGCTTGGATTTCAAGCTAACTCGTTTGTTTCGCATGCAACTGAAGCTAAATCATGTATATCACAATTATTTGAAGCTAAACCATTTGAATCGCATGGATTTCAAAATAAGCATTCTACTTGCATTGATTTCAATCTAAATCATCTGTTTCGGATGGATTTAAAGCTATCTCGTTTTTTTCGCATGCAGTTGAAGATAAATCATGTATATCACAGGTATTTGAAGCTAAACCATTTGTTTCGCATGGATTCGAATATAAGCCTTCTAAATCGCATTGATGTCAAGCTAAATCATATGTTTCGCATAGATTTGAAGCTAACTCGCTAATTTTGCATGCTGTTGAAGCTTATTCATGTATATCACAAGTATTTGAAGCTAAACCATTTGTTTCGCAAGGATTCGAAGATCAGCCTTCTACTTCGCATTGATAAGAAGCTAACTCATGTGTTTCGCATGGATTTGAAGCTAACTCGTTAGTTTTGCATGCTGTTGAAGCTAAATCATGTATATCACAAGTATTTGAAGCTAAACCATTTGTTTCGCAAGGATACGAAGATCAGCCTTCTACTTCGCATTGATAAGAAGCAAAATCATGTGTTTCGCATGGATTTGAAGCTAACTCGTTCGTTTCGCTTGCATTTGAAGCTAAATCATGCACATCACAAGGATTTGAAGCTGAACCACTTGTTTCGCATGGATTTGAAGATAAGCCTTCTACTTCGCATTGATTTGAAGCTAAATCATGTGTTTCGAATGGATTTGAAGCTAACTCGTTTGTTTCGCATTCAATTGAAGCTACATCATGTATATCACAATTATTTGAAGCTAAACCATTTGATTCGCATGGATTTCAAAATAAGCTTCTACTTCGCATTGATTTTAATCTAAATCATCTGTTTCGGATGGATTTAAAGCTATCTCGTTTGTTTCGCATGCAGTTGAAGATAAATCATGTATATCACAAGTATTTGGAGCTAATCCATTTGTTTCGCGTGGATTCGAAGATCAGCCTTCTACTTCGCATTGATAAGAAGCTAAATCATATGTTTCGCATGGATTTGAAGCTAATCGTTTGTATCGCATGCAGTTGAAGCTAAATCATGTATATCACAAGTATTTGAAGCTAAACCATTTGATTCGCATGGATTTGATGCTATGCCATCTACTTCGCTTTTATTTGAAACTGAATCATGTGTTTCTCTTGAATTTGAAGCTAACACGTTCGTTTCACATGCAGTTGAAGCTAAATCATGTATGTCACAAGTATTTGAAGCTGAACCATTTGTTTCGCACGAATATCAGGCTAAACCATGTGTTTGGAATGAATTTGAAGCTAAATCATGTGTTTCGCATAGATTTGAAGCTAACTCATTTGTTACGCATGCAGTTGAAGCTGAATCATGTATATCCCAAGTATTTGAAGCTCAACCATTTGATTCGCATGGATTTGAAGATAAGCCTTCTACTTCGCATTGATTTTAATCTAAATCATGTGTTTCGCATGCATTTGAAGCTAATCGTTTGTATCGCATGGAGTTGAAGCTAAATCATGTATATCACAAGTATTTGCAGCTAAACCATTTGATTCGCATGGATTTGATGCAATGCCATCTACTTCGCTTTTATTTGAAACTGAATCATATTTTTCTCTTGAATTTTAAGCTAACTAGTTTGTTTCGTAATGCAGTTGAAGCTAAATCATGTATATCACAATTATTTGAAGCTAAACCATTTGATTCGCATGGATTTCAAAATAAGCCTTCTACTTCGCATTGATTTTAATCTAAATCATCTGTTTCGCATGGATTTAAAGCTATCTCGTTTGTTTCGCATGCAGTTGAAGATTAATCATGTATATCACAGGTATTTGAAGCTAAACCAGTTGTTTCGCATGGATTCGAAGATAAGCCTTCTAAATCGCATTGATTTCAAGCTAAATCATGTGTTTCGCATGGATTTGAAGCTAACTCGCTAGTTTTGCATGCTGTTGAAGCTTATTCATGTACATCACAAGTATTTGAAGCTAAACCATTTGTTTCGCAAGGATTCGAAGATCAGCCTTCTACTTCGCATTGATAAGAAGCTAAATCATGTGTTTCGCTTGGATTTCAAGCTAACTCGTTTGTTTCGCATGCAACTGAAGCTAAATCATGTATATCACAATTATTTGAAGCTAAACCATTTGAATCGCATGGATTTCATAATAAGCCTTCTACTTGCATTGATTTCAATCTAAATCATCTGTTTCGGATGGATTTAAAGCTTTCTCGTTTTTTTCGCATGCAGTTGAAGATAAATCATGTATATCACAGGTATTTGAAGCTAAACCATTTGTTTCGCATGGATTCGAATATAAGCCTTCTAAATCGCATTGATGTCAAGCTAAATCATATGTTTCGCATAGATTTGAAGCTAACTCGCTAATTTTGCATGCTGTTGAAGCTTATTCATGTATATCACAAGTATTTGAAGCTAAACCATTTGTTTCGCAAGGATTCGAAGATCAGCCTTCTACTTCGCATTGATAAGAAGCTAACTCATGTGTTTCGCATGGATTTGAAGCTAACTCGTTAGTTTTGCATGCTGTTGAAGCTAAATCATGTATATCACAAGTATTTGAAGCTAAACCATTTGTTTCGCAAGGATACGAAGATCAGCCTTCTACTTCGCATTGATAAGAAGCAAAATCACGTGTTTCGCATGGATTTGAAGCTAACTCGTTCGTTTCGCTTGCATTTGAAGCTAAATCATGCAGATCACAAGTATTTGAAGCTGAACCACTTGTTTCGCATGGATTTGAAGATAAGCCTTCTACTTCGCATTGATTTGAAGCTAAATCATGTGTTTCGAATGGATTTGAAGCTAACTCGTTTGTTTCGCATGCAATTGAAGCTAAATCATGTATATCACAATTATTTGAAGCTAAACCATTTGATTCGCATGGATTTCAAAATAAGCCTCCTACTTCGCATTGATTTTAATCTAAATCATCTGTTTCGGATGGATTTAAAGCTATCTCGTTTGTTTCGCATGCAGTTGAAGATAAATCATGTATATCACAAGTATTTGAAGCTAATCCATTTGTTTCGCGTGGATTCGAAGATCAGCCTTCTACTTCGCATTGATTTGAAGTTAAATCATATGTTTCGCATGGATTTGAAGCTAATCGCTTGTATCGCATGCAGTTGAAGCTAAATCATGTATATCACAAGTATTTGAAGCTAAACCATTTGATTCGCATGGATTTGATGCTATGCCATCTACTTCGCTTTTATTTGAAACTGAATCATGTGTTTCTCTTGAATTTGAAGCTAACACGTTCGTTTCACATGCAGTTGAAGCTAAATCATGTATGTCACAAGTAGTGGAAGCTGAACCATTGGTTTCGCGCGAATATCAGGCTAAACCATGTGTTTGGAATGAATTTGAAGCTAAATCATGTGTTTCGCATAGATTTGAAGCTAACTCATTTGTTACGCATGCAGTTGAAGCTGAATCATGCATATCCCAAGTATTTGAAGCTCAACCATTTGATTCGCATGGATTTGAAGATAAGCCTTCTACTTCGCATTGATTTTAATCTAAATCATGTGTTTCGCATGCATTTGAAGCTAATCGTTTGTATCGCATGGAGTTGAAGCTAAATCATGTATATCACAAGTATTTGCAGCTAAACCATTTGATTCGCATGGATTTGATGCAATGCCATCTACTTCGCTTTTATTTGAAACTGAATCATGTGTTTCTCTTGAATTTGAAGCTAACTAGTTTGTTTCGTAATGCAGTTGAAGCTAAATCATGTATATCACAATTATTTGAAGCTAAACCATTTGATTCGCATGGATTTCAAAATAAGCCTTCTACTTCGCATTGATTTTAATCTAAATCATCTGTTTCGCATGGATTTAAAGCTATCTCGTTTGTTTCGCATGCAGTTGAAGATTAATCATGTATATCACAGGTATTTGAAGCTAAACCAGTTGTTTCGCATGGATTCGAAGATAAGCCTTCTAAATCGCATTGATTTCAAGCTAAATCATGTGTTTCGCATGGATTTGAAGCTAACTCGCTAGTTTTGCATGCTGTTGAAGCTTATTCATGTACATCACAAGTATTTGAAGCTAAACCATTTGTTTCGCAAGGATTCGAAGATCAGCCTTCTACTTCGCATTGATAAGAAGCTAAATCATGTGTTTCGCTTGGATTTCAAGCTAACTCGTTTGTTTCGCATGCAACTGAAGCTAAATCATGTATATCACAATTATTTGAAGCTAAACCATTTGAATCGCATGGATTTCATAATAAGCCTTCTACTTGCATTGATTTCAATCTAAATCATCTGTTTCGGATGGATTTAAAGCTTTCTCGTTTTTTTCGCATGCAGTTGAAGATAAATCATGTATATCACAGGTATTTGAAGCTAAACCATTTGTTTCGCATGGATTCGAATATAAGCCTTCTAAATCGCATTGATGTCAAGCTAAATCATATGTTTCGCATAGATTTGAAGCTAACTCGCTAATTTTGCATGCTGTTGAAGCTTATTCATGTATATCACAAGTATTTGAAGCTAAACCATTTGTTTCGCAAGGATTCGAAGATCAGCCTTCTACTTCGCATTGATAAGAAGCTAACTCATGTGTTTCGCATGGATTTGAAGCTAACTCGTTAGTTTTGCATGCTGTTGAAGCTAAATCATGTATATCACAAGTATTTGAAGCTAAACCATTTGTTTCGCAAGGATACGAAGATCAGCCTTCTACTTCGCATTGATAAGAAGCAAAATCACGTGTTTCGCATGGATTTGAAGCTAACTCGTTCGTTTCGCTTGCATTTGAAGCTAAATCATGCAGATCACAAGTATTTGAAGCTGAACCACTTGTTTCGCATGGATTTGAAGATAAGCCTTCTACTTCGCATTGATTTGAAGCTAAATCATGTGTTTCGAATGGATTTGAAGCTAACTCGTTTGTTTCGCATGCAATTGAAGCTAAATCATGTATATCACAATTATTTGAAGCTAAACCATTTGATTCGCATTGATTTCAAAATAAGCCTCCTACTTCGCATTGATTTTAATCTAAATCATCTGTTTCGGATGGATTTAAAGCTATCTCGTTTGTTTCGCATGCAGTTGAAGATAAATCATGTATATCACAAGTATTTGAAGCTAATCCATTTGTTTCGCGTGGATTCGAAGATCAGCCTTCTACTTCGCATTGATTTGAAGTTAAATCATATGTTTCGCATGGATTTGAAGCTAATCGTTTGTATCGCATGCAGTTGAAGCTAAATCATGTATATCACAAGTATTTGAAGCTAAACCATTTGATTCGCATGGATTTGATGCTATGCCATCTACTTCGCTTTTATTTGAAACTGAATCATGTGTTTCTCTTGAATTTGAAGCTAACACGTTCGTTTCACATGCAGTTGAAGCTAAATCATGTATGTCACAAGTAGTGGAAGCTGAACCATTGGTTTCGCACGAATATCAGGCTAAACCATGTGTTTGGAATGAATTTGAAGCTAAATCATGTGTTTCGCATAGATTTGAAGCTAACTCATTTGTTACGCATGCAGTTGAAGCTGAATCATGCATATCCCAAGTATTTGAAGCTCAACCATTTGATTCGCATGGATTTGAAGATAAGCCTTCTACTTCGCATTGATTTTAATCTAAATCATGTGTTTCGCATGCATTTGAAGCTAATCGTTTGTATCGCATGGAGTTGAAGCTAAATCATGTATATCACAAGTATTTGCAGCTAAACCATTTGATTCGCATGGATTTGATGCAATGCCATCTACTTCGCTTTTATTTGAAACTGAATCATGTGTTTCTCTTGAATTTGAAGCTAACTAGTTTGTTTCGTAATGCAGTTGAAGCTAAATCATGTATATCACAATTATTTGAAGCTAAACCATTTGATTCGCATGGATTTCAAAATAAGCCTTCTACTTCGCATTGATTTTAATCTAAATCATCTGTTTCGCATGGATTAAAAGCTATCTCGTTTGTGTCGCATGCAGTTGAAGATAAATCATGTATATCACAGGTATTTGAAGCTAAACCAGTTGTTTCGCATGGATTCGAAAATCAGCCTTCTACTTCGCATTGATAAGAAGCTAAATCATGTGTTTCGCTTGGATTTCAAGCTAACTCGTTTGTTTCGCATGCAATTGAAGCTAAATCATGTATATCACAATTATTTGAAGCTAAACCATTTGATTCGCATGGATTTCAAAATAAGCCTTCTACTTCGCATTGATTCTAATCTAAATCATCTGTTTCGGATGGATTTAAAGCTATCTCGTTTTTTTCGCATGCAGTTGAAGATATATCATGTATATCACAGGTATTTGAAGCTAAACCATTTGTTTCTCATGGATTCGAATATAAGCCTTCTAAATCGCATTGATGTCAAGCTAAATCATATGTTTCGCATAGATTTGAAGCTAACTCGCTAATTTTGCATGCTGTTGAAGCTTATTCATGTATATCACAAATATTTGAAGCTAAGCCATTTGTTTCGCAAGGATTCGAAGATCAGCCTTCTACTTCGCATTGATTTGAAGCAAAATCATGTGTTTCGCTTGGATTTCAAGCTAACTCGTTTGTTTCGCATGCAATTGAAGCTAAATCATGTATATCACAATTATTTGAAGCTAAACCATTTGATTCGCATGGATTTCAAAATAAGCCTTCTACTTCGCATTGATTTTAATCTAAATCATCTGTTTCGGATGGATTTAAAGCTATCTCGTTTGTTTCGCATGCAGTTGAAGATAAATCATGTATATCACAAGTATTTCAAGCTAATCCATTTGTTTCGCGTGGATTCGAAGATCAGCCTTCTACTTCGCATTGATTTGAAGTTAAATCATATGTTTCGCATGGATTTGAAGCTAATCGTTTGTATCGCATGCAGTTGAAGCTAAATCATGTATATCACAAGTATTTGAAGCTAAACCATTTGATTCGCATGGATTTGATGCTATGCCATCTACTTCGCTTTTATTTGAAACTGAATCATGTGTTTCTCTTGAATTTGAAGCTAACACGTTCGTTTCACATGCAGTTGAAGCTAAATCATGTATGTCACAAGTATTTGAAGCTGAACCATTTGTTTCGCACGAATATCAGGCTAAACCATGTGTTTGGAATGAATTTGAAGCTAAATCATGTGTTTCGCATAGATTTGAAGCTAACTCATTTGTTACGCATGCAGTTGAAGCTGAATCATGTATATCCCAAGTATTTGAAGCTCAACCATTTGATTCGCATGGATTTGAAGATAAGCCTTCTACTTCGCATTGATTTTAATCTAAATCATGTGTTTCGCATGCATTTGAAGCTAATCGTTTGTATCGCATGGAGTTGAAGCTAAATCATGTATATCACAAGTATTTGCAGCTAAACCATTTGATTCGCATGGATTTGATGCAATGCCATCTACTTCGCTTTTATTTGAAACTGAATCATATTTTTCTCTTGAATTTTAAGCTAACTAGTTTGTTTCGTAATGCAGTTGAAGCTAAATCATGTATATCACAATTATTTGAAGCTAAACCATTTGATTCGCATGGATTTCAAAATAAGCCTTCTACTTCGCATTGATTTTAATCTAAATCATCTGTTTCGCATGGATTTAAAGCTATCTCGTTTGTTTCGCATGCAGTTGAAGATTAATCGTGTATATCACAGGTATTTGAAGCTAAACCAGTTGTTTCGCATGGATTCGAAGATAAGCCTTCTAAATCGCATTGATTTCAAGCTAAATCATGTGTTTCGCATGGATTTGAAGCTAACTCGCTAGTTTTGCATGCTGTTGAAGCTTATTCATGTACATCACAAGTATTTGAAGCTAAACCATTTGTTTCGCAAGGATTCGAAGATCAGCCTTCTACTTCGCATTGATAAGAAGCTAAATCATGTGTTTCGCTTGGATTTCAAGCTAACTCGTTTGTTTCTCATGCAACTGAAGCTAAATCATGTATATCACAATTATTTGAAGCTAAACCATTTGAATCGCATGGATTTCATAATAAGCCTTCTACTTGCATTGATTTCAATCTAAATCATCTGTTTCGGATGGATTTGAAGCTATCTCGTTTTTTTCGCATGCAGTTGAAGATAAATCATGTATATCACAGGTATTTGAAGCTAAACCATTTGTTTCGCATGGATTCGAATATAAGCCTTCTAAATCGCATTGATGTCAAGCTAAATCATATGTTTCGCATAGATTTGAAGCTAACTCGCTAATTTTGCATGCTGTTGAAGCTTATTCATGTATATCACAAGTATTTGAAGCTAAACCATTTGTTTCGCAAGGATTCGAAGATCAGCCTTCTACTTCGCATTGATAAGAAGCTAACTCATGTGTTTCGCATGGATTTGAAGCTAACTCGTTAGTTTTGCATGCTGTTGAAGCTAAATCATGTATATCACAAGTATTTGAAGCTAAATCATTTGTTTCGCAAGGATACGAAGATCAGCCTTCTACTTCGCATTGATAAGAAGCAAAATCACGTGTTTCGCATGGATTTGAAGCTAAATCATGCGTTTCGCATGGATTTGATGCTAATCCTTCTACTTCGCATTGATTTGAAGGTAAATCATGTGATTCGCATGGATTTGAAGATAACTCGATTGTTTGACATGCAGTTGAATCTATATCACTTATATTCGCAAGCATTTGAAGCCGAATCATTCGGTTTGCAAGGATTTGAAGCTAAGCCTTCTACTTCGCATTGATTTAATGCTAAATTATGTGTTTCGCATGCAGTTGAAGCTAAATTACGTATATCACAAGTATTTGAAACTTAATCATTCAGTTCGCATGGATTTGAAGCTAAGCCTTCTACTTCGCAATGATTTGAAGTTAAATCATGTCTTACGCTTGGATTTGAAGCTCACTCGTTTGTTTCGCCTGCATTTGAAACTTAATCATGTATATCACAAGTATTTGAAGGTAAACCATTTGTTTTGAAGCTAAATCACGTGTTTCACATGGATTTGAAGCTAAGCCTTCTACTTCGCATTGATTTGAAGCTAAATCACGTGTTACGCTTGGATTTGAAGCTAACTCGTTTGTTTCGCATGCAGTTGGAGCTAAATCATGTATTTCACAAGTATTTGAAGCTAAACTTTTCGTTACTCCTGTATTTGAAGCTAAGCCTTCCACCTAAGCATTGATTTGAAGCTAAATCATGTGTTTCGCATGGATTTGAAGCTAACTCGTTTGTTTCGCATGCAGTTGAAGCTAAATCATGTTTATCACAAGTGTCTGTATCTAAACCATCTGTTTCGCATGAATATTAAGCTAAGCCATGTGTTTCGCATGAATTTGAAGCTAAATCTTGCGTTTCAAATGGATTTGATGCTAATCCTTCTACTTCGCATTGATTTGAAGCTAAATCATGTGTTTCGCATGGATTTGAAACTAACTCGTGTGTTTCGCCAGCATTTGAATCTATATCACTTACATCGCAAGTATCTGAAGCTAAATCCTTTGTTTCGCATGGATTCGAATATAAGCCTTCTAAATCGCATTGATGTCAAGCTAAATCATATGTTTCGCATAGATTTGAAGCTAACTCGCTAATTTTGCATGCTGTTGAAGCTTATTCATGTATATCACAAGTATTTGAAGCTAAACCATTTGTTTCGCAAGGTTACGAAGATCAGCCTTCTACTTCGCATTGATAAGAAGCAAAATCATGTGATTCGCATGGATTTGAAGCTAACTCGTTCGTTTCGCTTGCATTTGAAGCTAAATCATGTATAACACAATTATTTGAAGCTAAACCATTTGATTCGCATGGATTTCAAAGTAAGCCTTCTACTTCGCATTGATTTTAATCTAAATCATCTGTTTCGGATGGATTTAAAGCTATCTCGTTTGTTTCGCATGCAGTTGAAGATAAATCATGTATATCACAAGTATTTGAAGCTAATCCATTTGTTTCGCGTGGATTCGAAGATCAGCCTTCTACTTCGCATTGATTTGAAGTTAAATCATATGTTTCGCATGGTTTTGAAGCTAATCGTTTGTATCGCATGCAGTTGAAGCTAATTCATGTATATCACAAGTATTTGAAGCTAAACCATTTGATTCGCATGGATTTGATGCTATGCCATCTACTTCGCTTTTATTTGAAACTGAATCATGTGTTTCTCTTGAATTTGAAGCTAACACGTTCGTTTCACATGCAGTTGAAGCTAAATCATGTATGTCACAAGTATTTGAAGCTGAACCATTTGTTTCGCATGGATTCGAAGATCAGCCATCTACATCGTATTGATTTAAAGCTAAATCATGTGTTTCGCATGGATTTGAAGCTAACTCGTTTGTATCGCATGCAGTTG
The DNA here is from genome assembly GCF_051020955.1 of Megalopta genalis. Lineage (NCBI taxonomy): Eukaryota > Metazoa > Arthropoda > Insecta > Hymenoptera > Halictidae > Megalopta > Megalopta genalis. The sequence continues at coordinate 198,464 of NW_027476322.1, read as the reverse complement.
AAGCTAAATCATGTATATCACAATTATTTGAAGCTAAACCACTTGATTCGCATGGATTTAAAAATAAGCCTTCTACTTCGCATTGATTTTAATCTAAATCATCTGTTTCGGATGGATTTAAAGCTATCTCGTTTGTTTCGCATGCAGTTGAAGATAAATCATGTATATCACAAGTATTTGAAGCTAATCCATTTGTTTTGCGTGGATTCGAAGATCAGCCTTCTACGTCGCATTGATTTGAAGTTAAATCATATGTTTCGCATGGATTTGAAGCTAATCGTTTGTTTCGCATGCAATTGAAGCTAAATCATGTATATCACAATTATTTGAAGCTAAACCATTTGATTCGCATGGATTTCAAAATAAGCCTTCTACTTCGCATTGATTTCAATCTAAATCATCTGTTTCGGATGGATTTAAAGCTATCTCGTTTTTTTCGCATGCAGTTGAAGATAAATCATGTATATCACAGGTATTTGAAGCTTAACCATTTGTTTCGCAAGGTTACGAAGATCAGCCTTCTACTTCGCATTGATAAGAAGCAAAATCATGTGTTTCGCTTGGATTTCAAGCTAACTCGTTTGTTTCGCATGCAACTGAAGCTAAATCATGTATATCACAATTATTTGAAGCTAAACCATTTGATTCGCATGGATTTCAAAATAAGCCTTCTACTGCGCATTGATTTTAATCTAAATCATCTGTTTCGGATGGATTTAAAGCTATCTCGTTTTTTTTCGCATGCAGTTGAAGATAAATCATGTATATCACAGGTATTTGAAGCTAAACCATTTGTTTCGCATGGATTCGAATATAAGCCTTCTAAATCGCATTGATGTCAAGCTAAATCATATGTTTCGCATAGATTTGAAGCCAACTCGCTAATTTTGCATGCTGTTGAAGCTTATTCATGTATATCACAAGTATTTGAAGCTAAACCATTTGTTTCGCAAGGATTCGAAGATCAGCCTTCTACTTCGCATTGATAAGAAGCTAACTCATGTGTTTCGCATGGATTTGAAGCTAACTCGTTAGTTTTGCATGCTGTTGAAGCTTATTCATGTATATCACAAGTATTTGAAGCTAAACCATTTGTTTCGCAAGGATTCGAAGATCAGCCTTCTACTTCGCATTGATAAGAAGCTAACTCATGTGTTTCGCATGGATTTGAAGCTAACTCGTTAGTTTTGCATGCTGTTGAAGCTAAATCATGTATATCACAAGTATTTGAAGCTAAATCATTTGTTTCGCAAGGATACGAAGATCAGCCTTCTACTTCGCATTGATAAGAAGCAAAATCACGTGTTTCGCATGGATTTGAAGCTAAATCATGCGTTTCGCATGGATTTGATGCTAATCCTTCTACTTCGCATTGATTTGAAGGTAAATCATGTGATTCGCATGGATTTGAAGATAACTCGATTGTTTGACATGCAGTTGAATCTATATCACTTATATTCGCAAGCATTTGAAGCCGAATCATTCGGTTTGCAAGGATTTGAAGCTAAGCCTTCTACTTCGCATTGATTTAATGCTAAATTATGTGTTTCGCATGCAGTTGAAGCTAAATTACGTATATCACAAGTATTTGAAACTTAATCATTCAGTTCGCATGGATTTGAAGCTAAGCCTTCTACTTCGCAATGATTTGAAGTTAAATCATGTCTTACGCTTGGATTTGAAGCTCACTCGTTTGTTTCGCCTGCATTTGAAGCTTAATCATGTATATCACAAGTATTTGAAGGTAAACCATTTGTTTTGAAGCTAAATCACGTGTTTCACATGGATTTGAAGCTAAGCCTTCTACTTCGCATTGATTTGAAGCTAAATCACGTGTTACGCTTGGATTTGAAGCTAACTCGTTTGTTTCGCATGCAGTTGGAGCTAAATCATGTATTTCACAAGTATTTGAAGCTAAACTTTTCGTTACTCATGTATTTGAAGCTAAGCCTTCCACCTAAGCATTGATTTGAAGCTAAATCATGTGTTTCGCATGGATTTGAAGCTAACTCGTTTGTTTCGCATGCAGTTGAAGCTAAATCATGTTTATCACAAGTGTCTGTATCTAAACCATCTGTTTCGCATGAATATTAAGCTAAGCCATGTGTTTCGCATGAATTTGAAGCTAAATCTTGCGTTTCAAATGGATTTGATGCTAATCCTTCTACTTCGCATTGATTTGAAGCTAAATCATGTGTTTCGCATGGATTTGAAACTAACTCGTGTGTTTCGCCAGCATTTGAATCTATATCACTTACATCGCAAGTATCTGAAGCTAAATCCTTTGTTTCGCATGGATTCGAATATAGGCCTTCTAAATCGCATTGATGTCAAGCTAAATCATATGTTTCGCATAGATTTGAAGCTAACTCGCTAATTTTGCATGCTGTTGAAGCTTATTCATGTATATCACAAGTATTTGAAGCTAAACCATTTGTTTCGCAAGGTTACGAAGATCAGCCTTCTACTTCGCATTGATAAGAAGCAAAATCATGTGATTCGCATGGATTTGAAGCTAACTCGTTCGTTTCGCTTGCATTTGAAGCTAAATCATGTATAACACAATTATTTGAAGCTAAACCATTTGATTCGCATGGATTTCAAAGTAAGCCTTCTACTTCGCATTGATTTTAATCTAAATCATCTGTTTCGGATGGATTTAAAGCTATCTCGTTTGTTTCGCATGCAGTTGAAGATAAATCATGTATATCACAAGTATTTGAAGCTAATCCATTTGTTTCGCGTGGATTCGAAGATCAGCCTTCTACTTCGCATTGATTTGAAGTTAAATCATATGTTTCGCATGGTTTTGAAGCTAATCGTTTGTATCGCATGCAGTTGAAGCTAATTCATGTATATCACAAGTATTTGAAGCTAAACCATTTGATTCGCATGGATTTGATGCTATGCCATCTACTTCGCTTTTATTTGAAACTGAATCATGTGTTTCTCTTGAATTTGAAGCTAACACGTTCGTTTCACATGCAGTTGAAGCTAAATCATGTATGTCACAAGTATTTGAAGCTGAACCATTTGTTTCGCATGGATTCGAAGATCAGCCATCTACCTCGTATTGATTTAAAGCTAAATCATGTGTTTCGCATGGATTTGAAGCTAACTCGTTTGTATCGCATGCAGTTGAAGCTAAATCATGTATATCACAATTATTTGAAGCTAAACCACTTGATTCGCATGGATTTAAAAATAAGCCTTCTACTTCGCATTGATTTTAATCTAAATCATCTGTTTCGGATGGATTTAAAGCTATCTCGTTTGTTTCGCATGCAGTTGAAGATAAATCATGTATATCACAAGTATTTGAAGCTAATCCATTTGTTTTGCGTGGATTCGAAGATCAGCCTTCTACGTCGCATTGATTTGAAGTTAAATCATATGTTTCGCATGGATTTGAAGCTAATCGTTTGTTTCGCATGCAATTGAAGCTAAATCATGTATATCACAATTATTTGAAGCTAAACCATTTGATTCGCATGGATTTCAAAATAAGCCTTCTACTTCGCATTGATTTCAATCTAAATCATCTGTTTCGGATGGATTTAAAGCTATCTCGTTTTTTTCGCATGCAGTTGAAGATAAATCATGTATATCACAGGTATTTGAAGCTTAACCATTTGTTTCGCAAGGTTACGAAGATCAGCCTTCTACTTCGCATTGATAAGAAGCAAAATCATGTGTTTCGCTTGGATTTCAAGCTAACTCGTTTGTTTCGCATGCAACTGAAGCTAAATCATGTATATCACAATTATTTGAAGCTAAACCATTTGATTCGCATGGATTTCAAAATAAGCCTTCTACTGCGCATTGATTTTAATCTAAATCATCTGTTTCGGATGGATTTAAAGCTATCTCGTTTTTTTCGCATGCAGTTGAAGATAAATCATGTATATCACAGGTATTTGAAGCTAAACCATTTGTTTCGCATGGATTCGAATATAAGCCTTCTAAATCGCATTGATGTCAAGCTAAATCATATGTTTCGCATAGATTTGAAGCCAACTCGCTAATTTTGCATGCTGTTGAAGCTTATTCATGTATATCACAAGTATTTGAAGCTAAACCATTTGTTTCGCAAGGATTCGAAGATCAGCCTTCTACTTCGCATTGATAAGAAGCTAACTCATGTGTTTCGCATGGATTTGAAGCTAACTCGTTAGTTTTGCATGCTGTTGAAGCTTATTCATGTATATCACAAGTATTTGAAGCTAAACCATTTGTTTCGCAAGGATTCGAAGATCAGCCTTCTACTTCGCATTGATAAGAAGCTAACTCATGTGTTTCGCATGGATTTGAAGCTAACTCGTTAGTTTTGCATGCTGTTGAAGCTAAATCATGTATATCACAAGTATTTGAAGCTAAATCATTTGTTTCGCAAGGATACGAAGATCAGCCTTCTACTTCGCATTGATAAGAAGCAAAATCACGTGTTTCGCATGGATTTGAAGCTAAATCATGCGTTTCGCATGGATTTGATGCTAATCCTTCTACTTCGCATTGATTTGAAGGTAAATCATGTGATTCGCATGGATTTGAAGATAACTCGATTGTTTGACATGCAGTTGAATCTATATCACTTATATTCGCAAGCATTTGAAGCCGAATCATTCGGTTTGCAAGGATTTGAAGCTAAGCCTTCTACTTCGCATTGATTTAATGCTAAATTATGTGTTTCGCATGCAGTTGAAGCTAAATTACGTATATCACAAGTATTTGAAACTTAATCATTCAGTTCGCATGGATTTGAAGCTAAGCCTTCTACTTCGCAATGATTTGAAGTTAAATCATGTCTTACGCTTGGATTTGAAGCTCACTCGTTTGTTTCGCCTGCATTTGAAGCTTAATCATGTATATCACAAGTATTTGAAGGTAAACCATTTGTTTTGAAGCTAAATCACGTGTTTCACATGGATTTGAAGCTAAGCCTTCTACTTCGCATTCATTTGAAGCTAAATCACGTGTTACGCTTGGATTTGAAGCTAACTCGTTTGTTTCGCATGCAGTTGGAGCTAAATCATGTATTTCACAAGTATTTGAAGCTAAACTTTTCGTTACTCATGTATTTGAAGCTAAGCCTTCCACCTAAGCATTGATTTGAAGCTAAATCATGTGTTTCGCATGGATTTGAAGCTAACTCGTTTGTTTCGCATGCAGTTGAAGCTAAATCATGTTTATCACAAGTGTCTGTATCTAAACCATCTGTTTCGCATGAATATTAAGCTAAGCCATGTGTTTCGCATGAATTTGAAGCTAAATCTTGCGTTTCAAATGGATTTGATGCTAATCCTTCTACTTCGCATTGATTTGAAGCTAAATCATGTGTTTCGCATGGATTTGAAACTAACTCGTGTGTTTCGCCAGCATTTGAATCTATATCACTTACATCGCAAGTATCTGAAGCTAAATCCTTTGTTTCGCATGGATTCGAATATAGGCCTTCTAAATCGCATTGATGTCAAGCTAAATCATATGTTTCGCATAGATTTGAAGCTAACTCGCTAATTTTGCATGCTGTTGAAGCTTATTCATGTATATCACAAGTATTTGAAGCTAAACCATTTGTTTCGCAAGGTTACGAAGATCAGCCTTCTACTTCGCATTGATAAGAAGCAAAATCATGTGATTCGCATGGATTTGAAGCTAACTCGTTCGTTTCGCTTGCATTTGAAGCTAAATCATGTATAACACAATTATTTGAAGCTAAACCATTTGATTCGCATGGATTTCAAAGTAAGCCTTCTACTTCGCATTGATTTTAATCTAAATCATCTGTTTCGGATGGATTTAAAGCTATCTCGTTTGTTTCGCATGCAGTTGAAGATAAATCATGTATATCACAAGTATTTGAAGCTAATCCATTTGTTTCGCGTGGATTCGAAGATCAGCCTTCTACTTCGCATTGATTTGAAGTTAAATCATATGTTTCGCATGGTTTTGAAGCTAATCGTTTGTATCGCATGCAGTTGAAGCTAATTCATGTATATCACAAGTATTTGAAGCTAAACCATTTGATTCGCATGGATTTGATGCTATGCCATCTACTTCGCTTTTATTTGAAACTGAATCATGTGTTTCTCTTGAATTTGAAGCTAACACGTTCGTTTCACATGCAGTTGAAGCTAAATCATGTATATCACAAGTATTTGAAGCTAATCCATTTGTTTCGCATGGATTCGAAGATCAGCCATCTACCTCGTATTGATTTAAAGCTAAATCATGTGTTTCGCATGGATTTGAAGCTAACTCGTTTGTATCGCATGCAGTTGAAGCTAAATCATGTATATCACAATTATTTGAAGCTAAACCACTTGATTCGCATGGATTTAAAAATAAGCCTTCTACTTCGCATTGATTTTAATCTAAATCATCTGTTTCGGATGGATTTAAAGCTATCTCGTTTGTTTCGCATGCAGTTGAAGATAAATCATGTATATCACAAGTATTTGAAGCTAATCCATTTGTTTTGCGTGGATTCGAAGATCAGCCTTCTACGTCGCATTGATTTGAAGTTAAATCATATGTTTCGCATGGATTTGAAGCTAATCGTTTTTTTCGCATGCAATTGAAGCTAAATCATGTATATCACAATTATTTGAAGCTAAACCATTTGATTCGCATGGATTTCAAAATAAGCCTTCTACTTCGCATTGATTTCAATCTAAATCATCTGTTTCGGATGGATTTAAAGCTATCTCGTTTTTTTCGCATGCAGTTGAAGATAAATCATGTATATCACAGGTATTTGAAGCTTAACCATTTGTTTCGCAAGGTTACGAAGATCAGCCTTCTACTTCGCATTGATAAGAAGCAAAATCATGTGTTTCGCTTGGATTTCAAGCTAACTCGTTTGTTTCGCATGCAACTGAAGCTAAATCATGTATATCACAATTATTTGAAGCTAAACTATTTGATTCGCATGGATTTCAAAATAAGCCTTCTACTGCGCATTGATTTTAATCTAAATCATCTGTTTCGGATGGATTTAAAGCTATCTCGTTTTTTTCGCATGCAGTTGAAGATAAATCATGTATATCACAGGTATTTGAAGCTAAACCATTTGTTTCGCATGGATTCGAATATAAGCCTTCTAAATCGCATTGATGTCAAGCTAAATCATATGTTTCGCATAGATTTGAAGCCAACTCGCTAATTTTGCATGCTGTTGAAGCTTATTCATGTATATCACAAGTATTTGAAGCTAAACCATTTGTTTCGCAAGGATTCGAAGATCAGCCTTCTACTTCGCATTGATAAGAAGCTAACTCATGTGTTTCGCATGGATTTGAAGCTAACTCGTTAGTTTTGCATGCTGTTGAAGCTAAATCATGTATATCACAAGTATTTGAAGCTAAACCATTTGTTTCGCAAGGTTACGTAGATCAGCCTTCTACTTCGCATTGATAAGAAGCAAAATCATGTGTTTCGCATGGATTTGAAGCTAACTCGTTCGTTTCGCTTGCATTTGAAGCTAAATCATGCACATCACAAGTATTTGAAGCTAAACCATTTGATTCGCATGGATTTCAAAATAAGCCTTCTACTTCGCATTGATTTTAATCTAAATCATCTGTTTCGGATGGATTTAAAGCTATCTCATTTTTTTCGCATGCAGTTGAAGATAAATCATGTATATCACAGGTATTTGAAGCTAAACCATTTGTTTCGCATGGATTCGAATATAAGCCTTCTAAATCGCATTGATGTCAAGCTAAATCATATGTTTCGCATAGATTTGAAGCCAACTCGCTAATTTTGCATGCTGTTGAAGCTTATTCATGTATATCACAAGTATTTGAAGCTAAACCATTTGTTTCGCAAGGATTCGAAGATCAGCCTTCTACTTCGCATTGATAAGAAGCTAACTCATGTGTTTCGCATGGATTTGAAGCTAACTCGTTAGTTTTGCATGCTGTTGAAGCTAAATCATGTATATCACAAGTATTTGAAGCTAAACCATTTGTTTCGCAAGGTTACGTAGATCAGCCTTCTACTTCGCATTGATAAGAAGCAAAATCATGTGTTTCGCATGGATTTGAAGCTAACTCGCTAATTTTGCATGCTGTTGAAGCTTATTCATGTATATCACAAGTATTTGAAGCTAAACCATTTGTTTCGCAAGGATTCGAAGATCTGCCTTCTACTTCGCATTGATAAGAAGCTAACTCATGTGTTTGGCATGGATTTGAAGCCAACTCGTTAGTTTTGCATGCTGTTGAAGCTAAATCATTTATATCACAAGTATTTGAAGCTAAACCATTTGTTTCGCAAGGATACGAAGATCAGCCTTCTACTTCACATTGATAAGAAGCAAAATCATGTGTTTCGCATGGATTTGAAGCTAACTCGTTCGTTTCGCTTGCATTTGAAGCTAAATCATGCACATCACAAGTATTTGAAGCTGAACCACTTGTTTCGCATGGATTTGAAGATAAGCCTTCTACTTCGCATTGATTTGAAGCTAAATCATGTGTTTCGCTTGGATTTCAAGCTAACTCGTTTGTTTCGCATGCAATTGAAGCTAAATCATGTATATCACAATTATTTGAAGCTAAACCATTTGATTCGCATGGATTTCAAAATAAGCCTTCTACTTCGCATTGATTTTAATCTAAATCATCTGTTTCGGATGGATTTAAAGCTATCTCGTTTTTTTCGCATGCCCTTGAAGATAAATCATGTATATCACAGGTATTTGAAGTTAAACCATTTGTTTCGCATGGATTCGAATATAAGCCTTCTAAATCGCATTGATGTCAAGCTAAATCATATGTTTCGCATAGATTTCAAGCTAACTCGCTAATTTTGCATGCTGTTGAAGCTTATTCATGTATATCACAAGTATTTGAAGCTAAACCATTTGTTTCGCAAGGATTCGAAGATCAGCCTTCTACTTCGCATTGATAAGAAGCTAACTCATGTGTTTCGCATGGATTTGAAGCTAACTCGTTAGTTTTGCATGCTGTTGAAGCTAAATCATGTATATCACAAGTATTTGAAGCTAAACCATTTGTTTCGCAAGAATACGAAGATCAGCCTTCTACTTCGCATTGATAAGAAGCAAAATCATGTGTTTCGCTTGCATTTGAAGTTAACTCGTTTCTTTCGCATGCATTTGAAGCTAAATCATGTATATCACAAGTATTTGGAGCTAAACCATTTGTTTCGCATGGATTCGAAGATAAGCCTTCTACTTCGCATTGATTTGAAGCTAAATCATGACTATCGCTAGGATTTGAAGCTAACTCGTTTGTTTCGCATACTGTTGAAGCTAAATCATGTATAACACAAGTATTTGAGCCTGAGCCATTTGTTTCGCATGGATTCGAAGATCAGCCTCCTAATTCGCATTGATTTGAAGGTAAATCATGTCTTTTGCATGGATTTAAAGCTAACTCGTTTGTTTCACCTGCAATTGAATCTATATCAGTGATATTCGCAAGTATTTGAAGCTAAATCATTCGTTTCGCTGGATTTGAAGCTAAGCCTTCTACTTCGCATTGATTTGAATCTAAATCATGTGTTTCGCTTGGATTTGAAGCTAACTCGTTGGTTTTGCATGCAGTTGAAGCAAAATCACGCATATCACAAATATTTGAAGCTAAACCATTTGAATCGCATGGATTCGAAGATCAGCCTTCTACATCGCATTGATTTAAAGCTAAATCATGTGTTTTGCCTGGATTTGAAGCTAACTCGTTCGTTTCCCTTGCATTTGCAGCTAAATCATGCACATCACAATTATTTGAAGCTAAACCATTTGATTCGCATGGATTTCAAAATAAGCCTTCTACTTCGCATTGATTTTAATCTAAATCATCTGTTTCGCATGGATTTAAATCTATCTCGTTTGTTTCGCTTGCATTTGAAGCTAAATCATGCACATCACAAGTATTTGAAGCTGAACCACTTGTTTCGCATGGATTTGAAGATAAGCCTTCTACTTCGCATTGATTTGAAGCTAAATCATGTGTTTCGCTTGGATTTGAAACTAACTAGTTTGTTTCGTAATGCAGTTGAAGCTAAATCATGTATATCACAATTATTTGAAGCTAAACCATTTGATTCGCATGGATTTCAAAATAAGCCTTCTACTTCGCATTGATTTTATTCTAAATGATCTGTTTCGCATGGATTTAAAGCTATCTCGTTTGTTTCGCATGCAGTTGAAGATAAATCATGTATATCACAGGTATTTGAAGCTAAACCATTTGTTTCGCATGGATTCGAATATAAGCCTTCTAAATCGCATTGATGTCAAGCTAAATCATATGTTTCGCATAGATTTGAAGCTAACTCGCTAATTTTGCATGCTGTTGAAGCTTATTCATGTATATCACAAGTATTTGAAGCTAAACCATTTGTTTCGCAAGGATTCGAAGATCTGCCTTCTACTTCGCATTGATAAGAAGCTAACTCATGCGTTTCGCATGGATTTGAAGCCAACTCGTTAGTTTTGCATGCTGTTGAAGCTAAATCATTTATATCACAAGTATTTGAAGCTAAACCATTTGTTTCGCAAGGATACGAAGATCAGCCTTCTACTTCGCATTGATAAGAAGCAAAATCATGTGTTTCGCATGGATTTGAAGCTAACTCGTTCGTTTCGCTTGCATTTGAAGCTAAATCATGCACATCACAAGTATTTGAAGCTGAACCACTTGTTTCGCATGGATTTGAAGATAAGCCTTCTACTTCGCATTGATTTGAAGCTAAATCATGTGTTTCGCTTGGATTTCAAGCTAACTCGTTTGTTTCGCATGCAATTGAAGCTAAATCATGTATATCACAATTATTTGAAGCTAAACCATTTGATTCGCATGGATTTCAAAATAAGCCTTCTACTTCGCATTGATTTTAATCTAAATCATCTGTTTCGGATGGATTTAAAGCTATCTCGTTTTTTTCGCATGCACTTGAAGATAAATCATGTATATCACAGGTATTTGAAGTTAAACCATTTGTTTCGCATGGATTCGAATATAAGCCTTCTAAATCGCATTGATGTCAAGCTAAATCATATGTTTCGCATAGATTTCAAGCTAACTCGCTAATTTTGCATGCTGTTGAAGCTTATTCATGTATATCACAAGTATTTGAAGCTAAACCATTTGTTTCGCAAGGATTCGAAGATCAGCCTTCTACTTCGCATTGATAAGAAGCTAACTCATGTGTTTCGCATGGATTTGAAGCTAACTCGTTAGTTTTGCATGCTGTTGAAGCTAAATCATGTATATCACAAGTATTTGAAGCTAAACCATTTGTTTCGCAAGAATACGAAGATCAGCCTTCTACTTCGCATTGATAAGAAGCAAAATCATGTGTTTCGCATGGATTTGAAGCTAACTCGTTCGTTTCGCTTGCATTTGAAGCTAAATCATGCACATCACAAGTATTTGAAGCTGAGCCACTTGTTTCGCATGGGTTTGAAGATAAGCCTTCTTCTTCGTATTGATTTGAGGCTAAATCATGTGTTTCGCTTGGATTTCAAGCTAACTCGTTTGTTTCGCATGCAGTTGAAGATAAATCATGTATATCACAGGTATTTCAAGCTAAACCATTTGATTCGCATGGATTTCAAAATAAGCCTTCTACTTCGCATTGATTTTAATCTAAATCATCTGCTTCGGATGGATTTAAAGCTATCTCGTTTGTTTCGCATGCAGTTGAAGATAAATCATGTATATCACAGGTATTTCAAGCTAAACCATTTGATACGCATGGATTTGAAGATAAGCCTTCTACTTCGCATTGATTTGAAGCTAAATCATGTGTTTCGCATGGATTTGAAGCTAACTCGTTAGTTTCGCTTGCATTTGAAGCTAAATCATGCACATCACAAGTATTTGAAGCTGAACCACTTGTTTCGCATGGATTTGAAGATAAACCTTCTACTTCGCATTGATTTGAAGCTAAATCATGTGTTTCGCTTGGATTTCAAGCTAACTCGTTTGTTTCGCATGCAATTGAAGCTAAGTCACGTATATCACAAGTATTTGAAGCTAAACCATTTGAATCGCATGGATTTGATGCTATGCCATCTACTTCGCTTTTATTTGAAATTGAATCATGTGTTTCTCTTGAATTTGAAGCTAACACGTTCGTTTCACATGCAGTTGAAGCTAATTCATGTTTGTCGCAAGTATTTGAAGCTGAACCATTTGTTTCGCACGAATATCAGGCTAAACCATGTGTTTGGAATGAATTTGAAGCTAAATCATGTGTTTCGCATAGATTTGAAGCTAACTCATTTGTTACGCATGCAGTTGAAGCTGAATCATGTATATCCCAAGTATTTGAAGCTCAACCATTTGATTCGCATGGATTTGAAGATAAGCCTTCTACTTCGCATTGATTTTAATCTAAATCATGTGTTTCGCATGCATTTGAAGCTAATCGTTTGTATCGCATGGAGTTGAAGCTAAATCATGTATATCACAAGTATTTGCAGCTACACCATTTGATTCGCATGGATTTGATGCTATGCCAACTACTTCGCTTTTATTTGAAACTGAATCATGTGTTTCTATTGAATTTGAAGCTAACACTTTCGTTTCACATGCAGTTGAAGCTAAATCATGTTTGTCACAAGTATTTGAAGCTGAACCATTTGTTTCGCACGAATATCAGGCTAAACCATGTGTTTGGAATGAATTTGAAGCTAAATCATGTGTTTCGCATAGATTTTAAGCTAACTCGTTTGTTACGCATGCAGTTGAAGCTGAATCATGTATATCCCAAGTATTTGAAGCTTAACCATTTGATTCGCATGGATTTCAAAATAAGCCTTCTACTTCGCATTGATTTAAAGCGAAATCATGTGTTTCGCATGGATTTGAAGCTAACTCGTTTGTATCGCAAGCAGTTGAAGCTAAATCATGTATATCACAATTATTTGAAGCTAAACCATTTGATTTTCATGGATTTCAAAATAAGCCTTCTACTTCGCATTGATTTTAATCTAAATCATCTGTTTCGCATGGATTTAAAGCTATCTCGTTTGTTTCGCATGCAGTTGAAGATAAATCATGTATATCACAGGTATTTCAAGCTAAACCATTTGATTCGCATGGATTTGAAGGTAAGCCTTCTACTTAGCATTGATTTGAAGCTAAATCATGTGTTTCGCATGGATTTGAAGCTAACTCGTTAGTTTTGCATGCTGTTGAAGCTAAATCATGTATATCACAAGTATTTGAAGCTAAACCATTTGTTTCGCAAGGATACGAAGATAAACCTTCTACTTCGCATTGATTTGAAGCTAAATCACGTGTTTCGAATGGATTTGAAGCTAACTCGTTAGTTTTGCATGCTGTTGAAGCTAAATCATGTATATCATAAGTATTTGAAGCTAAACCATTATTTCGCAAGGATTCGAAGATCAGCCCTCTACTTCGCAATTGATAAGAAGCTAAATTATGTGTTTCGCATGGATTTGAAGCTAACTCGTTCGTTTCGATTGCATTTCAAGCTAAATCATGCACATCACAAGTATTTGAAGCTGTACCACTTGTTTCGCATGGATTTGAAGATAAGCCTTCTACTTCGCATTGATTTGAAGCTGAATCATGTGTTTCGCATGGATTTGAAGCTAACTCGTTAGTTTTGCATGCTGTTGAAGCTAAATCATGTATATCACAAGGTAGAGTTCAAGTCTCACTTTGTGCCGGTCATGACACTGACGGACATGACGTCCCAGACGCAGGTGCAGGAAGACTTTGAGGTTGCTTTTCACTCGGAAAGTGAGATGCGACCGACTTCTGAAGCGGCACATACGCAGAAAAGAAAGAGGCTTGACACCATGTCTGATCTCAGCGAGGACGTCACAGCTGTAGTTGAAACTAATCTGTTGGCTGACGTCACTATCCAATTGAGGAAACTTATAGCCTACACCAAGTCGGTACAGGCGTTTTGTAGGTCACAGGACAGCGTAAACCCCAACTTATCATTACTGGTGAGCTCGTTGGCCAAGGAAACGAACTCTTTAAAAGGATCACGAAGGAGGTCCTTACCAAAGGAAGACTCGAGACACGCGAGGAGGTCGGTAATGCGACCCGCGCCTCTTTAATCGACGATGGCTCCACTCGTCCTCCTCTCCCCAAAGCATGTAGGACTGTGGGAACGCAAACCGCAGACCCGGAAGCGGTGAATCGTGGTGAGGTCGCAAGGTGGGCGCGAAAGGAACTCAACTTTGATGAGCTCCACAAGCTCATTCGATTCCTTTGCTCACTCAAAAGTTGATGATAACGCAAGACCGATGAAGGACACGATTGACATCGCCTGCTTCACACCGGCGGATCTACGCACCACAGATGGAACTACGTGCAGAATCCTTCAGAAGATGGCATGTCTCGACGATATCCTTGTCCAGGAGGCCCGCAAGGGAGAGGTCGCCCACCTCCAGACCACTACCTCTATTCCAAGCAAAAGCGGCGGTATGACAAGGAAATCCAAGACCCACTTCTTTCTTATCCATAAGGATAATGAGAAGGACACTATCGACTTACACGTGGTATACGAGTGCCTCAGGAAAATGGCGCACCTAAGTACGGATACTTCGGCTGGAAAAGTAATCACGTTGATTTGCCCCGACGAAGTAAGTATAAATATTAGCAGGAAACTTGTTGAATTGACCTTCTTACAGAGCAACTTGATGATCCATCTCCGCTCAAGTAAGGGAGGGGGACCAGACATAAAAATGATCAAAAGCTGTGACGGCTCTGGTAAGCCCGCGACGGAAACCATTAACATATCCAGTAACGGACAAACATACGCTGACATGCTGCGTTCTGTTAAAAAGAACGTCGACGTTAACCGAGAGGGGATTGACATCGCTTACGTCAAAGCGAACCTGAAAGGAGACCTAGTTATCTCTGTCAAGGGTGACCGAGGGAAGGTAACAGGACTCTCCGCACTAATTAATAAAAAGATTGCCGGAGTTAAAGCGAAAATATCAACCCGCAATACAAAAACTCTCCACCTTAAGGGTTTAGACGGGGATGTTACGACCGAGGACATATCGAGTACACTATACAAGATGCTGGGCTCGACCTTGGATCCTCAGGAAGTTCAGGTGAAAGCCCTTCGTCCTGGGTACGCGGGTAGCCAAAATGCTACCGTCATCACTTCCACTGAAAACGCGGAAAGGCTCCTAAAGGTGAAACGCTTCAGGGTTGGATTGGGCCTCTGTCGTGTGGTTGAACGGATAGAGGTCACACAATGTTACAGGTGCCGCGAATACGGTCATCGCAGCTCAACATGTAAAAATGCGGACAGGTCTAAGAGCTGCCGCAGGTGCGGTGACCTTGGACACATGGAGAAATCCTACACTAATGCGGAAAAATGCCTTAATTGCAGTATGCAGGGCCACAGGGACTGGAGTTTCAAGTGCCCTGCATACTGCAAGGCTCTCAACGAAGCCCGCGAGAAACGCAACAATGACAAAGGGGTTAAAGCCAAACCACCAACTGACGGCTCCATGAACGACGCAAAAATACCGAAGACGAATAAATTGACGAACTCGGGCAGGACACCGAAACAACCTAAGGGAGGTAAATTTAGTACCGACTCAAGCTCACCTATAGTGAGCCTTGATTGTAAAGACGCATCGACAGCCCTGAGAGAGGCCGATGCTGATAAACAGACGACTAACCCCACTCCAAGGGCAAACAAGGATAAGGACGCAAGGGTGACGCTGGTCCCCAGAAGTGCCTCCGATATATTTAGCGAGGATTCCTCCAGGGTACTCTTACCCTCCGGAGGCGAGACGCTAATACAAGCACCCGAAAAGGGCTACGACGATAAGGGCTAACTCCTTTGTCCATTACTCTTGGACCCTTCATTATTGTTAACAAGTTCACTCTAAACATAAGAAGAAGGCGTCTAAGGACACTCGCCTAAACTTATTACAAATCAACCTGCACAATTGTAGATTAGCGCATGACCTGCTCCAACAAAATGCAATCGACCTTGACATCGACGTGGTTTTGATTTCCGAACCATGGCGGATACTAGACCATTGGTTCGGGGCCAGGGATGGCAGAGCGGCCATATGGGTCACTGCTGGGCGACTGAGAGTTTTTCGTCTATCCAACGTCTTTCCAGCATAGACGGATGCGTGGTAGTACAGCTCAACGATATAACAGTTGTTAGCTGCTACTACAGGCCGAACATGCGATTGGACAATTTTATGACGCACTTGCATCACCTTGAACATCTGATAGGCACCCTGGATCGCGAACACCTGATCGTGGCAGGTGACTTCAATTCAAAATCACCAGCCTGGGGGTGGCCTGCACGGGGCACTGCCACCCTCCAAATGGCAAACCGTGTCCGGATTTGCCCGGTGGTCAGTGAAGGGAAGTTCACGTTTGAGAGGAATGGTCACCACTCTCTGATCGACATCATGTTCTGCGGCTACGCCATGCTTCGGAAGCTGGTGTCAAGCGTCATATTAAACACGGAAACAGCCTCGGATCACCGTTATGTTAGACACGTATTCTCCGGTGAAAACATCTTCCACAAAAAAGCGCCTAGGCCTGGAGTGGTTGATGTGGATAAATTCCTGGCGCTATACAGCAGGGCTACGGCATTGGTCTCTCCTTTCCTTATGGAAACGGCTATAGACATCGACGAATATATCCAGTTGGTAAGCGAACTTGCGGCTAAATCTACGCGCCCTCGATACCCTTCGGAGTTCAGACGCCCGAAATGGTGGTGGACAGCAGAGGTCGGGGCGGCTAGACTGGCAGTCGTCATAAGTAGGAGGAGGCTACAGAGAGCCAGGAGGAAGGGGCACGCAAATGGGATCGAACTTGCCTGAACCACTTACATGACCCTTAAAGGAGACCTAAAAAGGACGATTCAGGCCTCCAAGGACGCCGCATGGAAGGACTTCATCAAAGGAATCGATGCTGATGCCTGGGGTAGACCATATACATGGGTGGTTAACAAAATTAAAGGGATATCGTCACCTAATTACCCTGAACCGCGAGGAACATCGGGCGATAGTAGGTAAGTTGTTTACCACCATCCCTCCGGCACCAAACCACGAGACCATCGTTGACGCATCCCGATTACTCACATTGAGCGGGACCCTGGACGGTAGCCAGGATCCCCCGTTTACTGAAGACGAAGCCCGGGAAGCCTTAAAGAGGCTGAAGAAGCGTGCTTTGGGCCCGGACAATTTACCGCTGTCGGTCATGGGGGCACTTGGGGGGGGGGTGCATTAGGTCATATTACACACCTATTTTCAAGATGCCTTGCTATAGGGTATTTCCCCAGAGCTTGGAAAGTTGGGAGACTGGTCTTGATCCCGAAAAAACCGGGGCCAGACAATCGACCTGCCTGGCGCCCCTTATGCATACTCTCAAACTTCGCGAAAGTGTTCGAGTATTGCATCAAGGAGAGGCTGGTATCCAGGATAACTTTCTCTGTCAACCAGTATGGTTTTGCTAAGGGGAAAAGTACGATTTATGCTGTCAGCAGAGTCATGGACCTTTGGAACGCTGCTAAGAAGAAGTCAATGCACTGCTTTCTAGTGACCTTAAACGTTAAGGACGCATTTAATGCGGTTAAGTGGGGAAACATTCTTACTGCTCTGCAGCGGAGGAACATTCCCCCTCGACTCCTTGGCATACTCCGCAGCTATTTGCACAAGCGATGCATTATGACTTGGAGGGACGGTGAGGCGGAACGGATATCCGTCTTTGCGGGAGTTCCCCAGGGCTCGGTTCTGGGCCCCCTATTGTGGAATATCCAATACGATGACCTGCTGGATATTCGACTACCACGTGACTGCAGCCTATTAGGCTTCGCCCACGACGCTGCACTCGTCATATCTGCCAGGGATATTGAGGCAGCCAGAAACAAGGCTACCGCCGCCTTGAAATCAGTCAAGACTTGGTTTGACCAAAATCATTTAGAACTTGCGGAGGAAAAATGTGAGGTCCTTCACCTCACAAGCAGGAAGACCAAGCGGTCCATCGACCTGAGGATTGGTAATAATACTCTTAAGGCATGTACAGCTACACGCTACCTTGGTGTGGTCATTGAGGCCAATCAAGTGTTTCGGAAGCACATACTTAATGCCTGTGAAAAGGCCACTAAGTATGCAGGAATATTGTGCAGGATACTGCCCAACATCGGGGGTGGCGGTTATTGGGCACGTTCCTTATATTACCGCGTAGTGGAGTCAGTATGCATGTATGCGGCTCCAATATGGGCTCCTGCGGTCAATATGTCCAACAACAGAAAGCACCTCAACGCTGCGCAAAAGACGATCCTGGCGAGGGTGGTTAGAGCATATCGTACCACCGCGCTCGACGCCTTGTGCGTCCTTGCGGGTTTTCCCCCTTTCGACTTGGTGGCAAACGAAAGGAGACGCATCTACGTGAAAACAACGGATCTGGACAGGAGGGCACCCGACTACAAGCGCCGGATGCACCTGATCAGGAAGAAAGAGCGTGACCGGACGTTGTCCGAATGGCAGAAGAGATGGGATTTGGCACCCCATGGACGGAGGACTCACTCTCTAATCCCGAAGATTGCGGACTGGATCGGGTGGGGCCCTCTCCTGCTCGACTTTCGACTGGCGCAGGTGCTGACTGGACATGGTTGCTTCTCAAGCTTCCTTAAGCGTATTGGGAAGATAGACCAGTCCAGATGCCTGCTCTGCGGGGTGGACGATGACACCATTGAGCACGCTATTATGATGTGCCGGGCCTTTGACGACGAACGAGCCACATTGGTGAAAGAAATTGGAGTGCTTTCATTTGACATGGTATTACTTATACTGAAAGACTCGAGCAAAAGGACATCTTTTAAAAAGTTTGTTGACGACTACCTCAAGAGGAAGGAGGCTGCCCTCAACGACCTCCAGAGGAAGGAGAGACCGAATTTCACAGCCAGGACCAGGACTCAAATGTAAGGTGGTTCTAAGAAACGTAATTCCACCCGCTCCCCTCCCGAAGCAATGATCTAGGGCGGATACCATTGAGGGGGGATCCTACATCATGGCTGAAGGGAGGTTTAGGTTTTAGTGGGTATGCCGATAGCACTACCCTCGGACAGCCCCACACTACCATCGCTATGGTGTGCGAAAAGCATTTCCCCCTCCACGGGAAAAAATGTATATCACAAGTATTTTAATCTAAACCATTTGTTTCGCTTTGATTTCAAGCTAAGCCTTATACTTCGCATTGATTTGAAGCTAAATCATGTGTTTCGCTCGGATTTGAAGCTAAGCCTTCTACTTCGCATGATTTGAAGCTAAATCATGTTTATCACAAGTATCTGAATCTAAAACATTTCTTGCGCTCGGATTTGAAGCTAAGCCTTCTACTTCGCACGATTTAAAGCTAAATCATGTTTATCAAAAGTATCTGAATCTATACCATTTGTTTCGCTTGGATTTGAAGCTAAACCATTTGTTACGCATGCATATTAAGCTAAACCATGTGTTTCGCATGAATTTGTAGCTAAATCGTGTGTTTCGCATGGATTTGAAGCTAACTCGATTTTATCCCCTGTGGTTGAAGCTATATCACTTATGTCGCAATTATCTGAAGGTAAATCACTTGTTTCTAATGTATTTGAAGATAATCCTAATACTTCGCATGGATTTGAAGTTAACTCGTATGTTTCGCATGCAGTTGAAGCTAAATCACGTATATCACAAGTATTTGAAGCTGAACCATTTGATTCGGAGCTAAGCCTTCAACTTCGCCTTGATTTGGACCTAAATCATGTGATCCGCATGGATTTAAAGCTAACTCGTTTGTTTCGCCTGCATTTGAATCTACATCATGTATATCGCAAATATTTGGAGCTGAACCATTTGTTTCGCATGGATTTGCAGCTAAATCATGTGTTTCCCTTAGATTTGCAGCTAACTCGTTGTTTGGTATGCCGTTGAAGCTAAATCATGTATATCACAAGTATTGGAAGCTAAACAATTTGTTTCGTATGGATTTGAAGCTAACTCGTTGGTTTTGCATGAAGGTGAATCTAAATCACGTATATCACAAGTATTTGAAGCTGAACCATTTGTTTCACATACATTTGAAGCTAAGCCTTCTACTTCACAATGATTGGAAGTTAAATCATGTGTTTCGCATGGATTTGAAGCTATCTCGTTTGTGTCGCTTGCATTTGAAGCTATATCACTTATATTCGCAAGTATTTGAAGCTAAACCATTCGTTTCGCATGGATTTGACGCTAAGCCTTCTACTTCGCATTGATTTGAAGCTAAATCATGAATTTCGCCTGGATTTGAAGCTAAATAATGTGTTTTGAATGGATTTGAAGTTAACTCGTTTGCTTCCCAAGCAGTTGAAGCTAGATCATGTATATCATAAGTATTTGAAGCTAATCAACTTGATATGCATGGATTTCAAACTAAGCCTTCTACTACGCATTGATTTGAAACTGAATCATGTGTTTCGCTTGTATTTGAAGCTAACTCGTTTGTTTCGCATGCAGTTGAAGCTAAATAATGTATATCACAAGTAGTAGAAGCTAAACCATTTGTTTCGCATGGATTCGACGATCAGCCAACGGCTACGCATTGATTTTAAGCTAAATCATTTGTTCGCTTGCATTTGAAGCTAACTCGTTTTTTTCGCATGCAGTTGAAGCTAAATCATGTATATCATATTTGTTGCTGAACCTTTTGTTTGGCATGAATATAAAGCTAAACCAAGTGTTTCGAATGAATTTGAAGCTAAATCATGTGTTTTGCATGGATCTGAAGCTAACTCGTTTGTTTCGCATGCAGTTGAATCTAAATCATGTTTATCAAAAGTTTTGATGCTAAACCATTTATTTCGCATGAATATTAAGCTAAACCATGTGTTTCGCATGGATTTGAAACTAAGCCTTCTACTTCCAATTGATTTGAAGCTAACCATATGTTTCTCATGTATTTGAAGCTAAGTCTTCTACTTCGCATTGATTTGAATCTAAATCATGTTTCGCATGGATTTGAAGCTTACTCGTTCGTTTCGCCTGCATTTGAAGCAAAATCATGTATATCACAAGTATTTGGTGCTAAAACAATTGTTTCGCATTGATTTGAAACTAAGCCTTCTACTTCGCATTGATTTGAAGCTAAATCATGTGTTTCGCTTGGATTTGTAGCTAACTCTTATGTTTCGCATGCAGTTGCAGCTAAATCATATTTATCACAAGTAGTAGAAGCTAAACCATTTGTTTCGCATGGATTCGACGATCAGCCATCGGCTTCGCATTGATTTTAAGCTATATCATGTGTTTCGCATCGATTTGAAGCTAACTCGATTGTTTCGCCTGCATTTGAAGCTAAATCATGTACATCACAAGTATTTGAAGCTAAACCATTTGTTTCGCATGGATTCGAAGGTAAGCCTTCTACTTCGCATTGAATTGAAGATAAATCATGTGTTTCGCATGGATTTGAAGCTGACTCGTTTGTTTCGCCTGCATTTGAAGCTACATGATGTATATTACAAGTATTTGAATCTGAACCATTTGATTCCCATGAATAGTACGCTAAAGCGTGTCTTTCGAATGAATTTGAAGCTAAATCATGCGTTTTGAACGGATTTGATGCTAACTCGTTTGTTTCGCATGCATTTGAAGCTAAATCATGCATATCACATATAATTGAAGCTAAACCATCTGTTTCGTGTGGATTCGTAGGTAAGCCTTCTACTTTGCATTGATTCGATGTTAAATCATGTGTTTCGCATGGATTTGAAGCTGACTCGTTTGTTTCTCTTGCTCTTGAAGCTAAATCAAGTATGTCACAAGTATTTGAATCTAAACCATTTGTTTCGCATGGATTCGAAGATCAGCCTCCTAATTCGCATTGATTTGAAGGTAAATCATGTCTTTTGCTTGGATTTAAAGCTAACTCGTTTGTTTCACCTGCATTTGAAGCTATATCAGAGATATTCGCAAGTATTTGAAGCTAAATCATTCGTTTCGCTGGATTTGAAGCTAAGCCTTCTACTTCGCATTGATTTGAATCTAAATCATGTGTTTCGCTTGGATTTGAAGCTAACTCGTTTGTGTCGCTTGCATTTGAAGCTAAATTATGTATATCACATATAATTGAAGCTAAACCATTTGTTTCGCGTGGATTCGAAGATAAGCCTACTACTTCGCATTGATTTGAAGCTGAATCATGTCTATCGCTAGGATTTGAAGCTAACTCGTTTGTTTCGCATACTGTTGAAGGTAAATCATGTATAACACAAGTATTTGAGCCTGAGCCATTTGTTTCGCATGGATTCGAAGATCAGCCTCCTAATTCGCGTTTATTTGAAGCTAAATCTTGTGTTTCGCATGGATTTGAAGCTAACTCGGTTGTGTCGCTTGCATTTGAAGCTATATCACTTATATTCGCAAGTATTTGAAGCTAAACCATTCGTTTCGCATTGATTTGACGCTAAGCCTTCTGCTTCGCATTGATTTGATACTAAATCATGTGTTTCGGAAGGATTTGAAGCTAACTCGTTTCTTTCGCCTGCATTTGAATCTAAATCATGTATATCTTAAGTATTTGAAGCTAAACCATTTGTTTCGCATGGATTTGAAACTAAGCCTTCTACTTCGCATTGATTTGAAACTGAATCATGTGTTTCGCTTGTATTTGAAGCTAACTCGTTTGTTTCGCATGCAGTTGAAGCTAAATCATGTATATCACAAGTAGTAGAAGCTAAACCATTTGTTTCGCATGGATTCGACGATCAGCCATCGGCTTCGCATTGATTTTAAGCTAAATCATTTGTTCGCTTGCATTTGAAGCTAACTCGTTTTTTTCGCATGCAGTTGAAGCTAAATCATGTATATCATAAGTATTTGTAGCTGAACCTTTTGTTTGGCGTGAATATAAAGCTAAACCAAGTGTTTCGAATGAATTTGAAGCTAAATCATGTGTTTTGCATGGATCTGAAGCTAACTCGTTTGTTTTGCATGCAGTTGAAGCTCAATCATGTATATCACAAGTGTTTGAAGCTAACCCGTTTGATTCGCATGGATTTGATGATAAGCCTTCTACTTCGCATGGACTTGAAGCTAAATCATGTGTTTCGCATGCATTTGAAGCTAAATCATGTATATCACAAGTATTTGAAGCTGAACCATTTATTTCTCATGTATTTGAAGCTAAGCCTTCTACTTCGCATTGATTTGAAGCTAAATCATGTGATTCGCATGGATTTGAAGCTAACTCGTTTGTGTCGCATGCAGTTGAAGCTAAATCATGTACATCACAAGTATTTGAAGCTGAACCATTTGTTTCGCATGAATTTGAAAATAAGCCATCTAATTCGCTTTGATTTGAATCTAAATCATGTCTTCCGGATGGATTTGTTGCTAACTCGTTTGTTTCGCTTGCTGTTGAATGTAAATCATGTACATCACAAGTATTTGAAGCTAAACAATTTGTTGCGCATGGATTCGAAGATCAGCCTTCTACTTCGCATTGATTTGAAGCTAAATCATGTACATCACAAGTATTTGAAGCTGAACCATTTGTTTCGCATGAATTTGAAAATAAGCCATCTAATTCGCTTTGATTTGAATCTAAATCATGTGTTCCGCAAGGATTTGTTGCTAACTCGTTTGTTTCCCTTGCTGTTGAATGTAAATCATGTACATCACAAGTATTTGAAGCTAAACAATTTGTTGCGCATGGATTTGTAGATAAGCCTTCTACTTCGCATTGATTTGAAGTTAAATCGTGTGTTTCGCATGGATTTGAAGCTAACACGTTTGTTTCGCATGCTGTTGAAGCTTAATCAAGTATATCACAAGAATTTGAATCTAAACAACCTGTTTCGTGTGGATTCGGAGATCAGCCTTCTACTTCGCATTGATTTGAAGCGAAATCATATGATTCGCTTGGATTTGAAGCTAACTCGTTTGTTTCGCATGCACTTGAAGCTAAATCATGTATAAAAGAACTATTTGAAGCTAAACCATTTGTTTCGCATCGTTTTGAAGTTAAGCCTTCAACTTCGCGTTAACTTGATGCTAAATCATAATTTTCGCACGGATTTAAAGCTAAATCGTTTGTTTCGCATGCAGTTGAAGCTAAATATGGTATATCACAAGTATGTGAACCTAAACCATTTGTTTCGCATGGATTTAAAGCTAAGCCTTCTACTTCGCATTGATTTGAAGCTGAAACAAGTGTTTCGCTTGTATTTGAAGCTAATTCGTTTGTTTCGCTTGCAGTTGAAGCTGAATCATGTATATCACAAGTATTTGATGCTAAACAATCTGTTTCGTGTGGATTCGAAGATAAGCCTTCTACTTTGCATTGATTTGAAGCTAAATCATGTGTTTCTCATGCAGTTGAAGCTAAATCATGTATGAAACAAGTATTTGAAGCTATACCATTTGTTTCGCATGGATTTGAAGCTAAGCCTTCTACTTCGCATTGATTTGAAGCTAAATCATGTGTTTCGAAAGGATTTGTAGGTAACTCGTTTGTTTCGCCTGCATTTGAAGCTAAAGCATGTATATCATAAGTATTTGAAGCTGAACCATTTGATTGGCATGATTATTAAGCTAAACTATGTGTTTCGAATGAATTTGAAGCTAAATCATGTGTATCGAAAGGATTTGAAGCTAACTCGTTGGTTTCGCATGCAGTTGAAGCTAAATCATGAGTATCACAAGTATTTGAAGCTGAACCATTTGTTTCGCATGGATTTGAAACTGTGCCTTCTACTTCGCATTTATTTGAAGCTGAATCATGTGTTTCGCTTGTATTTGAAGCTAACTCGTTTGTTTCGCTTGCTGTTAAAGCTAAATCAAGTATGTCACAAGTATTTGAAGCTAACCCATTTGTTTCGCTGGATTTGAAGCTAAGCCTTCTACTTCGCATTGATTTGAATCTAAATCATGTGTTTCGCTTGGATTTGAAGCTAACTCGTTCGTTATGCATACAGTTGAAGCAAAATCACGCATATCACAAGTATTTGAAGCTGAACCACTTGATTCGCATGGATTCGAAGATTAGTCTTCTACTTCGCATTGATTTGATTCTAAATCATGTGTTTCGCTTGGATTTGAATCTAACTCGTTGGTTTTGCACGAAGTTGAATCTAAATCATGTATATCACAAGTATTTGAAGCTGAACCATTTGTTTCACATGCATTTGAAGCTAAGCCTTCTACTTCACAATGATTGGAAGTAA
This sequence comes from Megalopta genalis, assembly GCF_051020955.1. Lineage (NCBI taxonomy): Eukaryota > Metazoa > Arthropoda > Insecta > Hymenoptera > Halictidae > Megalopta > Megalopta genalis. Next base: position 173,261 of record NW_027476322.1, on the reverse strand, counting down.
AATCATGTGTTTCGCATGGATTTGAAGCTAACTCGGTTGTGTCGCTTGCATTTGAAGCTATATCACTTATATTCGCAAGTATTTGAAGCTAAACGATTCGTTTCGCATTGATTTGACGCTAAGCCTTCTGCTTCGCATTGATTTGATACTAAATCATGTGTTTCGAAAGGATTTGAAGCTAACTCGTTTCTTTCGCCTGCATTTGAATCTAAATCATGTATATCTTAAGTATTTGTAGCTAAACCATTTGTTTTGCATGGATTTGAAACTAAGCCTTCTACTTCGCATTGATTTGAAACTGAATCATGTGTTTCGCTTGTATTTGAAGCTAACTCGTTGGTTTCGCATGCAGTTGAAGCTAAATCATGAGTATCACAAGTATTTGAAGCTGAACCATTTGTTTCGCATGGATTTGAAACTGTGCCTTCTACTTCGCATTTATTTGAAGCTGAATCATGTGTTTCGCTTGTATTTGAAGCTAACTCGTTTGTTTCGCTTGCTGTTAAAGCTAAATCAAGTATGTCACAAGTATTTGAAGCTAACCCATTTGTTTCGCTGGATTTGAAGCTAAGCCTTCTACTTCGCATTGATTTGAATCTAAATCATGTGTTTCGCTTGGATTTGAAGCTAACTCGTTCGTTATGCATACAGTTGAAGCAAAATCACGCATATCACAAGTATTTGAAGCTGAACCACTTGATTCGCATGGATTCGAAGATTAGTCTTCTACTTCGCATTGATTTGATTCTAAATCATGTGTTTCGCTTGGATGTGAATCTAACTCGTTGGTTTTGCACGAAGTTGAATCTAAATCATGTATATCACAAGTATTTGAAGCTGAACCATTTGTTTCACATGCATTTGAAGCTAAGCCTTCTACTTCACAATGATTGGAAGTAAAATCATGTGTCTCGCATGGATTTGAAGCTAACTCGGTTGTGTCGCTTGCATTTGAAGCTATATCACTTATATTCGCAAGTATTTGAAGCTAAACCATTCGTTTCGCATTGACTTGACGCTAAGCCTTCTGCTTCGCATTGATTTGATACTAAATCATGTGTTTCGAAAGGATTTGAAGCTAACTCGTTTCTTTCGCCTGCATTTGAATCTAAATCATGTATATCTTAAGTATTTGTAGCTAAACCATTTGTTTTGCATGGATTTGAAACTAAGCCTTCTACTTCGCATTGATTTGAAACTGAAACATGTGTTTCGCTTGTATTTGAAGCTAACTCGTTTGTTTCGCATGCAGTTGAAGCTAAATCATGTATATCACAAGTAGTAGAAGCTAAACCATTTGTTTCGCATGGATTCGACGATCAGCCATCGACTTCGCATTGATTTTAAGCTAAATCATTTGTTCGCTTGCATTTGAAGCTAACTCGTTTTTTTCGCATGCAGTTGAAGCTAAATCATGTATATCATATTTGTAGCTGAACCTTTTGTTTGGCATGAATATAAAGCTAAACCAAGTGTTTCGAATGAATTTGAAGCTAAATCATGTGTTTTGCATGGATCTGAAGCTAACTCGTTTGTTTCGCATGCAGTTGCAGCTAAATCATATATATCACAAGTAGTAGAAGCTAAACCATTTGTTTCGCATGGATTCGACGATCAGCCATCGGCTTCGCATTGATTTTAAGCTATATCATGTGTTTCGCATCGATTGGAAGCTAACTCGTTTGTTTCGCGTGCATTTGAAGCTAAATCATGTACATCACAAGTATTTGAAGCTAAACCATTTGTTTCGCATGGATTCGAAGGTAAGCCTTCTACTTCGCATTGAATTGAAGATAAATCATGTGTTTCGCATGGATTTGAAGCTGACTCGTTTCTTTCGCCTGCATTTGAAGCTACATGATGTATATTACAAGTATTTGAATCTGAACCATTTGATTCCCATGAATAGTACGCTAAACCGTGTCTTTCGAATGAATTTGAAGCTAAATCATGTGTTTTGAACGGATTTGATGCTAACTCGTTTGTTTCGCATGCATTTGAAGCTAAATCATGCATATCACATATAATTGAAGCTAAACCATCTGTTTCGTGTGGATTCTTAGGTAAGCCTTCTACTTTGCATTGATTCGATGTTAAATCATGTGTTTCGCATGGATTTGAAGCTAACTCGTTTGTTTCTCTTGCTGTTGAGGCTAAATCAAGTATGTCACAAGTATTTGAATCTAAACCATTTGTTTCGCATGGATTCGAAGATCAGCCTCCTAATTCGCATTGATTTGAAGGTAAATCATGTCTTTTGCTTGGATTTAAAGCTAACTCGTTTGTTTCACCAGCATTTGAAGCTATATCAGAGATATTCGCAAGTATTTGAAGCTAAATCATTCGTTTCGCTGGATTTGAAGCTAAGCCTTCTACTTCGCATTGACTTGAATCTAAATCATGTGTTTCGCTTGGATTTGAAGCTAACTCGTTTGTGTTGCTTGCATTTGAAGCTATATCACTTATATTCGCAAGTATTTGAAGCTAAACCATTCGTTTCGCATGGATTCGAAGATCAACCTTCTACTTCGCATTCATTTGAAGCTAAATCATGTCTATCGCTAGGATTTGAAGCTAACTCGTTTGTTTCGCATACTGTTGAAGCTAAATCATGTATAACACAAGTATTTGAGCCTGAGCCATTTGTTTCGCATCGATTCGAAGATCAGCCTCCTAATTCGCATTGGTTTGAAGGTAAATCATGTCTTTTGCATGGATTTAAAGCTAACTCCTTCGTTTCACCTGCATTTGAAGCTATATCAGAGATATTCGCAAGTATTTGAAGCTAAATCAATCGTTTCGCTGGATTTGAAGCTTAGCCTTCTACTTCGCATTGATTTGAATCTGAATCATGTGTTTCGCTTAGATTTGAAGATAACTCGTTGGTTTTGCATGCAGTTGAAGCAAAATCACTCATTTCACAAGTATTTGAAGCTAAACCATTTGATTCGCATGGATTCGAAGATCAGCCTTCTACATCGCATTGATTTGAAGCTAAATCATGAGTTTCGCATTGATTTGAAGCTAAATCATGAGTTTCGCATTGATTTGATTCTAAATCATGTGTTTCGCTTGGATTTGAAGCTGACTCGTTTGTTTCGCATGCAGTTGAAGCTAAATCATGTATATCACAAGTAGAAGAAGCTAAACCATGTGTTTCGCATGGATTCGACGATCAGCCATCAGCTTCGCATTGATTTGAAGCTAAATCATGTGTTTCGCATGAATTTGAAGCTAACCCTTCTACATCGCATTGATTTGAGCTAAATCATTTGTTTCGCCTGCATCTGAAGCTTAATCATGTATATCACAAGTATTAGAAGGTAAACCATTTGTTTTGAAGCTAAATCATGTGTTTCCCTTGGATTTGAAGCTAACTCGTTTGTTTCGCCTGCATTTGAAACTATATCACTTATATCGCAAGCATTTGAAGCTAAATCGTTCGTTTAGCATGGATTTGAAGCTAAGCCTTCTACATCGCATTGATTTGAAGCTAAATCACGTGTTTCGCATAGATTAGAAGCTAACTCGTTTGTTTCGCATTCTTTTGACACTATATCACTTCTATCGCAAGTATTTCAAGCTAAATCATGTGTTTCGCATGCATTTGAAGCTAACTCGATTGTTTCGCTTGCAGTTGAATGTAAATCATGTACATCAAAAGTATTTGATGCTAAACCATTTGTTTCGCATGAATTTGAAGCTAAACCATCAACATCGCATTGATTTGTAGCTAAATCAAGTGTTTCGCTAGGATTTGAAGCTAGCTCGTTTGTTTCGCATGCAGTTGAAGCTAAATCATGTATATCACAAGTATTTGAAACTAAACCATTTGATTCCCATGGATTTGAAGCTAAGCCTACTACTTCGCATTGATTTGAAGCTAAATCATGTGTTTCGCATGCATTTCAATCTAAATCGTGTATATCACAAGTATTTGAAGCTAAACCATTTGATTCACATGGATTTGAAGCTAAACATGCTACTTCGCATTTGTTTGAAGCTAAATCATGTGTTTCGCATGGATTTGAATCTAACTCGTATGTTTCGCATGCATTTGAAGCTAAATCATGTATATCACAAGTATTTGAAGCTGAACCATTTGATTCGGAGCTAAGCCTTCTACTTCGCCTTGATTTGGACCTAAATCATGTGATCCGCATGGATTTAAAGCTAACTCGTTTGTTTCGCCTGCATTTGAATCTAAATCATGTATATCGCAAATATTTGGAGCTGAACCATTTGTTTCGCATGGATTTGCAGCTAAATCATGTGTTTCCCTTAGATTTGCAGCTAACTCGTTGTTTGGTATGCAGTTGAAGCTAAATCATGCATATCACAAGTATTGGAAGCTAAACAATTTGTTTCGCATGGATTTGAAGCTAAGCCTTCTTCTTCGTATTGATTTGAAATTAAATCATGTGTTTCGCTTGGATTTGAAGCTGACTCGTTTGTTTCGTCTGCACTTGAATCTGAATCATGTATATCACAAGTTTTTGAAGCTAAACCATTTGATTCGCATTGATTTGAAGCTAAGCCTTCAACTTCGCATTGATTTGAAGCTAAATCATGTGTTTCGCTTGGATTTGAAGCTAACTCGTATGTTTCGCATGAAGTTGAAGCCAAATCATGTATAAAACAAGTATTTCAAGCTAAACTATTCGTTTCGCATGGATTTGAAGCTAAGCCTTTAACTTCACATTGATTTGAAGCTAAATCATGTGTTTCGCATGAATTTGAAGCTAACTGATTGTTCCGCCCGCATTTGAAGCTATATCACTTATATCGCAAGTATTTGAAGGTAAATAATTTGTCTCGCATGAATTTGATGCTAATCCTTCTACTTCGCATTGATTTGAAGCTAAATCATGTGTTTCGCATGGATTTGAAGCGAACATGTTTGTTTCACATGCAGTTGAAGCTAAATCATGTATATCACAAGTATTTGCAGCTGAACCATTTGCTACGCATGAATATTAAGCTAAACCATATGTTACGAATGAATTTGAAGCTGAATCATGTATTTCGCCTGCATTTGATGCTAAATCATGTATATCACAAGTATTTGGAGCTATACCATTTGTTTCGCATGGATTTGAAGATAATCCTTCTACTTCGCATTGATATGAAGCTAACTCGATTGTTTCGCCTGCACTTGAAGCTATATCACTTATATCGCTATTATATGAAGATATATCATTTGTTTTTCATGTATTTGTAGCTAAGCCTTCTACATCGCATTGATTTGAAGCTAAATCATGCGTTTCGCATGGATTTTAAGATAACCCGTTTGTTTTGCCTGCATTTGAAGTTATATCACTCATATCGCAATTATCCGAAAATAAATCATTTGTTTCTCATGTATTTGTAGCTAAGCCTTCTACATCGCATTGATTTGAGCTAAATCATTTTTTTCGCTTGCATTTGAAGTTAACTCGCATGCTTCGCATGCAGTGGAAGCTAAATTATGTATATCACAAGTATTTGAAGCTAAACTATTTGCTTCGCATGAATATTAAGCTAAATCACGTGTTTCGCAAGGATTTGAAACTAACTCGGTTGTTTCGCCTGCATTTGAATCTAAATCATGTATATCACAAGTATTTGAACCTAAACCATTTGTTTGCATGGATACGTAGACAAGCCTTCTACTTCGCATTGATTTGAAGCTAAATCATGTGTATCGCATGGATTTGAAGCTAAATCATGTGTTTCCCTTGGATTTGAAGCTAACTCGTATGTTTCGCATGAAGTTGAAGCCAAATCATGTATAAAATAAGTATTTCAAGCTAAATCATTTGTTTCGCATGGATTTCAAGTTGACTCGTTTGTTTCGCATGGATTTGAAGCTAAGCCTTCTACTTCGCATTGATTTGAAGCTAAATCATGTATTTCGCATGAATTTGAAGCTAACTGTTTGTTCCGCCTGCATTTGAAGCTATATCACTTATATCGCAAGTATTTTAAGGTAAATCATTTGTTTCGCATGGATTTGAAGCTAAGACTTCTACTTCGCATTGATTTGAAGCTGAATCATGTGTTTCGCTTGGATTTGAATCTCACTCGTTTGTTTCGCATGCAGTTGAAACTAAATCATGTATATCACAAGTATTTGAAGCTAATCCATTTGTTTTGCATGGATACGAAGGTAATCCTTCTACTTCGCATTGATTTGAATCTAAATCATGTTTTTCGCATGGATTTGATGCTAACTCGATTGTCTCGCATGCAGTTGAAACTAAATCATGTGTATCACAAGTATTCGAAGCTAAACGATTTGTTTCGCATGGATTTGAAGATAAGCCTTCTACTTCGCATTGATTTGAAGCTAAATCATGTTTTTCGCATGGTTTTTCAAGCTAACTCGTTTGTTTCTCATGCTATTGAAGCTAAATCATGTATGTCACAAGTGTTTGAAGCTAAATCATTTGTTTTGCATGGATTCGAAGATTACCCTTCTTCTTCGCACTAATTTGAAGCAAAATCATGTGTTTAGCATGGATTTGAATCTAACTCGTTGTTTCGCATGCAGTTGAAGCTAAATCATGTATATCACAAGTATTTGAAGCTAAACCATTTGTTTCGCATGGATTCGAAGATCAGCTTTCTGCTTCGCATTGATTTGCAGCTAAATCATGTGTTTAGCATGGATTTGAAGCTAACTCGTTTGTTTCTCATGCAGTTGAAGCTAAATCATGTATATCACAAGTATTTGGAGCTAAACCATTTGTTTCGCAAGGATTTGAAACAACGCCTTCTACTTCGCATTGATTTGAAGCTAAATAATTTGTTTCGCTTGGATTTGAAGCTAAGACTTCTACTTCACGTCGATTTGACGTTAAATCATATTTTTCACTGGATTTGAAGCTAACTCGTTTGTTTCGCATGCTGTTGAAGCTAAATCATGTATATCACAAGTATTTTAATCTGAACCGTTTGTTTCGCATGGATTCGAAGATCAGACTTCTGCTTCGCATTGATTTGAAGCTAAATCATGTGTTTCGCATGGATTTGAAGCTTACTCGTTTGTTTTGCATGCAGTTGAAGTTAAATCATGTATAACACAAGTGTTTGAAGCTAACCCGTTTGATTCGCATGGATTTGATGATAAGCCTTCTACTTCGTATTGATTTGAAGCTAAATCATGTGGTTCGCATGGATTGGAAGCAAACTCATTTGCTTCGCCTGCATTTGAAGCTATACCACTTATATCGCAATTATCTGAATTATTGATTTGTTTCTTATTAACTTGAAGCTAAGCCTTCTACTTCGCATTGATTTGAAGCTAAATCATGTGTTTCGCATGGATTTGAAGCTAACTCGTTTGTTTCGCATGCAGTTGAAGCTAAATCATGTATATCACAAGTATTTGAATCTAAAACATTTGTTTCGCATGGATTCGAAGATCAGCCTTCTGCTTCGGATTGATTTGCAGCTAAATCATGTGTTTAGCATGGATTTGGAGCTAACTCGTTTGTTTCGCATGCTGTTGAAGCTAAATCATGTATATCACAAGCATTTTAATCTGAACCGTTTGTTTCGCATGGATTCGAAGACCAGACTTCTGCTTCGCATTGATTTGAAGCTAAATCATGTGTTTCGCATGGATTTGAAGCTAACTCGTTTGTTTCTCATGCAGTTGAAGCTAAATCATGTATATCACAAGTATTTGGAGCTAAACCATTTGTTTCGCAAGGATTTGAAACTACGCCTTCTACTTCGCATTGATTTGAAGCTAAATAATTTGTTTCGCTTGGATTTGAAGCTAAGACTTCTACTTCACGTCGATTTGACGTTAAATCATATTTTTCACTGGATTTGAAGCTGACTCATTTGTTTCGCATGCTGTTGAAGCTAAATCATGTATATCACAAGTATTTTAATCTGAACCGTTTGTTTCGCATGGATTCGAAGATCAGACTTCTGCTTCGCATTGATTTGAAGCTAAATCATGTGTTTCGCATGGATTTGAAGCTTACTCGTTTGTTTTGCATGCAGTTGAAGTTAAATCATGTATAACACAAGTGTTTGAAGCTAACCCGTTTGATTCGCATGGATTTGATGATAAGCCTTCTACTTCGCATTGATTTGAAGCTAAATCATGTGGTTCGCATGGATTGGAAGCAAACTCATTTGCTTCGCCTGCATTTGAAGCTATACCACTTATATCGCAATTATCTGAAGATTATTGATTTGTTTCTTATTAACTTGAAGCTAAGCCTTCTACTTCGCATTGATTTGATCTTAGATCATATGTATCGCATGGATTTGAAGCTATCTCGTTTGTTTCGCATGCAGTTGAAGCTAAATCATGTATATCACAAGTATTTGAAACTTATTCATTCAGTCCGCATGGATTTGAAGCTAAGCCTTCTACTTCGCATTGATTTCAAGCTAAACCATGTGTTTCGCATGGATTTGAAGCTAACTCATTTGTTTCGTCTGCATTTGAAACTATATCACTTATATCGCAAGTATCTGAAGTTGAACCATTTGTTTCGCATGGATTTGAAGCTACATCATGTGTTTCCCTTGGATTTGCAGCTAACTCGTTGTTTGGCATGCAGTTGAAGCTAAATCATGTATATCTCAAGTATTGGAAGCTAAACAATTTGTTTCGCATGTATTTGTAGATAAGCCTTCTTCTTCGTATTGATTTGACGTTAAATCACGTGTTTCGCTTGGATTTGAAGCTAACTCGTTCGTTTCGCATGCAGTTGAAGCTAAATCATGTATATCGCAAGTATTTGAAGCTAAACCATTAGTTTCGCATGGATTTGAAGATAAGCCTTATACTTCGCATTGATTTGAAGCTAAATCATGTATTTCGTGTGGATTTGCAGCTAACTCGTTGTTTGGCATGCAGTTGAAGCTAAATCATGTATATCTCAAGTATTGGAAGCTAAACAATTTGTTTCGCATGTATTTGTAGATAAGCCTTCTTCTTCGTATTGATTTGACGTTAAATCACGTGTTTCGCTTGGATTTGAAGCTAACTCGTTTGTTTCGCATGCAGTTGAAGCTAAGTCATGAATATCACAAGTATTTGAAGCTGAACCATATGTTTCGCATGAATATTAAGCATGTGCTTCGAATGAATTTGAAGCTAAATCAAGTGTTTCGCTTGGATTTGAAGCTAACTCGTTTGTTTCGCTTGCTGTTGAATATAAATCATGTATATCACAAGTATTTGAAGCTGAACCATTTGTTACGCATGGATTTGAAACCACGCCGTCTACTTCGCATTGATTTGAAGCTGAATCATGTGTTTCGCTTGTATTTGAAGATAACTCGTTTGTTTCTCATGTAGTTGAAGCTAAATCATGTATATCACAAGCATTTGAAACTAAACCATTTGATTCGCATGGACTTGAAGCTATGCCTTCTACTTCGCATTGATTTGAAGCTGAAACAAGTGTTTCGCTTGAATTTGAAGCAAAGTCGTTGGTTTCGCATGCAGTTGAAGCTAAATCATGTATGAAACAAGTATTTGAAGCTATACCATTTGTTTCGCATGGATTTGAAGCTAAGCCTTCTACTTCGCATTGATTTGAAGCTAAATCATGTGTTTCGCATGGATTTGAAGCTAACTTGTTTGTTTCGCATGCATTTGAGGCTAAATCATGTGTATCACAAGTATTTGAATCTAAATGATTTGTTTCGCATGGTTTCGAAGATTAGCCTTCTACTTCGTATTGAATTGAAGCTAAATCACGTGTTTCGCTTGGATTTGAAGCTAATTCGCACGTTTCTCACGCAGTTGAATCTGAATCATGTATATCACAACTATTTGAAACTGAACCATTTGATTGGCATGGATTTGAAGCTGAGCCTGCCTCTTCGCATTTATTTGAAGCTAAATCATGTGTTTCGAATGGATTTGAAGGTAACTCGTTTGTTTCGCCTGCATTTGAAGCTAAATTGTGTATATCACAAGTATTTGAAGCTAAATGATTTGTTTCGCATTGATTCGAAGATACGCCTTATACGTCGCACTGATTTGAAGCTAAATCATGTGTTTCGCATGGATTTGAACCTAAATCGTTTGTTTCGCATGCAGTTGAAGCTAAATCATGTATATCACAAGTATTTGAACCTAAACCATTTGATTCGCATGGATTTGAAGCTCAGCCTTCTACTTCGTATTGAATTGAAGCTAAATCACGTGTTTCGCTAGGATTTGAAGCTAATTCGCTCGTTTCGCACGCAGTTGAATCTGAATCATGTATATCACAACTATTTGAAACTAAACCATTTGATTCGCATGGATTTGAAGCTGAGCCTTCCTCTTCGCATTTATTTGAAGCTAAATCATGTGTTTCGCTTGGATTTGAAGCTAACTCGTTCGTTTCGCATGCAGTTGAATCTAAATCATGTATATCACAAGTATTTGACGCTAAACCAATTGTTTCGCATGGATTTGAAGATAAGCCTTCCTCTTCGCATTTATTTGAAGCTAAATCATGTGATTCGCAAGGATTAGAAGCTAAGCCTTCAACTTCGCATTGATTTGAAGCTAAATAACTTGTTTCGCTGGGATTTGAAGCTAAGTCTTCTACTTCGCATTGATTTGAAGCAAAATCATGTGTTTCTCATGGATTTGAAGCTAACTGGTTTGTTTCGCGTGCAGTTGAAGCTAAATCATGTATATCACAAGTATTTAAAGCTAAACCATTTGTTTGGCATGGATTTGAAGATCAGCCTTCTACTTCGCATTGATTTGAAGCTGAATCCTGTGTTTCGCATGGATTTGAAGCTAACTCGTTTGTTTCGCATGCTCTTGAAGCTAAATCAAGTATATCACAAGTACTTGAAGCAAAACCATTTGTTTCGCATGGATTCGAAGTCAACCCTTCTACTTCGCATTGATTTGAAGATAAATAATGTGTTTCGCTTGGATTTGAAACTAACTCGTTTGTATCGCACGCACTTGAATCTAAATCAAGTATATCACAAGTATTTGAAGCTAAACAGTTTGATTCGCATGGATCTGAAGCTAAGCCTTCTACTTCGCATTGATTTGAAGACAAATCATGTGTTTCGCTTGGATTTTAAGCTAACTCATTTGTTTCACATGCAGTTGAAGCTAAATCATGTATATCACAAGTGTTTGAAGCTAAACCATTTGTTTTGCATGGATTCGAAGATAAGCCTTCTACTTCGCATTGATTTGAAGCTAAATCATGTGTTTCGCATGGATTTGAAGCTAACTGGTTTGTTTCGCGTGCAGTTGAAGCTAAATCATGTATATCATAAGTATTTAAAGCTAAACCATTTGTTTGGCATGAATATTAAGCTAAACCATGTGTTTCGCATGAATTTGTCGATAAATCATGTGTTTCGCTTGGCTATGAAGCTAACTCGTTTGTTTCGCCTGCAGTTGAAGCTAAATCATGTATATCACAAGTATTTGAAGCTAAACCATTTGTCTTGCATGGATTCGAAGATAAGCTTTCTACTTCGCATTGATATTAATCTAAATGATGTGTTCCGCATGGATTTGAAGCTAACTCGTTTGTTTCGCATGCAGTTGAATCTAAACCATGTATATCCCAAGTATTTGAGCTAAACCATTTGTTTCGCAAGGATTCGAAGATCAGCCTTCTGCTTCGCATTGATTTGATGTTAAATCATATGTTTCGAATGGATTTGAAGCTATCTCGTTTGTTTCGCATGCACTTGAATATAAATCAAGTATATCACAAGTATTCGAAGCTAAACCGTTTCATTCGCATGGATTTGAAGCTAAGCCTTCTACTTCGCATTGAATTGAAGATAGCTCGTTTGTTTCGCATGCAGTTGAAGCTAAATCATGTATATCACAAGTATTTGTAGCTAAACCATTTGTTTCGCATGGATTTGAAGATCAGCCTTCTACTTCGCATTGATTTGAAGCTGAATCCTGTGTTTCGCATGGATTTGAAGCTAACTCGTTTGTTTCGCATGCTCTTGAAGCTAAATCAAGTATATCAGAAGTACTTGAAGCAAAACCATTTGTTTCGCATGGATTCGAAGACAACCCTTCTACTTCGCATTGATTTGAAGATAAATAATGTGTTTCGCTTGGATTTGAAACTAACTCGTTTGCATCGCACGCACTTGAATCTAAATCAAGTATATCACAAGTATTTGAAGCTAAACAGTTTGATTCGCATGGATCTGAAGCTAAGCCTTCTACTTCGCATTGATTTGAAGACAAATCATGTGTTTCGCTTGGATTTTAAGCTAGCTCGTTTGTTTCACATGCAGTTGAAGCTAAATCATGTATATCACAAGTGTTTGAAGCTAAACCATTTGTTTTGCATGGATTCGAAGATAAGCCTTCTACTTCGCATTGATTTGAAGCTAAACCATGTGTTTCGCTTGGATTTGTACCTAACTCGATTGTTTCGCTTGCATTTGAAGCTAATTTATGTTTATCACAAATATTTGAAGCTAAATCATTTTTTTCGCATGGATTTGAAGCTGAGCCTTCTACATCGCATTGATTGGAAGCTGAATCATGTCTATCGCTTGAATTTGTAGCTAACACGTTTGTTTCACATGCAGTTGAAGCTGAATCATGTATATCACAATTGTTTGAAGCTAAATCATGTGAGTCGCTTGGATTTGAAGCTAATCCTTCTACTTCGCAATGATTTGAAGGTAAATCATGTGATACGCATGGATTTGAAACTAACTCGTTTGTTTCGCATGCATTTGAAGCTAAATCATGTATATCACAAGTATTTGAATCTAAATGATTTGTTTTGCATGGTTTCGAAGATTAGCCTTCTACTTCGCATTGATTTGAAGCTAAATCACGTGATTCCTTTGGAATTGAAGTATTCTCGTATGTTTCGCATGCTGTTGAAGCTAAATCATGTATATCACAAGTATTTGAACCTAAACCATTCGTTTCGCATGAATTTGAAGCTCAGCCTTCTACTTCGTATTGAATTGAAGCTAAATCACGTGTTTCGCTTGGATTTGAAGCTAATTCGCTCGTTTCGCACGCAGTTGAATCTGAATCATGTATATCACAACTATTTGAAACTAAACCATTTGATTCGCATGGATTTGAAGCAGAGCCTTCCTCTTCGCATTTATTTGAAGCTAAATCATGTGTTTCGCATGGATTTGAAGCTAACTCGTTTGTTTCGCCTGCATTTGAAGCTAAATCGTGTATATCACAAGTATTTGAACCTAAACAATTTGATTCGCATGGATTTGAAGCTAAGCCTTCTACTTCGCATTGATTAGAAACTAAGTCATGTGTTTCGCTTGGATTTGAAGCTAACTCGTTTGTTTTGCATGCACTTGAATATAAATCAAGCATATCACAAGTATTTGAAGCTAAACCAGTTGTTTCGCATGGATTCGAAGATCAGCCTTCTACTTCGCTTTTACTTGAAGCTAAATCATGTGTTTCGCATGGATTTGAAGCTAAGTCGTTTGTTTCGCATGCAGTTGAAGCTAAGTCATGTATATCACAAGTATTTGAAGCTAAACCATTGGATTCGCATGGATTTGAAGCTAGGCGTTCTACTTCGCATTGATCTGAAGCTAAATCATGTGTTTCGCTTGGATTTGAAGCTAACTGGTTTGTTTCGCATGCAGTTGAAGCTAAATCATGTATATCAGAAGTATTTGAAGCTAAACCATTTGTTTCGCATGAATATTAAGCTAAACCATGTGTTTCGCATGAATTTGTCGATAAATCATGTGTTTCGCTTATCTATGAAGCTAACTCGCTTGTTTCGCCGGCATTTTAAGCTGAATCATGTATATCAGAAATATTTGAAGCTAAACCATTTGTTTCGCATTGATTCGATGATAAGCCTTCTACTTAGCATTGATTTTAAGCTAAATCATGTGTTTCGTATTCATTTGAAGCCACCTCGTTTGTTTCGCATGCAGTTGAATCTAATTATGTATATCAAAAGTATTTGAAACTATACCATTTGATTCGCATGGATTTGAAGCTAAGCCTTCTACTTCGCATTGATTTGAAGCTAAATCATGTGTTTCGCTAGGATTTGAAGCTAACTCGTTTGTTTCTCATGCAGTTGAATCTACACCATGTATATCCCAAGTATTTGAAGCTAAACCATTTGTCTCGCATGGATTCGAATATAAGCCTTCTACTTCGCATTCATTTGAAGCCAAATCATGTGTTTCGCATGGATTTGAAGCTAACTCGTTTCTTTCGCATGCTGTTGCTGCTAAATCATGTATACTACAACTATTTGAAGCTAAACCATCTGTTTCGTGTGGATTCGAATATCAGCCTTCTACTTCGCATTGATTTGAAGCTAAATCATGTGTTTCGCATGCATCTGAAGGTAACTCGTATGTTTCGCCTGCATTTGAAGCTATATCACTTATATTGGCAAGTATTTGAAGCTAAATCTTTCGTTTCGGGTGGATTTAAAACTAAGCCTTCTACTTCACGTTGATTTGAACTTAATTCATGTTTTTCGCTGGATTTGAAGCTAACTCGATTGTTTCGCATGCATTTGAAGCTAAATGATGTATATCACAAGTATTTGAGGCTAAACCATTTGTTTCGCATTGATTCGAAGATAAGCCTTGGTCTTGGCATTGATTTGAAGCTAAATCATGTGTTTCACATGGATTTGATGCTAAGCCTGCTACATCGCATTGATTTGAAGCCAAATCATGTGTTTCGCATGGGTTTAGAGCTAACTCGTTATTTCGCCTGCATTTGGAGCTAAATCATGTATATCACAAATATTTGAAGCTAAACCATTTGTCTCGCATGGATTCGAAGATAAGCTTTCTACTTCGCATTAATATTAATCTAAATGATGTGTTTCGCATGGATTTGAAGCTAACTCGTTTGTTTCGCATGCAGTTGAATCTAAACCATGTATATCCCAAGTATTTGAGCTAAACCATTTGTTTCGCATGGATTCGAAGATCAGCCTTCTGCTTCGCATTGATTTGATGTTAAATCATATGTTTCGAATGGATTTGAAGCTATCTCGTTTGTTTCGCATGCACTTGAATATAAATCAAGTATATCACAAGTATTTGAAGCTAAACCGTTTGATTCGCATGGATTTGAAGCTAAGCCTTCTACTTCGCATTGAATTGAAGATAGCTCGTTTGTTTCGCATGCAGTTGAAGCTAAATCATGTATATCACAAGTATTTGTAGCTAAACCATTTGTTTGGCATGGATTTGAAGATCAGCCTTCTACTTCGCATTGATTTGAAGCTGAATCCTGTGTTTCGCATGGATTTGAAGCTAACTCGTTTGTTTCGCATGCTCTTGAAGCTAAATCAAGTATATCACAAGTACTTGAAGCAAAACCATTTGTTTCGCATGGATTCGAAGTCAACCCTTCTACTTCGCATTGATTTGAAGATAAATAATGTGTTTCGCTTGGATTTGAAACTAACTCGTTTGTATCGCACGCACTTGAATCTAAATCAAGTATATCACAAGTATTTGAAGCTAAACAGTTTGATTCGCATGGATCTGAAGCTAAGCCTTCTACTTCGCATTGATTTGAAGACAAATCATGTGTTTCGCTTGGATTTTAAGCTAACTCATTTGTTTCACATGCAGTTGAAGCTAAATCATGTATATCACAAGTGTTTGAAGCTAAACCATTTGTTTTGCATGGATTCGAAGATAAGCCTTCTACTTCGCATTGATTTGAAGCTAAATCATGTGTTTCGCATGGATTTGAAGCTAACTGGTTTGTTTCGCGTGCAGTTGAAGCTAAATCATTTATATCATAAGTATTTAAAGCTAAACCATTTGTTTGGCATGAATATTAAGCTAAATCATGTGTTTCGCATGAATTTGTCGATAAATCATGTGTTTCGCTTGGCTATGAAGCTAACTCGTTTGTTTCGCCTGCAGTTGAAGCTAAATCATGTATATCACAAGTATTTGAAGCTAAACCATTTGTTTCGCATGGATTCGAAGATCAGCCTTCTGCTTCGCATTGATTTGATGTTAAATCATATGTTTCGCTTGGATTTGAAACTAACTCGTTTGTATCGCACGCACTTGAATCTAAATCAAGTATATCACAAGTGTTTGAAGCTAAACAGTTTGATTCGCATGGATCTGAAGCTAAGCCTTCTACCTCGCATTGATTTGAAGATAAATCATGTGTTTCGCTTGGATTTGAAGCTAATTCGTTTGTTTCCCATGCACTTGAATCTAAACTATGCATATCACATGTATTTAAAGCTAAACCGTTTGATTCGCATGGATTTGATGCTAAGCCTTCTACCTCGCATTGATTTGAACATAAATCATGTGTTTCGCTTGGATTTGAAGCTAACTCGTTTGTTTCGCACGCACTTGAATCTAAATCAACTATATCACAAGTATTTGAAGCTAAACCGTTTGATTCGCATGGATTTGAAGCTAAGCCTTCTACTTCGCATTGATTTGAAGCTAAATCATGTGTTTCGCATGGATTTCAAGCGCACTCGTTTGTTTCGCATGCAGTTGAAGCTAAATCATATATATCACAAGTATTTGAAATTGAAACATTTGGTTCGCATGAATATTAAGCTAAACCATGTGTTTCGCATGAATTTGTCGATAAATCATGTGTTTCGCTTATTTATGAAGCTAACTCGTTTGTTTCGCCGACATTTTAAGCTAAATCATGTATATTAGAAATATTTGAAGCTAAACCATTTGATTCGCATGGATTCGAAGAAAAGACTTCTACTTCGCATTGATTTGAAGCTAAATCATGCGTTTCGCATGGATTTGAAGCTAACTCGTTTGTTTCGCATGCTGTTGCTGCTAAATCATGTATATTACAACTATTTGAAGCTAAACCATCTGTTTCGTGTGGATTCGAAGATCAGCCTTCTACTTCGCATTGATTTGAAGCTAAATCATGTGTTTCGCATGGATTTGAAGCTAACGCGTGTGTTTCGCATGCAGTTGAAGCTAAATCATGTATATCACAAGTATTTGAAGCTAAACCATTTGGTTCCCATGGATTTAAGGCTAGGCCTTCTACTTCGCATTGATTTGGAATTATAATCATGTGTTTCGCTTGGACTTGAAGCTAACTCGTTTGTTTTGCATGCACTTGAATATAAATCAAGCATATCACAAGTATTTGAAGCTAAACCAGTTGTTTCGCATGGATTCGAAGATCAGCCTTCTACTTCGCTTTTACTTGAAGCTAAATCATGTGTTTCGCATGGATTTGAAGCTAAGTCGTTTGTTTCGCATGCAGTTGAAGCTAAGTCATGTATATCACAAGTATTTGAAGCTAAACCATTGGATTCGCATGGATTTGAAGCTAGGCGTTCTACTTCGCATTGATCTGAAGCTAAATCATGTGTTTCGCTTGGATTTGAAGCTAACTGGTTTGTTTCGCATGCAGTTGAAGCTAAATCATGTATATCAGAAGTATTTGAAGCTAAACCATTTGTTTCGCATGAATATTAAGCTAAACCATGTGTTTCGCATGAATTTGTCGATAAATCATGTGTTTCGCTTATCTATGAAGCTAACTCGCTTGTTTCGCCGGCATTTTAAGCTAAATCATGTATATCAGAAATATTTGAAGCTAAACCATTTGTTTCGCATTGATTCGATGATAAGCCTTCTACTTCGCATTGATTTTAAGCTAAATCATGTGTTTCGTATTCATTTGAAGCTACCTCGTTTGTTTCGCATGCAGTTGAATCTAATTATGTATATCAAAAGTATTTGAAACTATACCATTTGATTCGCATGGATTTGAAGCTAAGCCTTCTACTTCGCATTGATTTGAAGCTAAATCATGTGTTTCGCTAGGATTTGAAGCTAACTCGTTTGTTTCTCATGCAGTTGAATCTAAACCATGTATATCCCAAGTATTTGAGGCTAAACCATTTGTTTCGCATTGATTCGAAGATAAGCCTTGGTCTTGGCATTGATTTGAAGCTAAATCATGTGTTTCACATGGATTTGATGCTAAGCCTGCTACATCGCATTGATTTGAAGCCAAATCATGTGTTTCGCATGTGTTTAGAGCTAACTCGTTATTTCGCCTGCATTTGGAGCTAAATCATGTATATCACAAATATTTGAAGCTAAACCATTTGTCTCGCATGGATTCGAAGATAAGCTTTCTACTTCGCATTGATATTAATCTAAATGATGTGTTTCGCATGGATTTGAAGCTAACTCGTTTGTTTCGCATGCAGTTGAATCTAAACCATGTATATCCCAAGTATTTGAGCTAAAGCATTTGTTTCGCATGGATTCGAAGATCAGCCTTCTGCTTCGCATTGATTTGATGTTAAATCATATGTTTCGAATGGATTTGAAGCTATCTCGTTTGTTTCGCATGCACTTGAATATAAATCAAGTATATCACAAGTATTTGAAGCTAAACCGTTTGATTCGCATGGATTTGAAGCTAAGCCTTCTACTTCGCATTGAATTGAAGATAGCTCGTTTGTTTCGCATGCAGTTGAAGCTAAATCATGTATATCACAAGTATTTGTAGCTAAACCATTTGTTTCGCATGGATTTGAAGATCAGCCTTCTACTTCACATTGATTTGAAGCTGAATCCTGTGTTTCGCATGGATTTGAAGCTAACTCGTTTGTTTCGCATGCTCTTGAAGCTAAATCAAGTATATCAGAAGTACTTGAAGCAAAACCATTTGTTTCGCATGGATTCGAAGACAACCCTTCTACTTCGCATTGATTTGAAGATAAATAATGTGTTTCGCTTGGATTTGAAACTAACTCGTTTGTATCGCACGCACTTGAATCTAAATCAAGTATATCACAAGTATTTGAAGCTAAACAGTTTGATTCGCATGGATCTGAAGCTAAGCCTTCTACTTCGCATTGATTTGAAGACAAATCATGTGTTTCGCTTGGATTTTAAGCTAGCTCGTTTGTTTCACATGCAGTTGAAGCTAAATCATGTATATCACAAGTGTTTGAAGCTAAACCATTTGTTTTGCATGGATTCGAAGATAAGCCTTCTACTTCGCATTGATTTGTAGCTAAACCATGTGTTTCGCTTGGATTTGTACCTAACTCGATTGTTTCGCTTGCATTTGAAGCTAATTTATGTTTATCACAAATATTTGAAGCTAAATCATTTTTTTCGCATGGATTTGAAGCTGAGCCTTCTACATCGCATTGATTGGAAGCTGAATCATGTCTATCGCTTGAATTTGTAGCTAACACGTTTGTTTCACATGCAGTTGAAGCTGAATCATGTATATCACAATTGTTTGAAGCTAAATCATGTGAGTCGCTTGGATTTGAAGCTAATCCTTCTACTTCGCATTGATTTGAAGGTAAATCATGTGATACGCATGGATTTGAAACTAACTCGTTTGTTTCGCATGCACTTGAATCTAAATCATGTATATCACAAATATTTGAAGCTAAACCATTTGTCTCGCATGGATTCGAAGATAAGCCTTCTACTTCGCATTGATATTAATCTAAATGATGTGTTTCGCATGGATTTGAAGCTAACTCGTTTGTTTCGCATGCAGTTGAATCTAAACCATGTATATCCCAAGTATTTGAGCTAAACCATTTGTTTAGCATGGATTCGAATATAATCCTTCTACTTCGCATTCATTTGAAGCTAAATCATGTGTTTCGCATGGATTTGAAGCTAATTCGTTTGTTTCGCATGCTGTTGAACCTAAATCATGTATATTACAAGTATTTGAATCTAAACCATCTGTTTCGTGTGGATTCGAAGATCAGCCCTCTACTTCGCATTGATTTGAAGCTAACTCATTTGATTCGCTGAAATTTGAAGCCAGCTCGTTTGTTTCGCATGCAGTTGAATCTGAATCATGTAATCCCAAGTATTTGAAGCTATTCCATTGGTTTCGCATGGAGTCGAAGATAAGCCTTCTACTTCGCATTGATTTGTAGCTAAATCATGCGTTTCGCATGGATTTGAAGCTAACTCGTTTGTTTCGCATGCTGTTGCTGCTAAATCATGTATATTACAACTATTTGAAGCTAAACCATCTGTTTCGTGTGGATTCGAAGCTCAGCCTTCTACTTCGCATTGATTTGAAGCTAAATCATGTGTTTCGCATGGATTTGAAGCTAACGCGTGTGTTTCGCATGCAGTTGAAGCTAAATCATGTATATCACAAGTATTTGAAGCTAAACCATTTGATTCCCATGGATTTAAGGCTAGGCCTTCTACTTCGCATTGATTTGGAATTATAATCATGTGTTTCGCATGGATTTGAATCTATCTCGTTTGTTTCGCATGCACTTGAATATAAATCAAGCATATCACAAGTATTTGAAGCTAAACCGTTTGATTCGCATGGATTTGAAGCTAAGCCTTCTACCTCGCATTGATTTGAAGATAAATCATGTGTTTCGCTTGGATTTGAAGCTAACTCGTTTGTTTCCCATGCACTTGAATCTAAACTATGCATATCACATGTATTTAAAGCTAAACCGTTTGATTCGCATGGATTTGAAGCTAAGCCTTCTACCTCGCATTGATTTGAAGATAAATCATGTGTTTCGCTTGGATTTGAAGCTAACTCGTTTGTTTCGCACGCACTTGAATCTAAATCATATATATCACAAGTATTTGAAATTGAAACATTTGGTTCGCATGAATATTAAGCTAAACCATGTGTTTCGCATGAATTTGTCGATAAATCATGTGTTTCGCTTATTTATGAAGCTAACTCGTTTGTTTCGCCGACATTTTAAGCGAAATCATGTATATTAGAAATATTTGAAGCTAAACCATTTGATTCTCATGGATTCGAAGAAAAGACTTCTACTTCGCATTGATTTTAAGCTAAATCATGTGTTTCGTATTCATTTGAAGCTACCTCGTTTGTTTCGCATGCAGTTGAATCTAATTATGTATATCACAAGTATTTGAAGCTGCACCATTCGTATCGCATGAATATTAAGCTAAACCATGTGTTTCGCATGAATTTGAAGCTCAAACTTCTACATCGCATGGATATATAGCTAAAACATGTGTTTCGCTTGGATTTGAAGCTAACTCGTTTGTTTTGCATGCACAAGAAGCTAAATCATGTATATCGCAAGTATTTGAGCCAAAACCAGTTGTTTCGCATGGATTCGAAGATCAGCCTTCTACTTCGCTCTTACTTGAAGCTAAATCATGTGTTTCGCATGGATTTGAAGCTAAGTCGTTTGTTTCGCATGCAGTTGAAGCTAAGTCATGTATATCACAAGTATTTGAAGCTAAACCATTGGATTAGCATGGATTTGAAGCTAGGCGTTCTACTTCGCATTGATCTGAAGCTAAATCATGTGTTTCGTTTGGATTTGAAGCTAACTGGTTTGTTTCGCATGCAGTTGAAGCTAAATCATGTATATCAGAAGTATTTGAAGCTAAACCATTTGTTTCGCATGAATATTAAGCTAAACCATGTGTTTCGCATGAATTTGTCGATAAATCATGTGTTTCGCTTATCTATGAAGCTAACTCGCTTGTTTCGCCGGCATTTTAAGCTAAATCATGTATATCAGAAATATTTGAAGCTAAACCATTTGTTTCGCATTGATTCGATGATAAGCCTTCTACTTAGCATTGATTTTAAGCTAAATCATGTGTTTCGTATTCATTTGAAGCTACCTCGTTTGTTTCGCATGCAGTTGAATCTAATTATGTATATCAAAAGTATTTGAAACTATACCATTTGATTCGCATGGATTTGAAGCTAAGCCTTCTACTTCGCATTGATTTGAAGCTAAATCATGTGTTTCGCTAGGATTTGAAGCTAACTCGTTTGTTTCTCATGCAGTTGAATCTAAACCATGTATATCCCAAGTATTTGAAGCTAAACCATTTGTCTCGCATGGATTCGAATATAAGCCTTCTACTTCGCATTCATTTGAAGCCAAATCATGTGTTTCGCATGGATTTGAAGCTAACTCGTTTCTTTCGCATGCTGTTGCTGCTAAATCATGTATATTACAACTATTTGAAGCTAAACCATCTGTTTCGTGTGGATTCGAATATCAGCCTTCTACTTCGCATTGATTTGAAGCTAAATCATGTGTTTCGCATGCATCTGAAGGTAACTCGTATGTTTCGCCTGCATTTGAAGCTATATCACTTATATTGGCAAGTATTTGAAGCTAAATCTTTCGTTTCGGGTGGATTTAAAACTAAGCCTTCTACTTCACGTTGATTTGAACTTAATTCATGTTTTTCGCTGGATTTGAAGCTAACTCGATTGTTTCGCATGCATTTGAAGCTAAATGATGTATATCACAAGTATTTGAGGCTAAACCATTTGTTTCGCATTGATTCGAAGATAAGCCTTGGTCTTGGCATTGATTTGAAGCTAAATCATGTGTTTCACATGGATTTGATGCTAAGCCTGCTACATCGCATTGATTTGAAGCCAAATCATGTGTTTCGCATGGGTTTAGAGCTAACTCGTTATTTCGCCTGCATTTGGAGCTAAATCATGTATATCACAAATATTTGAAGCTAAACCATTTGTCTCGCATGGATTCGAAGATAAGCTTTCTACTTCGCATTGATATTAATCTAAATGATGTGTTTCGCATGGATTTGAAGCTAACTCGTTTGTTTCGCATGCAGTTGAATCTAAACCATGTATATCCCAAGTATTTGAGCTAAACCATTTGTTTCGCATGGATTCGAAGATCAGCCTTCTGCTTCGCATTGATTTGATGTTAAATCATATGTTTCGAATGGATTTGAAGCTATCTCGTTTGTTTCGCATGCACTTGAATATAAATCAAGTATATCACAAGTATTTGAAGCTAAACCGTTTGATTCGCATGGATTTGAAGCTAAGCCTTCTACTTCGCATTGAATTGAAGATAGCTCGTTTGTTTCGCATGCAGTTGAAGCTAAATCATGTATATCACAAGTATTTGTAGCTAAACCATTTGTTTCGCATGGATTTGAAGATCAGCCTTCTACTTCGCATTGATTTGAAGCTGAATCCTGTGTTTCGCATGGATTTGAAGCTAACTCGTTTGTTTCGCATGCTCTTGAAGCTAAATCAAGTATATCAGAAGTACTTGAAGCAAAACCATTTGTTTCGCATGGATTCGAAGACAACCCTTCTACTTCGCATTGATTTGAAGATAAATAATGTGTTTCGCTTGGATTTGAAACTAACTCGTTTGTATCGCACGCACTTGAATCTAAATCAAGTATATCACAAGTATTTGAAGCTAAACAGTTTGATTCGCATGAATCTGAAGCTAAGCCTTCTACTTCGCATTGATTTGAAGACAAATCATGTGTTTCGCTTGGATTTTAAGCTAGCTCGTTTGTTTCACATGCAGTTGAAGCTAAATCATGTATATCACAAGTGTTTGAAGCTAAACCATTTGTTTTGCATGGATTCGAAGATAAGAATTCTACTTCGCATTGATTTGAAGCTAAACCATGTGTTTCGCTTGGATTTGTACCTAACTCGATTGTTTCGCTTGCATTTGAAGCTAATTTATGTTTATCACAAATATTTGCAGCTAAATCATTTTTTTCGCATGGATTTGAAGCTGAGCCTTCTACATCGCATTGATTGGAAGCTGAATCATGTCTATCGCTTGAATTTGTAGCTAACACGTTTGTTTCACATGCAGTTGAAGCTGAATCATGTATATCACAATTGTTTGAAGCTAAATCATGTGAGTCGCTTGGATTTGAAGCTAATCCTTCTACTTCGCATTGATTTGAAGGTAAATCATGTGATACGCATGGATTTGAAACTAACTCGTTTGTTTCGCATGCACTTGAATCTAAATCATGTATATCACAAATATTTGAAGCTAAACCATTTGTCTCGCATGGATTCGAAGATAAGCCTTCTACTTCGCATTGATATTAATCTAAATGATGTGTTTCGCATGGATTTGAAGCTAACTCGTTTGTTTCGCATGCAGTTGAATCTAAACCATGTATATCCCAAGTATTTGAGCTAAACCATTTGTTTAGCATGGATTCGAATATAATCCTTCTACTTCGCATTCATTTGAAGCTAAATCATGTGTTTCGCATGGATTTGAAGCTAATTCGTTTGTTTCGCATGCTGTTGAACCTAAATCATGTATATTACAAGTATTTGAATCTAAACCATCTGTTTCGTGTGGATTCGAAGATCAGCCCTCTACTTCGCATTGATTTGAAGCTAACTCATTTGATTCGCTGAAATTTGAAGCCAGCTCGTTTGTTTCGCATGCAGTTGAATCTGAATCATGTAATCCCAAGTATTTGAAGCTATTCCATTGGTTTCGCATGGAGTCGAAGATAAGCCTTCTACTTCGCATTGATTTGTAGCTAAATCATGCGTTTCGCATGGATTTGAAGCTAACTCGTTTGTTTCGCATGCTGTTGCTGCTAAATCATATATATTACAACTATTTGAAGCTAAACCATCTGTTTCGTGTGGATTCGAAGCTCAGCCTTCTACTTCGCATTGATTTGAAGCTAAATCATGTGTTTCGCATGGATTTGAAGCTAACGCGTGTGTTTCGCATGCAGTTGAAGCTAAATCATGTATATCACAAGTATTTGAAGCTAAACCATTTGATTCCCATGGATTTAAGGCTAGGCCTTCTACTTCGCATTGATTTGGAATTATAATCATGTGTTTCGCATGGATTTGAATCTATCTCGTTTGTTTCGCATGCACTTGAATATAAATCAAGCATATCACAAGTATTTGAAGCTAAACCGTTTGATTCGCATGGATTTGAAGCTAAGCCTTCTACCTCGCATTGATTTGAAGATAAATCATGTGTTTCGCTTGGATTTGAAGCTAACTCGTTTGTTTCCCATGCACTTGAATCTAAACTATGCATATCACATGTATTTAAAGCTAAACCGTTTGATTCGCATGGATTTGAAGCTAAGCCTTCTACCTCGCATTGATTTGAAGATAAATCATGTGTTTCGCTTGGATTTGAAGCTAACTCGTTTGTTTCGCACGCACTTGAATCTAAATCATATATATCACAAGTATTTGAAATTGAAACATTTGGTTCGCATGAATATTAAGCTAAACCATGTGTTTCGCATGAATTTGTCGATAAATCATGTGTTTCGCTTATTTATGAAGCTAACTCGTTTGTTTCGCCGACATTTTAATCTAAATCATGTATATTAGAAATATTTGAAGCTAAACCATTTGATTCGCATGGATTCGAAGAAAAGACTTCTACTTCGCATTGATTTTAAGCTAAATCATGTGTTTCGTATTCATTTGAAGCTACCTCGTTTGTTTCGCATGCAGTTGAATCTAATTATGTATATCACAAGTATTTGAAGCTGCACCATTCGTATCGCATGAATATTAAGCTAAACCATGTGTTTCGCATGAATTTGAAGCTCAAACTTCTACATCGCATGGATATATAGCTAAAACATGTGTTTCGCTTGGATTTGAAGCTAACTCGTTTGTTTTGCATGCACAAGAAGCTAAATCATGTATATCACAAGTATTTGAGCCAAAACCAGTTGTTTCGCATGGATTCGAAGATCAGCCTTCTACTTCGCTCTTACTTGAAGCTAAATCATGTGTTTCGCATGGATTTGAAGCTAAGTCGTTTGTTTCGCATGCAGTTGAAGCTAAGTCATGTATATCACAAGTATTTGAAGCTAAACCATTGGATTAGCATGGATTTGAAGCTAGGCGTTCTACTTCGCATTGATCTGAAGCTAAATCATGTGTTTCGTTTGGATTTGAAGCTAACTGGTTTGTTTCGCATGCAGTTGAAGCTAAATCATGTATATCAGAAGTATTTGAAGCTAAACCATTTGTTTCGCATGAATATTAAGCTAAACCATGTGTTTCGCATGAATTTGTCGATAAATCATGTGTTTCGCTTATCTATGAAGCTAACTCGCTTGTTTCGCCGGCATTTTAAGCTAAATGATGTATATCACAAGTATTTGACGCTGAACCATTTGATCCGCATGGATTTGAAGCTAAGCCTTCTGTGTAGCATTGATTTGAAACTGAATCATGTGATGCCTTTGGATTTGAATCTATCTCGTTTGTTTCGCATGCTGTTGTCGCCAAATCATGTATATCACAAGTATTTGAACCTAAACCATTTCATTCGCATGGGTTTGAAGCTAAGCCTTCTACTTCGCATGGAATTGAAGCTCAATCATGTGTTTCGCATGGATTTGAAGCTAACTCGTTCGTTTCGCACGCAGTTGAATCTGAATCATGTATATCACAAGTATTTGAATCTAAACCATTTGATTCGCATGGATTTGAAGATAAGCGTTCTATATCGCATTGATTTGAAGCTCAATCATGTGATTCCTTTGGAATTGAAGTATTCTCGTATGTTTCGCATGCTGTTGAAGCTAAATCATGTATATCACAAGTATTTGAACCTAAACCATTCGTTTCGCATGAATTTGAAGCTCAGCCTTCTACTTCGTATTGAATTGAAGCTATATCACGTGTTTCGCTTAGATTTGAAGCTAATTCGCTCGTTTCGCACGCAGTTGAAGCTAAATCATGTATATCACAAGTATTTGAACCTAAACCATTCGTTTCGCATGAATTTGAAGCTCAGCCTTCTTCTTCGCATTGATTTGAAGCTAAATCATGTGTTTCGCTTGGATTTCAAGCTAACTCGTATGTTTCGCACGCTGCTGAAGATAAATCATGTATATTACAAGTATTTGACGCTGAACCATTTGATCCGCATGGATTTGAAGCTAAGCCTTCTGTGTAGCATTGATTTGAAACTGAATCATGTGATGCCTTTGGATTTGAATCTATCTCGTTTGTTTCGCATGCTGTTGACGCCAAATCATGTATATCACAAGTATTTGAACATAAACCATTTTATTCGCATGGGTTTGAAGCTAAGCCTTCTACTTCGCATTGAATTGAAGCTCAATCATGTGTTTCGCTTGGATTTGAAGCTAACTCGTTCGTTTCGCACGCAGTTGAATCTGAATCATGTATATCACAAGTATTTGAATCTAAACCATTTGATTCGCATGGATTTGAAGATAAGCCTTCTACATCGCATTGATTTGAAGCTCAATCATGTGATTCCTTTGGAATTGAAGTATTCTCGTATGTTTCGCATGCTGTTGAAGCTAAATCATGTATATCACAAGTATTTGAACCTAAACCATTCGTTTCGCATGAATTTGAAGCTCAGCCTTCTACTTCGTATTGAATTGAAGCTATATCACGTGTTTCGCTTAGATTTGAAGCTAATTCGCTCGTTTCGCACGCAGTTGAAGCTAAATCATGTATATCACAAGTATTTGAACCTAAACCATTCGTTTCGCATGAATTTGAAGCTCAGCCTTCTTCTTCTCATTGATTTGAAGCTAAATCATGTGTTTCGCTTGGATTTGAAGCTAACTCGTATGTTTCGCACGCTGTTGAAGATAAATCATGTATATTACAAGTATTTGACGCTGAACCATTTGATCCGCATGGATTTGAAGCTAAGCCTTCTGTGTAGCATTGATTTGAAACTGAATCATGTGATGCCTTTGGATTTGAATCTATCTCGTTTGTTTCGCATGCTGTTGACGCCAAATCATGTATATCACAAGTATTTGAACATAAACTATTTTATTCGCATGGGTTTGAAGCTAAGCCTTCTACTTCGCATTGAATTGAAGCTCAATCATGTGTTTCGCTTGGATTTGAAGCTAACTCGTTCGTTTCGCACGCAGTTGAATCTGAATCATGTATATCACAAGTATTTGAATCTAAACCATTTGATTCGCATGGATTTGAAGATAAGCCTTCTACATCGCATTGATTTGAAGCTCAATCATGTGATTCCTTTGGAATTGAAGTATTCTCGTATGTTTCGCATGCTGTTGAAGCTAAATCATGTATATCACAAGTATTTGAACCTAAACCATTCGTTTCGCATGAATTTGAAGCTCAGCCTTCTACTTCGTATTGAATTGAAGCTATATCACGTGTTTCGCTTAGATTTGAAGCTAATTCGCTCGTTTCGCACGCAGTTGAAGCTAAATCATGTATATCACAAGTATTTGAACCTAAACCATTCGTTTCGCATGAATTTGAAGCTCAGCCTTCTTCTTCGCATTGATTTGAAGCTAAATCATGTGTTTCGCTTGGATTTGAAGCTAACTCGCTTGATTCGCATGCAGTTGACACTAAATCGTGTTCATCACAAGTATTTGAAGCTAAACCACTTGTTTCACGTGGATTTGAAGCTAAGCCTTCTACTATGCATTGATTTGCAGCTACATCATGTGTTTCGCATGGATTTGAAGCTAAGTCGTTTATATCACCTGCATTTGAAGCCATATCACTTATATCGCAATTATCTGACCCTAAATCATTTGTTTCTCAAGAATTTGAAGCTAAACCATCTACATCGCATTGAATTGAAGCTAAATCAATTGTTTTGCATGGATTTGAAGCAAAGCCTACTACATCGCATTAATTTGAAGCTAAATTAATTGTTTCGCATGGATTTGAAGCTAACTCGTTTGTTTCGCATGCTGTTGAAGCTAAGTCAAGTATATCGCAAGTACATAAAGCAAAACCATTTGTTTCGCATGGATTCGAAGATAACCCTTCTACTTCGCATTGATTTGAAGATAAATAATGTGTTTCGCTTGGATTTGAAACTAACTCGTTTGTATCGCACGCACTTGAATCTAAATCAAGTATATCACAAGTATTTGAAGCTAAACCGTTTGATTCGCATGGATCTGTAGCTAAGCCTTCTACTTCGCATTGATTTTAAGCTAAATCATACGTTTCGCATGGATTTAAAGCTAACTCGTTTGTTTCGCATGCAGTTGAAGCTAAATCATGTATATCACAAGTATTTGAAGCTAAACCATTTGTTTCGCATGGATTCGAATATCAGCCTTCTGCTTCGCAGTGATTTGATGTTAAATCATATGTTTCGCATGGATTTGAAGCTAAGCCTTCTACCTCGCATTGATTTGAAAATAAATCATGTGTTTCGCTTGGATTTGAAGCTAACTCGTTTGTTTCGCACGCACTTGAATCTAAATTAAGTATATCACAAGTATTTGAAGCTAAACCATTTGTTTTGCATGGATTCGAAGATCAGCCTTCTGCCTCGCTTTGATTTGATGTTAAATCATATGTTTCGCATGGATTTGAAGCTATCTCGTTTGTTACGCATGCACTTGAATCTAAATCATGTATATCACAAGCATTTGAAGCTAAACCATTTGATTCGCGTGGATTTGAAGCTAGGCCTTCTACTTTGCATTGATTTGATGTTAAATCATGTGTTTCCCTTGGATTTGAAGCTAACTCGCTTGATTCGCATGCAGTTGACACTAAATCGTGTTCATCACAAGTATTTGAATCTAAACACACTTGTTTCACGTGGATTTGAAGCTAAGCCTTCTACTATGCATTGATTTGCAGCTACATCTTGTGTTTCGCATGGATTTGAAGCTAAGTCGTTTATATCACCTGCATTTGAAGCCATGTCACTTATATCGCAATTATATGACGCTAAATCATTTGTTTCTCAAGAATTTGAAGCTAAACCATCTACATCGCATTGAATTGAAGCTAAATCAATTGTTTTGCATGGATTTGAAGCAAAGCCTACTACTTCGTATTAATTTGAAGCTAAATTAATTGTTTCGCTTGGATTTAAAGCAATCTCGTTTGTTTCGCATGCAGTCGGAGCTAAATCATGTATATCACAAGTATTTGAACCTAAACCATTTGATTCGCATGGATTTGAACTTAATCCTTCTACTTCGCATTGATTTGAAGCTAAATCATGTGTTTCGCATGGATTTGAAGCTAACTCGTTTGTTTCGCCTGCATTTGAAGCTATTTCATTTAATCCGGAGGTATTTGAAGGTAAATCTTTTGTTTCGCATGGATTTGAAGCTAGCTCGTTTGTTTCGCATGCAGTTGAAGCGAAATCATGTATATCACAAGTGCTTGAAGCTAAACCGTTTGATCCGCATGGATTTGAAGCTATGCTTTCTACTTCGCATTGATTTGAAGATAAATCTTGTGTTTCGCTTGAATTCGAAGCTAAGGCGTTTGTTTCGCATGCTGTTGAAGCTAAATCATGTATATCACAGATATTCGAAGCAAAATCATTTGTTCCGCATGGATTTGAAGATAAGCCTTCTACTTCGCATTGATTTGAAGCTAAATCATGCGTTTCGCATGGATTTGAAGCTAACTCGTTTGTTTCGCATGCTGTTGCTGCTAAATCATGTATATTACAACTATTTGAAGCTAAACCATCTGTTTCGTGTGGATTCGAAGATCAGCCTTCTACTTCGCATTGATTTGAAGCTAAATCATGTGTTTCGCATGCATCTGAAGGTAACTCGTTTGTTTCGCCTGCATTTGAAGCTATATCACTTATATTGGCAAGTATTTGAAGCTAAATCTTTCGTTTCGCGTGGATTTAAAGCTAAGCCTTCTACTTCACGTTGATTTGAACTTAAATCATGTTTTTCGCTGGATTTGAAGATAAATCGTTCGTTTCGCATGCAGTTGAAGCTAAATGATGTATATCACAAGTATTTGAGGGTAAACCATTTGTTTCGCATTGATTCGAAGATAAGCCTTCTACTTCGCATTGATTTAAAGCTAAATCATGTGTTTCGCATGGATTTGAAGCTAACGCGTGTGTTTCGCATGCAGTTGAAGCTAAATCATGTATATCACAAGTATTTGAAGCTGAAACATTTGTTTCGCATGGATTCGAAGATCAGGCTTCTACTTCGCTTTTACTTGAAGCTAAATCATGTGTTTCGCATGGATTTGAAGCTAAGTCGATTGTTACGCATGCACTTGAATCTAACTCATGTATATCACAAGCATTTGAAGCTAAACCATTTGATTCGCAAGAATATTATGCTAAACCATGTATTTCGAATGAATTTGAAGCGGAATCATGTGATTCGCATGGATTTGAAGCTGACTCGTTCGTTTCGCATGCAGTTGGATCTAATTATGTATATCAAAAGTATTTGAAGCTAAACCATTTGTTTCGCATGGATTCAAAGATCAGTCTTCTACTTCGCATTGATTTGAAGCTAAATCATGTTTTTCGCATGGATATGAAGCTAACTCGTTGTTTTCGCATGCAGTTGAAGCAAAATAATGCATATCACAGGTATTTGATGCTAAACCATTTGTTTCGCATGGATTCGAAGATAAGCCTTCTACTTCGCATAGATTTGAAGCTAAATCACGTTTTTCGATGGATTTGAAGCTAACTCGTTTGTTTCGCATGCAGTTCAATCTAAATCATGTATATCACAAATATTTGAAGCTAAACTATTTATTTTCGCATGGATTTGTAGCTAACTCGTTTGTTACGCATGCTGTTGAAGCTAAATCATATATATCACAAGTATTTTAAGCTAAACCACTTGTTTCGCATGGATTCAAAGATCAGTCTTCTACTTCGCATTGATTGGAAGCTAAATCATGTGTTTCGCAAGGATTTGAAGCTAACTCGTTATTTTCGCATGCAGTAGAAGCTAAATCATGTATATCACAGATATTTGAAGCTAAATCATGTGTTTCACATGGATTTGAAGCTAACTCGTTGTTTTCGCATGCAGTTGAAGGTAAATCATGCATATCACAGGTATTTAAAGCTAAACCGTTTGTTTCGCATGGATTTGAAGATAAGCCTTCTACTTCGCATAGATTTGAAGCTAAATCATGTGTTTCGCATGGATTTGAAGCAAAGCCTTCTACTTCGCATTAATTTGAGGCTAAAACACGTGTTTCGCTTGGATTTGAAGCTAACTCGTTTTTTTCGCATGCAGTAGAAGCTAAATCATGTATATCACAGGTATTTGAAGCTAAATCATTTGTTTCGCATTGATTCGTAGATAACCCTTCTGCTTCGCTTTGATTCGAAGCTAAATCGTGTGTTTCGCATGGATTTGAAGCAAAGCCTTCTACTTCGCATTGATTTGAGGCTAAATCACGTGTTTCGCTTGGATTTGAAACTAACTCGTTGGTTTCGCAAGCAGTTGAAGCTAAATCAAGTATCTCACAAGTATTTGAAGCTAAACAATTTGTGTCGCATAGATTTGAAGCTAGGCATTCTACTTCGCGTTGATTTGAAGCTAAATAATGTGTCTCGCTTGGATTTGAAGATAACTGGTTTGTTTCGCATGCAGTTGAAGCTATATCATCTATATCACAAGTATTTGAAGCTGAAGCATGTGTTTCCCATGAATATTAAGCTAAACCATGTGTTTCGCATGAATTTGAAGCTAAATCATGTGTTTCGCTAGGATTTGAAGCTAACTCGTTTGCTTAGCATGCAGTTGAGGCTAAATCATGCATATCACAAGTATTTGAAGCTAAACCATTTGTTTTGCAAGAATATTAAGCTAAACCATGTGTTTCGCATGCAGTTGAAGATAAGTCATGTATATCACAAGTATTTGAAGATAAACCATTTGATTCCCATGGATTTTAAGCTAAGCCTTCTACTTCGTATTGATTTGAAGATGAATCATGTGTTTCGCTTGGATTTGAAGCACAGCCTTCTACTTCGCATTGATATGAAGCTAAATAATGTGTTTCGCTTGGATTTTAAGCTAACTCGTTTGTTTCACATGCAGTCGAGTTAAATCATGAATATCACAAGTATTTGAAGCTAAACGGTTTTTTTCGCATGGATTTGAAGATAAGCCTCCTAATTCGCATTGATTTGATGCTAAATCATGTGTTTCGCATGGATTTGAAGCTGACTCGTTTGTTTCGCAGGCTGGTGAAGCTAAATCATGTATATTACAAGTATTTGAAGCTAAACCATATGTTTCGAACGGATACGAAGTTCAGCCTTCTACTTCGCATTGATTTGAAGCTAAACCATTTGTTTTCCATGCATCTGAAGGTAACTCGTCTGTTTCGCCAGCATTTGGACCTATATCACTTACATTGGCAAGTACTTGAAGCTAAATCTTTCGTTTCGCGTGGATTTGAAGCTAAGCCTTCTACTTCACGTTGATTTGAAGATAAATCGTGTTTTTCGCTGGATTTGAAGCTAGCTCGTTTATTTCGCATGGAGTTGAACCTAAATGATGTATATCACAAGTATTTGTAGCTAAACCATTTGTTTCGCATGAATATTAAGCTAAACCATGTGTTTCGCATGGATTTGAAACTAAGCCTTCTACTTCGCATTGATTTGAAGCTAAATCATGTGTTTCGCTTGGATTTGTAGCTAACTCTTATGTTTCGCATGCAGTTGAAGCTAAATCATGTTTATCACGAGAATTTGTAGCTAAACCATTTGATTCGCACGGATTTGAAGCAAAGCCTTCTACTTCGCATTGATTTGGAGCTAAATCATGTGTTTCGCGTGGATTGAAAGCTAAATCATGTGTTTCCCATGGGTTTAAAGCTAACTCGTTTGTTTTGCATGCAGTTGAAGCTAAATCATATATATCACAAGTATTTTAAGCTAAACCACTTGTTTCGCATGGATTCAAAGATCAGTCTTCTACTTCGCATTGATTGGAAGCTAAATCATGTGTTTCGCAAGGATTTGAAGCTAACTCGTTATTTTCGCATGCAGTAGAAGCTAAATCATGTATATCACAGATATTTGAAGCTAAATCATGTGTTTCACATGGATTTGAAGCTAACTCGTTGTTTTCGCATGCAGTTGAAGGTAAATCATGCATATCACAGGTATTTAAAGCTAAACCGTTTGTTTCGCATGGATTTGAAGATAAGCCTTCTACTTCGCATAGATTTGAAGCTAAATCATGTGTTTCGCATGGATTTGAAGCAAAGCCTTCTACTTCGCATTAATTTGAGGCTAAAACACGTGTTTCGCTTGGATTTGAAGCTAACTCGTTTTTTTCGCATGCAGTAGAAGCTAAATCATGTATATCACAGGTATTTGAAGCTAAATCATTTGTTTCGCATTGATTCGTAGATAACCCTTCTGCTTCGCTTTGATTCGAAGCTAAATCGTGTGTTTCGCATGGATTTGAAGCAAAGCCTTCTACTTCGCATTGATTTGAGGCTAAATCACGTGTTTCGCTTGGATTTGAAACTAACTCGTTGGTTTCGCAAGCAGTTGAAGCTAAATCAAGTATCTCACAAGTATTTGAAGCTAAACAATTTGTGTCGCATAGATTTGAAGCTAGGCATTCTACTTCGCGTTGATTTGAAGCTAAATAATGTGTCTCGCTTGGATTTGAAGATAACTGGTTTGTTTCGCATGCAGTTGAAGCTATATCATCTATATCACAAGTATTTGAAGCTGAAGCATGTGTTTCCCATGAATATTAAGCTAAACCATGTGTTTCGCATGAATTTGAAGCTAAATCATGTGTTTCGCTAGGATTTGAAGCTAACTCGTTTGCTTAGCATGCAGTTGAGGCTAAATCATGCATATCACAAGTATTTGAAGCTAAACCATTTGTTTTGCAAGAATATTAAGCTAAACCATGTGTTTCGCATGCAGTTGAAGATAAGTCATGTATATCACAAGTATTTGAAGATAAACCATTTGATTCCCATGGATTTTAAGCTAAGCCTTCTACTTCGTATTGATTTGAAGATGAATCATGTGTTTCGCTTGGATTTGAAGCACAGCCTTCTACTTCGCATTGATATGAAGCTAAATAATGTGTTTCGCTTGGATTTTAAGCTAACTCGTTTGTTTCACATGCAGTCGAGTTAAATCATGAATATCACAAGTATTTGAAGCTAAACGGTTTTTTTCGCATGGATTTGAAGATAAGCCTCCTAATTCGCATTGATTTGATGCTAAATCATGTGTTTCGCATGGATTTGAAGCTGACTCGTTTGTTTCGCAGGCTGGTGAAGCTAAATCATGTATATTACAAGTATTTGAAGCTAAACCATATGTTTCGAACGGATACGAAGTTCAGCCTTCTACTTCGCATTGATTTGAAGCTAAACCATTTGTTTTCCATGCATCTGAAGGTAACTCGTCTGTTTCGCCAGCATTTGGACCTATATCACTTACATTGGCAAGTACTTGAAGCTAAATCTTTCGTTTCGCGTGGATTTGAAGCTAAGCCTTCTACTTCACGTTGATTTGAAGATAAATCGTGTTTTTCGCTGGATTTGAAGCTAGCTCGTTTATTTCGCATGGAGTTGAACCTAAATGATGTATATCACAAGTATTTGTAGCTAAACCATTTGTTTCGCATGAATATTAAGCTAAACCATGTGTTTCGCATGGATTTGAAACTAAGCCTTCTACTTCGCATTGATTTGAAGCTAAATCATGTGTTTCGCTTGGATTTGTAGCTAACTCTTATGTTTCGCATGCAGTTGAAGCTAAATCATGTTTATCACGAGAATTTGTAGCTAAACCATTTGATTCGCACGGATTTGAAGCAAAGCCTTCTACTTCGCATTGATTTGGAGCTAAATCATGTGTTTCGCGTGGATTGAAAGCTAAATCATGTGTTTCCCATGGGTTTAAAGCTAACTCGTTTGTTTTGCATGCAGTTGAAGCTAAATCATGTATATCGCAGGTGTTTGAAGCTAAACCATTTGTTTCGCATGGATTCGAAGATAAGCCTTCTACTTCGCATTGATTTGAAGCTAAATCATGTGTTTCGCACGGATTTGAATCTAACTCGATTGTTTCGCATGCCGTTGAAGCTAAATCATGTATATGACAAGTATTTGAAGCTAATCCATTTGTTTCACATGGATTCAAAGATCAGTCTTCTACTTCGCATTGATTTGAATCTAAATCATGTTTTTCGCATGGATATCAAGCTAACTCGTTGTTTTCGCATGCAGTTGAAGCTAAATCATGTACATCACGAGATTTTGTAGCTAAACCATTTGATTCGCAAGGATTTTGAAGCAAAGCCTTCTACTTCGCATTGATTTGAATCTAAACCATGTGTTTCGAATGGATTTGAAGCTAACTCGTTTGTTTCGCATGCAGTTGAAGCTAAATCATGTATATCACAACTGTTTGAAGCTAAACCATTTGTTTCGCATGGATTCGAAGATAACCCTTCTACTTCGCATTGATTTGAAGCTAAATCATGTGTTTCGCTTGGATTTTAAGCTAACTCGTTTGTTTCACATGCAGTCGAGTTAAATCATGAATATCACAAGTATTTGAAGCTAAACGGTTTGTTTCGCATGGATTTGAAGATAAGCCTCCTACTTCGCATTGATTTGATGCTAAATCATGTGTTTCGCATGGATTTGAAGCTAACTCGTTTATATCGCATGCAGTTGAAGCTAATTCATGTATATCACAGGTCTTCGAAGCTAAACCATTTGATTCGCATGTATTTGAAGCTAACTCGTTTGTTTCGCATGCTGTAGAATCTAAATCATGTATATCACAAGTATTCGAATCGAAACCATTTGATTAGCATGGATTCGAAGATCACCATTCTTCTTCGCATTGATTTGAAGCTAAATCATGTGTTTCGCATGGATTTGAATCTAACTCGTTTGTTTCGCATGCAGTTGATGCTGAATCATGTATATCACAAGTATTTGCAGCTAAACCATTTGTTTCGCATGGATTCGTAGATAAGCCTTCTACTTCGCATCGATTTGAAGCTAAATCATTTGTATCGCATGGTTTTTGAAGCTAACTCGTTTGTTTCGCTTGCTGTTGAAACTGAATCATGTATATCACAAGTATTTGAAGCTAAACCATTTGATACCCATGGATTTGAAGCTAAGCCTTCTACTTCGCATTGATTTGAAGCTAAATCATGTGTTTCGCATGGATTTGAATCTGACTCGTTTGTTTCGCAGGCTGGTGAAGCTAAATCAAGTATATCACAAGTATTTGAAGCTAAACCATATGTTTCGAACGGATACCAAGTTCAGCCTTCTACTTCGCATTGATTTGAAACTAGATCATGTGTTTCACATGCATCTGAAGGTAACTCGTCTGTTTCGCCAGCATTTGGACCTATATCACTTACATTGGCAAGTATTTGAAGCTAAACCATTTGTTTCGCATGAATATTAAGCTAAACCATTTGTTTCGCATGGATTCGAAGATAACCCTTCTACTTCGCATTGATTTGAAGCTAAATCATGTGTTTCGCTTGGATTTTAAGCTAACTCGTTTGTTTCACATGCAGTCGAGTTAAATCATGAATATCACAAGTATTTGAAGCTAAACGGTTTGTTTCGCATGGATTTGAAGATAAGCCTTCTACTTCGCATTGATTTGAATGTAAATCATGTTTTTCGCATGGATATCAAGCTAACTCGTTGTTTTCGCATGCAGTTGAAGCTAAATCATGTACATCACGAGATTTTGTAGCTAAACCATTTGATTCGCAAGGATTTTGAAGCAAAGCCTTCTACTTCGCATTGATTTGAATCTAAACCATGTGTTTCGAATGGATTTGAAGCTAACTCGTTTGTTTCGCATGCAGTTGAAGCTAAATCATGGATATCACAACTGTTTGAAGCTAAACCATTTGTTTCGCATGGATTCAAAGATAACCCTTCTACTTCGCATTGATTTGAAGCTAAATCATGTGTTTCGCTTGGATTTTAAGCTAACTCGTTTGTTTCACATGCAGTCGAGTTAAATCATGAATATCACAAGTATTTGAAGCTAAACGGTTTGTTTCGCATGGATTTGAAGATAAGCCTCCTACTTCGCATTGATTTGATGCTAAATCATGTGTTTCGCATGGATTTGAAGCTAACTCGTTTATGTCGCATCCAGTTGAAGCTAAATCATGTATATCACAAGTATTTGAAGCTAAAACATTTGATTCGCATGGATTTGAAACTCAGCATTCTACTTCGCATTGATTTGAAGCTAAACCATTTGTTTCGCATTGATTCAAAGATCAGTCTTCCACTTCGCATTGATTTGAAGCTAAATCATGTGTTTCGCATGGATTTGAATCTAACTCGTTTGTTTCGCATGCAGTTGATGCTGAATCATGTATATCACAAGTATTTGCAGCTAAACCATTTGTTTCGCATGGATTCGTAGATAAGCCTTCTACTTCGCATCGATTTGAAGCTAAATCATGTGTATCGCATGGTTTTTGAAGCTAACTCGTTTGTTTCGCATGCTGTTGAAGCTAAATCATGTATATCACAAGTGTTTGAAGCTAAACCATTTGTTTCGCATGGATTCGAAGATAACCCTTCTACTTCGCATTGGTTTGAAGCTAAATCATGTGTTTCGCATGGATTTGAAGCTAACTCGTTTGTTTCACATGAGGTTGAAGCTAAGTCATGTATATCACAAGTATTTGAAGATAAACCATTTGATTCACATGGATTTGAAGCTATGCCTTCTACTTCGCATTGGTTTGAAGCTAAATCATTTGTTTCGCATGGATTTGAAGCTAACTCGTTTGTTTCACATGAGGTTGAAGCTAAGTCATGTATATCACAAGTATTTGAAGATAAACCATTTGATTCACATGGATTTGAAGCTATGCCTTCTACTTCGCATTGATTTGAAGCTAAATCATGTGTTTCGCATGGATTTGAAGCTAACTCGTATGTTTCGCATGCAGTTGAAGCTAAATCATGTATATCACAATTATTTCAAGCTAATCCGTTTGATGGGCTTGGATTTGAAGCTAACTCGTTTGTTTCGCATGCAGTTGAAGCTAAATCATGTATATCACAGGTGTTTGAAGCTAAACCATTTGTTTCGCATGGATTCGAAGATAAGCCTTCTACTTCGCATTGATTTGAATCTAAATAATGTGTTTCGCTTGGATTTGAAGCTAACTCGATTGTTTCGCATGCCGTTGAAGCCAAATCATGTATATGACAAGTATTTGAAGCTAAACCATTTGTTTCGCATGGATTCAAAGATCAGTCTTCTACTTCGCATTGATTTGAAGCTAAATCATGTTTTTCGCATGGATATGAAGCTAACTCGTTGTTTTCGCATGCAGTTGAAGCAAAATAATGCATATCACAGGTATTTGAAGCTAAACCATTTGTTTCGCATGGATTCGAAGATAAGCCTTCTACTTCGCATAGATTTGAAGCTAAATCACGTTTTTCGATGGATTTGAAGCTAATTCGTTTGTTTCGCATGCAGTTCAATCTAAATCATGTATATCACAAATATTTGAAGCTAAACTATTTATTTTCGCATGGATTTGAAGCTAACTCGTTTGTTTCGCATGCTGTTGAAGCTAAATCATATATATCACAAGTATTTTAAGCTAAACCACTTGTTTCGCATGGATTCAAAGATCAGTCTTCTACTTCGCATTGATTGGAAGCTAAATCATGTGTTTCGCAAGGATTCGAAGCTAACTCGTTATTTTCGCATGCAGTAGAAGCTAAATCATGTATATCACAGATATTTGAAGCTAAATCATGTGTTTCACATGGATTTGAAGCTAACTCGTTGTTTTCGCATGCAGTTGAAGGTAAATCATGCATATCACAGGTATTTAAAGCTAAACCATTTGTTTCGCATGGATTCGAAGATAAGCCTTCTACTTCGCATAGATTTGAAGCTAAATCATGTGTTTCGCATGGATTTGAAGCAAAGCCTTCTACTTCGCATTAATTTGAGTCTAAAACACGTGTTTCGCTTGGATTTGAAGCTAACTCGTTTTTTTCGCATGCAGTAGAAGCTAAATCATGTATATCACAGGTATTTGAAGCTAAACCATTTGTTTCGCATTGATTCGTAGATAACCCTCCTGCTTCGCTTTGATTCGAAGCTAAATCGTGTGTTTCGCATGGATTTGAAGCAAAGCCTTCTACTTCGCATTGATTTGAGGCTAAATCACGTGTTTCGCTTGGATTTGAAGCTAACTCGTTGGTTTCGCAAGCAGTTGAAGCTAAATCAAGTATCTCACAAGTATGTGAAGCTAAACAATTTGTTTCGCATAGATTTGAAGCTAGGCATTCTACTTCGCGTTGATTTGAAGCTAAATAATGTGTCTCGCTTGGATTTGAAGATAACTGGTTTGTTTCGCATGCAGTTGAAGCTATATCATCTATATCACAAGTATTTGAAGCTGAAGCATGTGTTTCCCATGAATATTAAGCTAAACCATGTGTTTCGCATGAATTTGAAGCTAAATCATGTGTTTCGCTAGGATTTGAAGCTAACTCGTTTGCTTAGCATGCAGTTGAGGCTAAATCATGCATATCACAAGTATTTGAAGCTAAACCATTTGTTTCGCAAGAATATTAAGCTAAACCACGTGTTTCGCATGCAGTTGAAGATAAGTCATGTATATCACAAGTATTTGAAGATAAACCATTTGATTCCCATGGATTTGAAGCTAAGCCTTCTACTTCGTATTCATTTGAAGATGAATCATGTGTTTCGCTTGGATTTGAAGCACAGCCTTCTACTTCGCATTGATATGAAGCTAAATAATGTGTTTCGCTTGGATTTTAAGCTAACTCGTTTGTTTCACATGCAGTCGAGTTAAATCATGAATATCACAAGTATTTGAAGCTAAACGGTTTTTTTCGCATGGATTTGAAGATAAGCCTCCTAATTCGCATTGATTTGATGCTAAATCATGTGTTTCGCATGGATTTGAAGCTGACTCGTTTGTTTCGCAGGCTGGTGAAGCTAAATCATGTATATTACAAGTATTTGAAGCTAAACCATATGTTTCGAACGGATACGAAGTTCAGCCTTCTACTTCGCATTGATTTGAAGCTAAACCATTTGTTTCCCATGCATCTGAAGGTAACTCGTCTGTTTCGCCAGCATTTGGACCTATATCACTTACATTGGCAAGTATTTGAAGCTAAATCTTTCGTTTCGCGTGGATTTGAAGCTAAGCCTTCTACTTCACGTTGATTTGAAGATAAATCGTGTTTTTCGCTGGATTTGAAGCTAGCTCGTTTATTTCGCATGGAGTTGAACCTAAATGATGTATATCACAAGTATTTGTAGCTAAACCATTTGTTTCGCATGAATATTAAGCTAAACCATGTGTTTCGCATGGATTTGAAACTAAGCCTTCTACTTCGCATTGATTTGAAGCTAAATCATGTGTTTCGCGTGGATTGAAAGCTAAATCATGTGTTTCGCATGGATTTAAAGCTAACTCGTTTGTTTTGCATGCAGTTGAAGCTAAATCATGTATATCGCAGGTGTTTGAAGCTAAACCATTTGTTTCGCATGGATTCGAAGATAAGCCTTCTACTTCGCATTGATTTGAATCTAAATAATGTGTTTCGCTTGGATTTGAAGCTAACTCGTTTGTTACGCACGCAGTTGAAGCTAAATCATGTATATCACGAGAATTTGAAGCTAAAACATTTGATTCGCACGGATTTGAAGCAAAGCCTTCTACTTCGCATTGATTTGAAGCTAAATCATGTGTTTCGCACGGATTTGAATCTAACTCGATTGTTTCGCATGCCGTTGAAGCTAAATCATGTATATGACAAGTATTTGAAGCTAATCTATTTGTTTCGCATGGATTCAAAGATCAGTCTTCTACTTCGCATTGATTTGAATCTAAATCATGTTTTTCGCATGGATATCAAGCTAACTCGTTGTTTTCGCATGCAGTTGAAGCTAAATCATGTACATCACGAGATTTTGTAGCTAAACCATTTGATTCGCAAGGATTTTGAAGCAAAGCCTTCTACTTCGCATTGATTTGAATCTAAACCATGTGTTTCGAATGGATTTGAAGCTAACTCGTTTGTTTCGCATGCAGTTGAAGCTAAATCATGTATATCATAACTGTTTGAAGCTAAACCATTTGTTTCGCATGGATTTGAAGCTATGCCTTCTACTTCGCATTGATTTGAAGCTAAATCATGTGTTTCGCATGGATTTGAAGCTAACTCGTATGTTTCGCATGCAGTTGAAGCTAAATCATGTATATCACAATTATTTCAAGCTAATCCGTTTGATGGGCTTGGATTTG
This sequence comes from Megalopta genalis, assembly GCF_051020955.1. Taxonomy (NCBI): domain Eukaryota; kingdom Metazoa; phylum Arthropoda; class Insecta; order Hymenoptera; family Halictidae; genus Megalopta; species Megalopta genalis. Next base: position 131,381 of record NW_027476322.1, on the reverse strand, counting down.
AAGCTAACTCGTTTGTTTCGCATGCAGTTCAATCTAAATCATGTATATCACAAATATTTGAAGCTAAACTATTTATTTTCGCATGGATTTGAAGCTAACTCGTTTGTTTCGCATGCTGTTGAAGCTAAATCATATATATCACAAGTATTTTAAGCTAAACCACTTGTTTCGCATGGATTCAAAGATCAGTCTTCTACATCGCAATGATTGGAAGCTAAATCATGTGTTTCGCAAGGATTCGAAGCTAACTCGTTATTTTCGCATGCAGTAGAAGCTAAATCATGTATATCACAGATATTTGAAGCTAAATCATGTGTTTCACATGGATTTGAAGCTAACTCGTTGTTTTCGCATGCAGTTGAAGGTAAATCATGCATATCACAGGTATTTAAAACTAAACCATTTGTTTCGCATGGATTCGAAGATAAGCCTTCTACTTCGCATAGATTTGAAGCTAAATCATGTGTTTCGCATGGATTTGAAGCAAAGCCTTCTACTTCGCATTAATTTGAGGCTAAAACACGTGTTTCGCTTGGATTTGAAGCTAACTCGTTTTTTTCGCATGCAGTAGAAGCTAAATCATGTATATCACAGGTATTTGAAGCTAAACCATTTGTTTCGCATTGATTCGTAGATAACCCTTCTGCTTCGCTTTGATTCGAAGCTAAATCGTGTGTTTCGCATGGATTTGAAGCAAAGCCTTCTACTTCGCATTGATTTGAGGCTAAATCACGTGTTTCGCTTGGATTTGAAGCTAACTCGTTGGTTTCGCAAGCAGTTGAAGCTAAATCAAGTATCTCACAAGTATGTGAAGCTAAACAATTTGTTTCGCATAGATTTGAAGCTAGGCATTCTACTTCGCGTTGATTTGAAGCTAAATAATGTGTCTCGCTTGGATTTGAAGATAACTGGTTTGTTTCGCATGCAGTTGAAGCTATATCATCTATATCACAAGTATTTGAAGCTGAAGCATGTGTTTCCCATGAATATTAAGCTAAACCATGTGTTTCGCATGAATTTGAAGCTAAATCATGTGTTTCGCTAGGATTTGAAGCTAACTCGTTTGTTACGCACGCAGTTGAAGCTAAATCATGTATATCACGAGAATTTGAAGCTAAAACATTTGATTCGCACGGATTTGAAGCAAAGCCTTCTACTTCGCATTGATTTGAAGCTAAATCATGTGTTTCGCACGGATTTGAATCTAACTCGATTGTTTCGCATGCCGTTGAAGCTATGTCATGTATATCACAAGTGTTTGAAGCTAAATCATTTGTTTCGCATGGATTCGAAGATGACCCTTCTACTTCGCTTTGCTTTGAAGCGAAATCATGTGTTTCGCATGGATTTGAAGCAAAACCTTCTACTTCGCATTGATTTGAGTCTAAATCACGTGTTTCGCTTGGATTTGAAGCTAACTCGATTTTTTCGCATGCAGTAGAAGCTAAATCATGTATATCACTGGTATTTGATGCTAAACCATTTCTTTCGCAAGAATTCTTAGATAACCCTACTAATTCGCTTTGATTTGAAGCTAAATCATGTGTATCGCATGTATTTGAAGCTAACTCGTTTGTTTCGCATGCAGTTGAAGCTAAATCATGTATATCACAGGTGTTTGAAGCTAAACCATTTGTTTCGCATGGATTCGAAGATAAGCCTTCTACTTCGCATTGATTTGAAGCTAAATCATGTGTTTCGCACGGATTTGAATCTAACTCGATTGTTTCGCATGCCGTTGAAGCTAAATCATGTATATGACAAGTATTTGAAGCTAATCTATTTGTTTCGCATGGATTCAAAGATCAGTCTTCTACTTCGCATTGATTTGAATCTAAATCATGTTTTTCGCATGGATATCAAGCTAACTCGTTGTTTTCGCATGCAGTTGAAGCTAAATCATGTACATCACGAGATTTTGTAGCTAAACCATTTGATTCGCAAGGATTTTGAAGCAAAGCCTTCTACTTCGCATTGATTTGAATCTAAACCATGTGTTTCGAATGGATTTGAAGCTAACTCGTTTGTTTCGCATGCAGTTGAAGCTAAATCATGTATATCATAACTGTTTGAAGCTAAACCATTTGTTTCGCATGGATTTGAAGCTATGCCTTCTACTTCGCATTGATTTGAAGCTAAATCATGTGTTTCGCATGGATTTGAAGCTAACTCGTATGTTTCGCATGCAGTTGAAGCTAAATCATGTATATCACAATTATTTCAAGCTAATCCGTTTGATGGGCTTGGATTTGAAGCTAACTCGTTTGTTTCGCATGCAGTTCAATCTAAATCATGTATATCACAAATATTTGAAGCTAAACTATTTATTTTCGCATGGATTTGAAGCTAACTCGTTTGTTTCGCATGCTGTTGAAGCTAAATCATATATATCACAAGTATTTTAAGCTAAACCACTTGTTTCGCATGGATTCAAAGATCAGTCTTCTACATCGCATTGATTGGAAGCTAAATCATGTGTTTCGCAAGGATTCGAAGCTAACTCGTTATTTTCGCATGCAGTAGAAGCTAAATCATGTATATCACAGATATTTGAAGCTAAATCATGTGTTTCACATGGATTTGAAGCTAACTCGTTGTTTTCGCATGCAGTTGAAGGTAAATCATGCATATCACAGGTATTTAAAACTAAACCATTTGTTTCGCATGGATTCGAAGATAAGCCTTCTACTTCGCATAGATTTGAAGCTAAATCATGTGTTTCGCATGGATTTGAAGCAAAGCCTTCTACTTCGCATTAATTTGAGGCTAAAACACGTGTTTCGCTTGGATTTGAAGCTAACTCGTTTTTTTCGCATGCAGTAGAAGCTAAATCATGTATATCACAGGTATTTGAAGCTAAACCATTTGTTTCGCATTGATTCGTAGATAACCCTTCTGCTTCGCTTTGATTCGAAGCTAAATCGTGTGTTTCGCATGGATTTGAAGCAAAGCCTTCTACTTCGCATTGATTTGAGGCTAAATCACGTGTTTCGCTTGGATTTGAAGCTAACTCGTTGGTTTCGCAAGCAGTTGAAGCTAAATCAAGTATCTCACAAGTATGTGAAGCTAAACAATTTGTTTCGCATAGATTTGAAGCTAGGCATTCTACTTCGCGTTGATTTGAAGCTAAATAATGTGTCTCGCTTGGATTTGAAGATAACTGGTTTGTTTCGCATGCAGTTGAAGCTATATCATCTATATCACAAGTATTTGAAGCTGAAGCATGTGTTTCCCATGAATATTAAGCTAAACCATGTGTTTCGCATGAATTTGAAGCTAAATCATGTGTTTCGCTAGGATTTGAAGCTAACTCGTTTGTTACGCACGCAGTTGAAGCTAAATCATGTATATCACGAGAATTTGAAGCTAAAACATTTGATTCGCACGGATTTGAAGCAAAGCCTTCTACTTCGCATTGATTTGAAGCTAAATCATGTGTTTCGCACGGATTTGAATCTAACTCGATTGTTTCGCATGCCGTTGAAGCTATGTCATGTATATCACAAGTGTTTGAAGCTAAATCATTTGTTTCGCATGGATTCGAAGATGACCCTTCTACTTCGCTTTGCTTTGAAGCGAAATCATGTGTTTCGCATGGATTTGAAGCAAAACCTTCTACTTCGCATTGATTTGAGTCTAAATCACGTGTTTCGCTTGGATTTGAAGCTAACTCGATTTTTTCGCATGCAGTAGAAGCTAAATCATGTATATCACTGGTATTTGATGCTAAACCATTTCTTTCGCAAGAATTCTTAGATAACCCTACTAATTCGCTTTGATTTGAAGCTAAATCATGTGTATCGCATGTATTTGAAGCTAACTCGTTTGTTTCGCATGCAGTTGAAGCTAAATCATGTATATCACAGGTGTTTGAAGCTAAACCATTTGTTTCGCATGGATTCGAAGATAAGCCTTCTACTTCGCATTGATTTGAAGCTAAATCATGTGTTTCGCACGGATTTGAATCTAACTCGATTGTTTCGCATGCCGTTGAAGCTAAATCATGTATATGACAAGTATTTGAAGCTAATCTATTTGTTTCGCATGGATTCAAAGATCAGTCTTCTACTTCGCATTGATTTGAATCTAAATCATGTTTTTCGCATGGATATCAAGCTAACTCGTTGTTTTCGCATGCAGTTGAAGCTAAATCATGTACATCACGAGATTTTGTAGCTAAACCATTTGATTCGCAAGGATTTTGAAGCAAAGCCTTCTACTTCGCATTGATTTGAATCTAAACCATGTGTTTCGAATGGATTTGAAGCTAACTCGTTTGTTTCGCATGCAGTTGAAGCTAAATCATGTATATCATAACTGTTTGAAGCTAAACCATTTGTTTCGCATGGATTTGAAGCTATGCCTTCTACTTCGCATTGATTTGAAGCTAAATCATGTGTTTCGCATGGATTTGAAGCTAACTCGTATGTTTCGCATGCAGTTGAAGCTAAATCATGTATATCACAATTATTTCAAGCTAATCCGTTTGATGGGCTTGGATTTGAAGCTAACTCGTTTGTTTCGCATGCAGTTCAATCTAAATCATGTATATCACAAATATTTGAAGCTAAACTATTTATTTTCGCATGGATTTGAAGCTAACTCGTTTGTTTCGCATGCTGTTGAAGCTAAATCATATATATCACAAGTATTTTAAGCTAAACCACTTGTTTCGCATGGATTCAAAGATCAGTCTTCTACATCGCATTGATTGGAAGCTAAATCATGTGTTTCGCAAGGATTCGAAGCTAACTCGTTATTTTCGCATGCAGTAGAAGCTAAATCATGTATATCACAGATATTTGAAGCTAAATCATGTGTTTCACATGGATTTGAAGCTAACTCGTTGTTTTCGCATGCAGTTGAAGGTAAATCATGCATATCACAGGTATTTAAAGCTAAACCATTTGTTTCGCATGGATTCGAAGATAAACCTTCTACTTCGCATAGATTTGAAGCTAAATCATGTGTTTCGCATGGATTTGAAGCAAAGCCTTCTACTTCGCATTAATTTGAGGCTAAAACACGTGTTTCGCTTGGATTTGAAGCTAACTCGTTTTTTTCGCATGCAGTAGAAGCTAAATCATGTATATCACAGGTATTTGAAGCTAAACCATTTGTTTCGCATTGATTCGTAGATAACCCTTCTGCTTCGCTTTGATTCGAAGCTAAATCGTGTGTTTCGCATGGATTTGAAGCAAAGCCTTCTACTTCGCATTGATTTGAGGCTAAATCACGTGTTTCGCTTGGATTTGAAGCTAACTCGTTGGTTTCGCAAGCAGTTGAAGCTAAATCAAGTATCTCACAAGTATGTGAAGCTAAACAATTTGTTTCGCATAGATTTGAAGCTAGGCATTCTACTTCGCGTTGATTTGAAGCTAAATAATGTGTCTCGCTTGGATTTGAAGATAACTGGTTTGTTTCGCATGCAGTTGAAGCTATATCATCTATATCACAAGTATTTGAAGCTGAAGCATGTGTTTCCCATGAATATTAAGCTAAACCATGTGTTTCGCATGAATTTGAAGCTAAATCATGTGTTTCGCTAGGATTTGAAGCTAACTCGTTTGTTACGCACGCAGTTGAAGCTAAATCATGTATATCACGAGAATTTGAAGCTAAAACATTTGATTCGCACGGATTTGAAGCAAAGCCTTCTACTTCGCATTGATTTGAAGCTAAATCATGTGTTTCGCACGGATTTGAATCTAACTCGATTGTTTCGCATGCCGTTGAAGCTAAGTCATGTATATCACAAGTGTTTGAAGCTAAATCATTTGTTTCGCATGGATTCGAAGATGACCCTTCTACTTCGCTTTGCTTTGAAGCGAAATCATGTGTTTCGCATGGATTTGAAGCAAAACCTACTACTTCGCATTGATTTGAGTCTAAATCACGTGTTTCGCTTGGATTTGAAGCTAACTCGATTTTTTCGCATGCAGTAGTAGCTAAATCATGTATATCACTGGTATTTGATGCTAAACCATTTCTTTCGCAAGAATTCTTAGATAACCCTACTAATTCGCTTTGATTTGAAGCTAAATCATGTGTATCGCATGTATTTGAAGCTAACTCGTTTGTTTCGCATGCAGTTGAAGCTAAATCATGTATATCACAGGTGTTTGAAGCTAAACCATTTGTTTCGCATGGATTCGAAGATAAGCCTTCTACTTCGCATTGATTTGAAGCTAAATCATGTGTTTCGCACGGATTTGAATCTAACTCGATTGTTTCGCATGCCGTTGAAGCTAAATCATGTATATGACAAGTATTTGAAGCTAAACCATTTGTTTCGCATGGATTCAATGATCAGTCTTCTACTTCGCATTGATTTGAAGCTAAATCATGTTTTCGCATGGATATGAAGCTAACTCGTTGTTTTCGCATGCAGTTGAAGCAAAATAATGCATATCACAGGTATTTGAAGCTAAACCATTTGTTTCGCATGGATTCGAAGATAAGCCTTCTACATCGCATAGATTTGAAGCTAAATCATGTTTTTCGATGGATTTGAAGCTAACTCGTTTTTTTCGCAGGCAGTAGAAGCTAAATCATGTATATCACAGGTATTTGAAGCTAAACCATTTGTTTCGCATTGATTCGTAGATAACCCTTCTGCTTCGCTTTGATTTGAAGCTAAATCGTGTGTTTCGCATGGATTTGAAGCAAAGCCTTCTACTTCGCCTTGATTTGAGGCTAAATCACGTGTTTCGCTTGGATTTGAAGCTAACTCGTTGGTTTCGCAAGCAGTTGAAGCTAAATCAGGTATCTCACAAGTATTTGAAGCTAAACAATTTGTTTCGCATGGATTCGAAGATCAGCCTTCCTCTTCGCAGTGATTCGAAGCTAAATCATGTGTTTCGCTTGGATTTGTAGCTATCTCGTATGTTTCGCATGCAGTTGAAGCTAAATCATGTATATCACAATTATTTCAAGCTAATCCGTTTGATGGGCTTGGATTTGAAGCTAACTCGTTTGTTTCGCATGCAGTTGAAGCTAAATCATGTATATCACAGGTGTTTGAAGCTAAACCATTTGTTTCGCATGGATTCGAAGATAAGCCTTCTACTTCGCATTGATTTGAATCTAAATAATGTGCTTCGCTTGGATTTGAAGCTAACACGTATGTTTCGCATGCAGTTGAAGCTAAATCATGTATATCACAATTATTTCAAGCTAATCCGTTTGATGGGCTTGGATTTGAAGCTAACTCGTTTGTTTCGCATGCAGTTGAAGCTAAATCATGTATATCACAGGTGTTTGAAGCTAAACCATTTGTTTCGCATGGATTCAAAGATCAGTCTTCTACTTCGCATTGATTTGAAGCTAAATCATGTTTTTCGCATGGATATGAAGCTAACTCGTTGTTTTCGCATGCAGTTGAAGCAAAATAATGCATGCCACAGGTATTTGAAGCTAAACCATTTGTTTCACATGGATTCGAAGATGAGCCTTCTACTTCGCATAGATTTGAAGCTAAATCATGTTTTTCGATGGATTTGAAGCTAACTCGTTTGTTTCGCATGCAGTTCAATCTAAATCATGTATATCACAAGTATTTGAAGGTAAACTATTTGCTTTCGCATGGATTTGAAGCTAACTCGTTTGTTTCGCATGCTGTTGAAGCTAAATCATATATATCACAAGTATTTTAAGCTAAACCACTTGTTTCGCATGGATTCAAAGATCAGTCTTCTACTTCGCATTGACTGGAAGCTAAATCATGTGTTTCGCAAGGATTTGAAGCTAACTCGTTATTTTCGCATGCAGTAGAAGGTAAATCATGTATATCACAAGTATTTGAAGCTAAACCACTTGTTTCGCATGGATTCGAAGATAACCCTACTAATTCGCTTTGATTTGAAGCTAAATCATGTGTATCGCATGGATTTGAAGCCAACTCGTTTGTTTCGCATGCAGTTGAAGCTAAATCATGTATATCACAGGTGTTTGAAGCTAAACCATTTGTTTCGCATGGATTCGAAGATAAGCCTTCTACTTCGCATTGATTTGAATCTTAATAATGTGTTTCGCTTGGATTTGAAGCTAACTCGTTCGTTACGCACGCAGTTGAAGCTAAATCATGTATATCACGAGAATTTGAAGCTAAAACATTTGATTCGCACGGATTTGAAGCAAAGCCTTCTACTTCGCATTGATTTGAAGCTAAATCATGTGTTTCGCACGGATTTGTATCTAACTCGATTGTTTCGCATGCCGTTGAAGCTAAATCATGTATATCACAAGTGTTTGAAGCTAAATCATTTGTTTCGCATGGCTTCGAAGATAACCCTTCTACTTCGCTTTGATTTGAAGCGAAATCATGTGTTTCGCATGGATTTGAAGCAAAGCCTTCTACTTCGCATTGATTTGAGTCTAAATCACGTTTTTCGCGTGGATTTGAAGCTAACTCGATTTTTTCGCATGCAGTAGAAGCTAAATCATGTATATCACTGGTATTTGAAGCTAAACCATTTCTTTCGCAAGAATTCGTAGATAACCCTACTAATTCGCTTTGATTTGAAGCTAAATCATGTGTATCGCATGGATTTGAAGCCAACTCGTTTGTTTCGCATGCAGTTGAAGCTAAATCATATATATCACAGGTGTTTGAAGCTAAACCATTTGTTTCGCATGGATTCGAAGATAAGCCTTCTACTTCGCATTGATTTGAATCTTAATAATGTGTTTCGCTTGTATTTGAAGCTAACTCGTTTGTTACGCACGCAGTTGAAGCTAAATCATGTATATCACGAGAATTTGAAGCTAAAACATTTGATTCGCACGGATTTGAAGCAAAGCCTTCTACTTCGCATTGATTTGAAGCTAAATCATGTGTTTCGCACGGATTTGAATCTAACTCGATTGTTTCGCATGCCGTTGAAGCTAAATCATGTATATCACATGTGTTTGAAGCTAAATCATTTGTTCCGCATGGCTTCGAAGATAACCCTTCTACTTCGCTTTGATTTGAAGCGAAATCATGTGTTTCGCATGGATTTGAAGCAAAGCCTTCTACTTCGCATTGATTTGAGTCTAAATCCCTTGTTTCGCTTGGATTTGAAGCTAACTCGATTTTTTCGCATGCAGTAGAAGCTAAATCATGTATATCACGAGAATTTGAAGCTAAAACATTTGATTCGCACGGATTTGAAGCAAAGCCTTCTACTTCGCATTGATTTGAAGCTAAATCATGTGTTTCGCACGGATTTGAATCTAACTCGATTGTTTCGCATGCCGTTGAAGCTAAATCATGTATATGACAAGTATTTGAAGCTAAACCATTTGTTTCGCATGGATTCAAAGATCAGTCTTCTACTTCGCATTGATTTGAAGCTAAATCATGTTTTTCGCATGGATATGAAGCTAACTCGTTGTTTTCGCATGCAGTTGAAGCAAAATAATGCATATCACAGGTATTTGAAGCTAAACCATTTGTTTGGCATGGATTCGAAGATAAGCCTTCTACTTCGCATAGATTTGAAGCTAACTCGTTTGTTTCGCATGCTGTTGAAGCTAAATCATGTATATCACAAGTATTTGAAGCTAAACCACTTGTTTCGCATGGATTCGAAGATCAGTCTTCTACTTCGCAGTGATTGGAAGCTAAATCATGCGTTTCGCAAGGATTTGAAGCTAACTCGTTATTTTCGCATGCAGTAGAAGGTAAATCATGTATATCACAAGTATTTGAAGCTAAACCACTTGTTTCGCATGGATTCGAAGATAACCCTTCTACTTCCCATTGATTTGAAGCTAAATAATGTGTTTCGCATGGATTTGAAGCTAACTCGTTTGTTTCGCATGCTGTTGAACCTAAATCATGTATATCACAAGTATTTGAAGCTAAACCACTTGTTTCGCATGGAATCAAAGATCAGTCTTCTACTTCGCATTGATTGGAAGCTAAATCATGTGTTTCGCAAGGATTTGAAGCTAACTCGTTATTTTCGCATGCAGTAGAAGCTAAATCATGTATATCACAGGTATTTGAAGCTAAACCATTTGTTTCGCATGGATTCGTAGATAACCCTTCTACTTCGCTTTGATTTGAAGCTAAATCATGTGTTTCGCATGGATTTGAAGCAAAGCCTTCTACTTCGCATTAATATGAGGCTAAAACACGTGTTTCGCTTGGATTTGAAGCTAACTCGTTTTTTTCGCATGCAGCAGAAGCTAAATCATGTATATCACAGGTATTTGAAGCTAAACCATTTGTTTCGCATTGATTCCTTGATAACCCTTCTACTTCGCTTTGATTTGAAGCTAAATCGTGTGTTTCGCATGGATTTGAAGCAAAGCCTTCTACTTCGCATTGATTTGTGGCTAAATCACGTGTTTCACATGGATTTGAAGCTAACTCGTTGGTTTCGCATGCAGTTGAAGCTAAATCATGCATATCACAGGTATTTAAAGCTAAACCATTTGTTTCGCATGGATTCGAAGATAAGCCTTCTACTTCGCATAGATTTGAAGCTAAATCATGTTTTCCGCTTGGATTTGATGCTAACTCGTTTGTTTCGCATGCAGTTCAATCTAAATCATGTATATCACAAGTATTTGAAGCTAAACCACTTGTTTCGCATGGATTCAAAGATCAGTCTTCTACTTCGCAGTGATTGGAAGCTAAATCATGCGTTTCGCAAGGATTTGAAGCTAACTCGTTATTTTCGCATGCAGTAGAAGGTAAATCATGTATGTCACAAGTATTTGAAGCTAAACCACTTGTTTCACATGGATTCGAAGATAACCCTTCTACTTCGCATTGATTTGAAGCTAAATAATGTGTTTCACATGGATTTGAAGCTGACTCGTTTGTTTCGCATGCAATTGAAACTGAATCATGTATATCACAAGTATTTGAAGCTAAATCATTAGTTTCTCATTAATTTGAAGTTAAGCCTTCTACTTCGCATTGATTTGTGGCTAAATCATGTGTTTCGCATGTATTTAAAGCTAACTTGTTCGTTTCGCCTGCATTTGAAGCTATATCACTTCTATCGCAAATATCTGAAGCTAAATCATTCGTTTCTCGTGGATTTGAAGCTAAACCATCTACATCGCATTTATTTGAAGATAAATCATGTGTTACGCATCGATTTGAAGCTAACTCGTTTGATTCGCCTGCATTTGAAGCAAAATCACGTATATCACAAGTATTTAAAGCTAAACCACTTGTTTCGCATGGATTCGAAGATAACCCTTCTACTTCGCATTGATTTGAAGCTAAATAATGTGTTTCGCTTGGATTTGATGCTAACTCGTTTGTTTCGCATGCAATTGAAACTGAATCATGTATATCACAAGTATTTGAAGCTAAACCATTTGATTCCCATGGATTTGAAGCTAAGCCTTCTACTTCGCATTGATTTGAAGCTAAATCATGTGTTTCGCTCGGATTTGAAGCTAACTCATTTGTTTCGCCTGCATTTGAAGCTATATCACTTATATCGCAAGCACTTGAAGCTAAATTATTCGTTTTGCATGGATTTGAAGCTAAACCTTCTACATCACATTGATTTGAAGCTAAACCAAGTGTTTCGCTTGGATTTGAAGCTAAGCCTTCTACTTCGCATTGATTTGAGGCTAAATCATGTGTTTCGCTTGGATTTGATGCTAACCCGTTTTTTTCGCATGCAGTTGAAGCTAAATCATGTATATCACAAGTATTTGAAACAAAACCATTTGATTCGCACGGATTTGAAGCTAAGCCTTCTACGTCGAACTGATTTGAAGCTAAATCATGTGTTTTGCATGAATTTGAAGATAACTCGTTCGTTCGTCTGTATTTGAATTTATTTCATTTATATCGCAAGTATTTGAATCTAAATCATGTGTTTCGCACGGATTTGAAGCTAAGCCTTCTACTTCGCATGATTTGAAGCTAAATCATAAGTTCCGCATGGATTTGTAGCTAACTCGTTTGTTTCTCCTGCATTTGAAGCTATATCACTTATATACGCATTTATTTGAAGATAAATCATTGGTCTTGCATGGATTTGAAGCTAAGCCTTTAACTTCGCATTGATTTGAAGCTAAATCATGTTTTTCGCATGGATTTGAAGCAAAGCCTTCTACTTCGCATAGATTTGGAGTTAAATCATGTGTTTCGCATGGATTTAAAGCTAAATCGTTGTTTCGCATGCAGTTGAAGCTAAATCATGTATATCACAAGTGTTTGAAGCTAAACCATTTGTTTCGCATGGATTCGAAGATAACCCTTCTACTTCGCATTGGTTTGAAGCTAAATCATTTGTTTCGCATGGATTTGAAGCTAACTCGTTTGTTTCGCATGCTGTTGAACCTAAATCATGTATATCACAAGTATTTGAAGCTAAACCACTTGTTTCGCATGGAATCAAAGATCAGTCTTCTACTTCGCATTGATTGGAAGCTAAATCATGTGTTTCGCAAGGATTTGAAGCTAACTCGTTATTTTCGCATGCAGTAGAAGCTAAATCATGTATATCACAGGTATTTGAAGCTAAACCATTTGTTTCGCATGGATTCGTAGATAACCCTTCTACTTCGCTTTGATTTGAAGCTAAATCATGTGTTTCGCATGGATTTGAAGCAAAGCCTTCTACTTCGCATTAATATGAGGCCAAAACACGTGTTTCGCTTGGATTTGAAGCTAACTCGTTTTTTTCGCATGCAGCAGAAGCTAAATCATGTATATCACAGGTATTTGAAGCTAAACCATTTGTTTCGCATTGATTCCTTGATAACCCTTCTACTTCGCTTTGATTTGAAGCTAAATCGTGTGTTTCGCATGGATTTGAAGCTAACTCGTTGGTTTCGCATGCAGTTGAAGCTAAATCATGCATATCACAGGTATTTAAAGCTAAACCATTTGTTTCGCATGGATTCGAAGATAAGCCTTCTACTTCGCATAGATTTGAAGCTAAATCATGTTTTCCGCTTGGTTTTGATGCTAACTCGTTTGTTTCGCATGCAGTTCAATCTAAATCATGTATATCACAAGTATTTGAAGCTAAACCACTTGTTTCGCATGGATTCAAAGATCAGTCTTCTACTTCGCAGTGATTGGAAGCTAAATCATGCGTTTCGCAAGGATTTGAAGCTAACTCGTTATTTTCGCATGCAGTAGAAGGTAAATCATGTATATCACAAGTATTTGAAGCTAAACCACTTGTTTCACATGGATTCGAAGATAACCCTTCTACTTCGCATTGATTTGAAGCTAAATAATGTGTTTCACATGGATTTGAAGCTGACTCGTTTGTTTCGCATGCAATTGAAACTGAATCATGTATATCACAAGTATTTGAAGCTAAATCATTAGTTTCTCATTAATTTGAAGTTAAGCCTTCTACTTCGCATTGATTTGTGGCTAAATCATGTGTTTCGCATGTATTTAAAGCTAACTTGTTCGTTTCGCTTGCATTTGAAGCTATATCACTTCTATCGCAAGTATCTGAAGCTAAATCATTCGTTTCTCGTGGATTTGAAGCTAAACCATCTACATCGCATTTATTTGAAGATAAATCATGTGTTACGCATCGATTTGAAGCTAACTCGTTTGATTCGCCTGCATTTGAAGCAAAATCACGTATATCACAAGTATTTGAAGCTAAACCATTTGTTTCGCATGGATTCGAACATCAGCCTTCTGCTTCGCATTGATTTGATGTTAAATCATATGTTTCGAATGGATTTGAAGCTAACTCGTTTGTTTCGCATGCTGTTGAAGCTAAATCAAGTATATCACAAGTATTTGAAGCAAAACCATTTGTTTGGCACGGATTTGATGATAACCCATCAAGTTCGCATTGATTTGAATTTAAATCATTTGCTTCGCGAGGATTTGAAGCTAACTCGTTTGTTTCGCATGCAGTTGAAGATAAGTCATGCATACCACAAATATTTGAAGATAAACCATTTGATTCCCATGGATTTGAAGCTATGCCTTCTACTTCGCATTGATTTGGAGCTAAATCATGTGTTTCGCATGGATTTAAAGCTAACTCGTTGTTTCGCATGCAGTTGAAGCTAAATCATGTATAACACAAGTGTTTGAAGCTAAACCATTTGTTTCGCATGGATTCAAAGATAACCCTTCTACTTCGCATTGATTTGAATTTAAATCATGTGTTTCGCATGGATTTGAAGCTAACTCGTTTTTTTCGCCTGCAGTTGAAGCTAAATCATGTATATCACAAGTGTTTGAAGCTAAATCATTTGTTTCGCATGGATTCGAAGATAACCCTTCTACTTCGCATTGATTTGAAGCTAAATCATGTGTTTCGCATGGATTTGAAGCAAAGCCTTCTACTTCGCATTGATTTGGAGTTAAATCATGTGTTTCGCATGGATTTAAAGCTAACTCGTTGTTTCGCAAGCAGTTGAAGCTAAATCATGTATATCACAAGTGTTTGAAGCTAAATCATTTGTTTCGCATGAATTCGAAGATAACCCTTCTACTTCGCATTGATTTGAAGCTAAATCATGTTTTTCGCATGGATTTGAAGCAAAGCCTTCTACTTCGCATAGATTTGAAGTTAAATCATGTGTTTCGCATGGATTTAAACCTAAATCGTTGTTTCGCATGCAGTTGAAGCTAAATCATGTATATCACAAGTGTTTGAAGCTAAACCATTTGTTTCGCATGGATTCGAAGATAACCCTTCTACTTCGCATTGGTTTGAAGCTAAATCATTTGTTTCGCATGGATTTGAAGCTAACTCGTTTGTTTCGCATGCTGTTGAAACTAAATCATGTATATCACAAGTATTTGAAGCTAAACCATTTGATTCCCATGGATTTGTAGCTATGCCTTCTACTTCGCATTGATTTGGAGCTAAATCATGTGTTTCGCATGGATTTAAAGCTAACTCGTTGTTTCGCATGCCGTTGAAGCTAAATCATGTATATCACAAGTGTTTGAAGCTAAACCATTTGTTTCGCATGGATTCGAAGATAACCCTTCTACTTCGCATTGATTTGAAGCTAAATCATGTGTTGCGCATGGATTAGAAGCTATCTCGTTTGTTTCGCATGCAGTTGAAGCTAAATCATGTATATCACAAGTATTTGAAGCTAAACCATTTTATTCCCATGCATTTGAAGCTATGCCTTCTACTTCGCATTGATTTGATGTTAAATCATATGTCTCGCATGGATTTGAAGCTATCTCGTTTGTTTCGCATGCACAGAATATAAATCAAGTATATCACAAGTATTTGAAGCTAAACCTTTGTTTCGCATGGATTCGAACAACAGCCTTCTGCTTCGCATTGATTTGGACCTAAATCATGTGTTTCGCATGGATTTGAAGCTAACACGTTTGTTTCGCATGCTGTTGAAGCTAAATCATGTATATCACAAGTATGTGAATCTAAACCATTTGTTTCCCATGGATTTGAAGCTATGCCTTCTACTTCGCATTGATTTGGAGTTAAATCATATGTTTCGCATGGATTTAAAGCTAACTCGTTGTTTCGCATGCAGTTGAAGCTAAATCATGTATAACACTAGTGTTTGAAGGTAAACCATTTGTTTCGTATGGATTCAAAGATAACCCTTCTACTTCGCATTGATTTGAAGCTAAATCATGTATTTCGCATGGATTTGAAGCTAACTCGTTTGTTTCGCATGCTGTTGAAGCTAAATCATGTATATCACAAGTGTTTGAAGCTAAATCATTTGTTTCCCATGAATTCGAAGATAACCCTTCTACCTTGCATTGATTTGAAGCTAAATCATGTTTTTCGCATGGATTTGAAGCAAAGCCTTCTACTTCGCATAGATTGGGAGTTAAATCGTGTGTTTCGCATGGATTTAATTCTAAATCGTTGTTTCGCATGCAGTTGAAGCTAAATCATGTATATCACAAGTGTTTGAAGCTAAACCATTTGTTTCGCATGGATTCGAAGATAACCCTTCTACTTCGCATTGGTTTGAAGCTAAATCATTTGTTTCGCATGGATTTGAAGCTAACTCGTTTGTTTCGCATGCTGTTGAAACTAAATCATGTATATCACAAGTATTTGAAGCTAAACCATTTGATTCCCATGGATTTGTAGCTATGCCTTCTACTTCGCATTGATTTGGAGCTAAATCATGTGTTTCGCATGGATTTACAGCTAACTCGTTTGTTTCGCATGCTGTTGAAGCTAAATCATGTATATCACAAGTATTTGAATATGGACCATTTGATTAACATGGATTCGAAGATCACCACTCTTCTTCGCATTGATTTGAAGATAATCATGTGTTTCGCAAGGATTTGAAGCTAACTCGTTTGTTTCTTTTGCAGTTGAAGCTAAATCATGTATATCACAAGTATTTGAAGCTAAACCATTTGTTTCGCATGGATTCGAACATCAGCCTTCTGCCTCGCATTGATTTGATGTTAAATCATATGTTTCGCATGGATTTAAAGCTAACTCGTTGTTTCGCATGCAGTTGAAGCTAAATCATGTATATCGCAAGTATTTGAAGCTAAACCATTTTATTCCCATGCATTTGAAGCTATGCCTTCTACTTAGCATTGATTTGATGTTAAATCATATGTCTCGCATGGATTTGAAGCTATCTCGTTTGTTTCGCATGCACTTGAATATAAATCAAGTATATCACAAGTATTTGAAGCTAAACCTTTGTTTCGCATGGATTCGAACATCAGCCTTCTGCTTCGCATTGATTTGGACCTAAATCATGTTTTTCGCATGGATTTGAAGCTAACTCGTTTATTTCGCATGCACTTGAAGCTGAACCATGTATATCACAAGTATTTGAAGCTAAACCGTTTGATTGGCATGGATTTGAAGCTAAGCCTTCTACTTCGCTTTAAATAGAAGCTAAATCATGTGTTTCGCATGGATTTGAAGCTTACACGTTTGTTTCGCATGTTGTTGAAGCTAAATCATCTATATCACAAGTATGTGAATCTAAACCATTTGTTTCCCATGGATTTGAAGCTATGCCTTCTACTTCGCATTGATTTGGAGCTAAATCATGTGTTTCGCATGGATTTACAGCTAACTCGTTTGTTTCGCATGCTGTTGAAGCTAAATCATGTATATCACAAGTATTTGAAGCTAAACCATTTGTTTCGCATGGATTCGAACATCAGCCTTCTGCTTCGCATTGATTTGATGTTAAATCATATGTTTCGCATGGATTTGAAGCTAACTCGTTTGTTTCGCATGCTGTTGAAGCTAAATCAAGTATATCACAAGTATTTGAAGCAAAACCATTTGTTTGGCACGGATTCGAAGATAACCCTTCTACTTCGCATTGGTTTGAAGCTAAATCATTTGTTTCGCATGGATTTGAAGCTAACTCGTTTGTTTCGCATGCTGTTGAAACTAAATCATGTATATCACAAGTATTTGAAGCTAAACCATTTGATTCCCATGGATTTGTAGCTATGCCTTCTACTTCGCATTGATTTGGAGCTAAATCATGTGTTTCGCATGGATTTAAAGCTAACTCGTTGTTTCGCATGCCGTTGAAGCTAAATCATGTATATCACAAGTGTTTGAAGCTAAACCATTTGTTTCCCATGGATTCGAAGATAACCCTTCTACTTCGCATTGGTTTGAAGCTAAATCATGTGTTTCGCATGGATTTGAAGCTTACACGTTTGTTTCGCATGTTGTTGAAACTAAATCATGTATATCACAAGTATTTGAAGCTAAACCATTTGATTCCCATGGATTTGAAGCTATGCCTTCTACTTCGCATTGATTTGGAGCTAAATCATGTGTTTCGCATGGATTTACAGCTAACTCGTTTGTTTCGCATGCTGTTGAAGCTAAATCATGTATATCACAAGTATTTGAAGCTAAACCATTTGTTTCGCATGGATTCGAACATCAGCCTTCTGCTTCGCATTGATTTGATGTTAAATCATATGTTTCGCATGGATTTGAAGCTAACTCGTTTGTTTCGCATGCTGTTGAAGCTAAATCAAGTATATCACAAGTATTTGAAGCAAAACCATTTGTTTGGCACGGATTTGATGATAACCCATCAAGTTCGCATTGATTTGAATTTAAATCATTTGCTTCGCGAGGATTTGAAGCTAACTCGTTTGTTTCGCATGCAGTTGAAGATAAGTCATGCATACCACAAGTATTTGAAGATAAACCATTTGATTCCCATGGATTTGAAGCTATGCCTTCTACTTCGCATTGATTTGGAGCTAAATCATGTGTTTCGCATGGATTTAAAGCTAACTCGTTGTTTCGCATGCAGTTGAAGCTATATCATGTATAACACAAGTGTTTGAAGCTAAACCATTTGTTTCGCATGGATTCAAAGATAACCCTTCTACTTCGCATTGATTTGAATTTAAATCATGTGTTTCGCATGGATTTGAAGCTAACTCGTTTTTTTCGCCTGCAGTTGAAGCTAAATCATGTATATCACAAGTGTTTGAAACTAAATCATTTGTTTCGCATGGATTCGAAGATAACCCTTCTACTTCGCATTGATTTGAAGCTAAATCATGTGTTTCGCATGGATTTGAAGCAAAGCCTTCTACTTCGCATTGATTTGGAGTTAAATCATGTGTTTCGCATGGATTTGAAGCTTACACGTTTGTTTCGCATGTTGTTGAAGCTAAATCATGTATATCACAAGTATGTGAATCTAAACCATTTGTTTCCCATGGATTTGAAGCTATGCCTTCTACTTCGCATTGATTTGGAGCTAAATCATGTGTTTCGCATGGATTTACAGCTAACTCGTTTGTTTCGCATGCTGTTGAAGCTAAATCATGTATATCACAAGTATTTGAAGCTAAACCATTTGTTTCGCATGGATTCGAACATCAGCCTTCTGCTTCGCATTGATTTGATGTTAAATCATATGTTTCGCATGGATTTGAAGCTAACTCGTTTGTTTCGCAAGCAGTTGAAGCTAAATCATGTATATCACAAGTGTTTGAAGCTAAATCATTTGTTTCGCATGAATTCGAAGATAACCCTTCTACTTCGCATTGATTTGAAGCTAAATCATGTTTTTCGCATGGATTTGAAGCAAAGCCTTCTACTTCGCATAGATTTGGAGTTAAATCATGTGTTTCGCATGGATTTAAAGCTAAATCGTTGTTTCGCATGCAGTTGAAGCTAAATCATGTATATCACAAGTGTTTGAAGCTAAACCATTTGTTTCGCATGGATTCGAAGATAACCCTTCTACTTCGCATTGGTTTGAAGCTAAATCATTTGTTTCGCATGGATTTGAAGCTAACTCGTTTGTTTCGCATGCTGTTGAAACTAAATCATGTATATCACAAGTATTTGAAGCTAAACCATTTGATTCCCATGGATTTGTAGCTATGCCTTCTACTTCGCATTGATTTGGAGCTAAATCATGTGTTTCGCATGGATTTAAAGCTAACTCGTTGTTTCGCATGCCGTTGAAGCTAAATCATGTATATCACAAGTGTTTGAAGCTAAACCATTTGTTTCGCATGGATTCGAAGATCACCCCTCTTCTTCGCATTGATTTGAAGATAATCATGTGTTTCGCATGGATTTGAAGCTAACTCGTTTGTTTCGCATGCAGTTGACTATAAATCAAGTATATCACAAGTATTTGAAGCTAAACATTTGTTTCGCATGTATTCGAACATCAGCCTTCTGCTTCGCATTGATTTGGACCTAAATCATGTGTTGCGCATGGATTTGAAGCTAACTCGTTTGTTTCGCATGCAGTTGAAGCTAAATCATGTATATCACAAGTATTTGAAGCTAAACCATTTTATTCACATGGATTTGAAGCTATGCCTTCTACTTCGCATTGATTTGATGTTAAATCATATGTCTCGCATGGATTTGAATCTATCTCGTTTGTTTCGCATGCACTTGACTATAAATCAAGTATATCACAAGTATTTGAAGCTAAACCTTTGTTTCGCATGTATTCGAACATCAGCCTTCTGCTTCGCATTGATTTGGACCTAAATCATGTGTTTCGCATGGATTTGAAGCTAGCTCGGTTATTTCGCATGCACTTGAAGCTAAATCATGTATATCACAATTTGTTTGAAGCTAAACCATTTGTTTTGCATGGATTCGTAGATAAGCCTTCTACTTCGCATCGATTTGAAGCTATATCATGTGTTTCGCATGGATTTGAAGCTAACTCGTTTGTTTCGCATGCAGTTGAAGCTAAATCATGTATATCACAAGTATTTGAATATGTACCATTTGATTAGCATGGATTCGAAGATCACCCCTCTTCTTCGCATTGATTTGAAGCTAAATCATGTGTTTCGCATGGATTTGAAGCAAAACCTTCTACTTCGAATTGATTTGGAGTTTAATCATGTGTTTCGCATTGGTTTAAAGCTAACTAGTTTGTTTCGCATGCTGTTGAAGCTAAATCACGTATATCACAAATATTTGCAGCTAAACCATTTGTTTCGCATGGATTCGAAGATAACCCTTCTACTTCGCATTGATTTGAAGCTAAATCATGTGTTTCGCATGGATTTGAAGCTAACTCGTTTGTTTCGCATGCTGTTGAAGCTAAATCATGTATATCACAAGTATTTGAAGATAATCTATTTGTTTCGCATGGATTCGAAGATAAGCCTTCTACTTCGCATTGATTTGAAGCTAAATCATGTGTTTCGCATGGATTTGAAGCTAACTCGTTTGTTCAGCGTGCAGTTGAAGCAAAATCATGTATATCACAAGTGTTTGAAGCTAAACCATTTGTTTCGCATGGATTCGAAGATAATCCTTCTTTTTCGCATTGGTTTGAAGCTAAATCATGTGTTTCGCATGGATTTGAAGCTAACTCGTTTGTTTCGCATGCTGTTGAAGCTAAATCATGTATATCACAAGTGTTTGAAGCTAAACCATTTGTTTCCCATGGATTCGAAGATAACCCTTCTACTTCGCATCGGTTTGAAGCTAAATCATTTGTTTCGCATGGATTTGAAGCTAACTCGTTTGTTTCGCATGCTGTTGAAACTAAATCATGTATATCACAAGTATTTGAAGCTAAACCATTTGATTCCCATGGATTTGTAGCTATGCCTTCTACTTCGCATTGATTTGGAGCTAAATCATGTGTTTCGCATGGATTTACAACTAACTCGTTTGTTTCGCATGCTGTTGAAGCTAAATCATGTATATCACAAGTATTTGAATATGGACCATTTGATTAACATGGATTCGAAGATCACCACTCTTCTTCGCATTGATTTGAAGATAATCATGTGTTTCGCAAGGATTTGAAGCTAACTCGTTTGTATCGCATGCAGTTGAAGCTAAATCATGTATATCACAAGTATTTGAAGCTAAACCATTTGTTTCGCATGGATTCGAACATCAGCCTTCTCCTTCGCATTGATTTGATGTTAAATCATATGTTTCGCATGGATTTAAAGCTAACTCGTTGTTTCGCATGTTGTTGAAGCTAAATCATGTATATCACAAGTATGTGAATCTAAACCATTTGTTTCCCATGGATTTGAAGCTATGCCTTCTACTTCGCATTGATTTGGAGCTAAATCATGTGTTTCGCATGGATTTACAGCTAACTCGTTTGTTTCGCATGCTGTTGAAGCTAAATCATGTATATCACAAGTATTTGAAGCTAAACCATTTGTTTCGCATGGATTCGAACATCAGCCTTCTGCTTCGCATTGATTTGATGTTAAATCATATGTTTCGCATGGATTTGAAGCTAACTCGTTTGTTTCGCATGCTGTTGAAGCTAAATCAAGTATATCACAAGTATTTGAAGCAAAACCATTTGTTTGGCACGGATTCGAAGATAACCCTTCTACTTCGCATTGGTTTGAAGCTAAATCATTTGTTTCGCATGGATTTGAAGCTAACTCGTTTGTTTCGCATGCTGTTGAAACTAAATCATGTATATCACAAGTATTTGAAGCTAAACCATTTGATTCCCATGGATTTGTAGCTATGCCTTCTACTTCGCATTGATTTGGAGCTAAATCATGTGTTTCGCATGGATTTAAAGCTAACTCGTTGTTTCGCATGCCGTTGAAGCTAAATCATGTATATCACAAGTGTTTGAAGCTAAACCATTTGTTTCGCATGGATTCGAAGATAACCCTTCTACTTCGCATTGATTTGAAGCTAAATCATGTGTTGCGCATGGATTAGAAGCTATCTCGTTTGTTTCGCATGCAGTTGAAGCTAAATCATGTATATCACAAGTATTTGAAGCTAAACCATTTGATTGGCATGGATTTGAAGCTAAGCCTTCTACTTCGCATTAAATTGAAGCTAAATCATGTGTTTCGCATGGATTTGAAGCTAACACGTTTGTTTCGCATGCTGTTGAAGCTAAATCATGTATATCACAAGTATGTGAATCTAAACCATTTGTTTCCCATGGATTTGAAGCTATGCCTTCTACTTCGCATTGATTTGGAGTTAAATCATATGTTTCGCATGGATTTAAAGCTAACTCGTTGTTTCGCATGCAGTTGAAGCTAAATCATGTATAACACTAGTGTTTGAAGGTAAACCATTTGTTTCGTATGGATTCAAAGATAACCCTTCTACTTCGCATTGATTTGAAGCTAAATCATGTATTTCGCATGGATTTGAAGCTAACTCGTTTGTTTCGCATGCTGTTGAAGCTAAATCATGTATATCACAAGTGTTTGAAGCTAAATCATTTGTTTCGCATGAATTCGAAGATAACCCTTCTACCATGCATTGATTTGAAGCTAAATCATGTTTTACGCATGGATTTGAAGCAAAGCCTTCTACTTCGCATAGATTTGGAGTTAAATCATGTGTTTCGCATGGATTTAATTCTAAATCGTTGTTTCGCATGCAGTTGAAGCTAAATCATGTATATCACAAGTGTTTGAAGCTAAACCATTTGTTTCGCATGGATTCGAAGATAACCCTCCTACTTCGCATTGGTTTGAAGCTAAATCATTTGTTTCGCATGGATTTGAAGCTAACTCGTTTGTTTCGCATGCTGTTGAAACTAAATCATGTATATCACAAGTATTTGAAGCTAAACCATTTGATTCCCATGGATTTGTAGCTATGCCTTCTACTTCGCATTGATTTGGAGCTAAATCATGTGTTTCGCATGCAGTTGAAGCTAAATCATGTATATCACAAGTGTTTGAAGCTAAACCATTTGTTTCGCATGGATTCGAAGATAACCCTTCTACTTCGCATTGATTTGAAGCTAAATCATGTGTTTCGCATGGATTTGAAGCAAAGCCTTCTACTTCGCATTGATTTGGAGTTAAATCATGTGTTTCGCATGGATTTAAAGCTAACTCGTTGTTTCGCAAGCAGTTGAAGCTAAATCATGTATATCACAAGTGTTTGAAGCTGAACCATTTGATTAGCATGGATTCGAAGATCACCCCTCTTCTTCGCATTGATTTGAAGATAATCATGTGTTTCGCATGGATTTGAAGCTAACTCGTTTGTTTCGCATGCACTTGACTATAAATCAAGTATATCACAAGTATTTGAAGCTAAACCTTTGTTTCGCATGTATTCGAACATCAGCCTTCTGCTTCGCATTGATTTGGACCTAAATCATGTGTTGCGCATGGATTTGAAGCTAACTCGTTTGTTTCGCATGCAGTTGAAGCTAAATCATGTATATCACAAGTATTTGAAGCTAAACCATTTTATTCACATGGATTTGAAGCTATGCCTTCTACTTCGCATTGATTTGATGTTAAATCATATGTCTCGCATGGATTTGAAGCTATCTCGTTTGTTCCGCATGCACTTGACTATAAATCAAGTATATCACAAGTATTTGAAGCTAAACCTTTGTTTCGCATGTATTCGAACATCAGCCTTCTGCTTCGCATTGATTTGGACCTAAATCATGTGTTTCGCATGGATTTGAAGCTAGCTCGGTTATTTCGCATGCACTTGAAGCTAAATCATGTATATCACATTTTGTTTGAAGCTAAACCATTTGTTTTGCATGGATTCGAAGATAATCCTTCTTCTTCGCATTGATTTGAAGCTAAATCATGTATTTCGCATGGATTAGAAACTAACTCGTTTGTTTCGCATGCAGTTGATGCTGAATCATGTATATCACAAGTATTTGCAGCTAAACCATTTGTTTCGCATGGATTCGTAGATAAGCCTTCTACTTCGCATCGATTTGAAGCTATATCATGTGTTTCGCATGGATTTGAAGCTAACTCGTTTGTTTCGCATGCAGTTGATGCTAAATCATGTATATCACAAGTATTTGAATATGTACCGTTTGATTAGCATGGATTCGAAGATCACCCCTCTTCTTCGCATTGATTTGAAGCTAAATCATGTGTTTCGCATGGATTTGAAGCAAAACCTTCTACTTCGAATTGATTTGGAGTTTAATCATGTGTTTCGCATTGGTTTAAAGCTAACTAGTTTGTTTCGCATGCTGTTGAAGCTAAATCACGTATATCACAAATATTTGCAGCTAAACCATTTGTTTCGCATGGATTCGAAGATAACCCTTCTACTTCGCATTGATTTGAAGCTAAATCATGTGTTTCGCATGGATTTGAAGCTAACTCGTTTGTTTCGCATGCTGTTGAAGCTAAATCATGTATATCACAAGTATTTGAAGATAAACCATTTGATTCCCATGGATTTGAAGCTATGCCTTCTACTTCGCATTGATTTGGAGCTAAATCAGATGTGTTTCGCATGGATTTGAAGCTAACTCGTTTGTTTCGCATGCTGTTGAAGCTAAATCATGTATATCACAAGTGTTTGAAGCTAAACCATTTGTTTCCCATGGATTCGAAGATAACCCTTCTACTTCGCATCGGTTTGAAGCTAAATCATTTGTTTCGCATGGATTTGAAGCTAACTCGTTTGTTTCGCATGCTGTTGAAACTAAATCATGTATATCACAAGTATTTGAAGCTAAACCATTTGATTCCCATGGATTTGTAGCTATGCCTTCTACTTCGCATTGATTTGGAGCTAAATCATGTGTTTCGCATGGATTTACAGCTAACTCGTTTGTTTCGCATGCTGTTGAAGCTAAATCATGTATATCACAAGTATTTGAATATGGACCATTTGATTAACATGGATTCGAAGATCACCACTCTTCTTCGCATTGATTTGAAGATAATCATGTGTTTCGCAAGGATTTGAAGCTAACTCGTTTGTATCGCATGCAGTTGAAGCTAAATCATGTATATCACAAGTATTTGAAGCTAAACCATTTGTTTCGCATGGATTCGAACATCAGCCTTCTCCTTCGCATTGATTTGATGTTAAATCATATGTTTCGCATGGATTTAAAGCTAACTCGTTGTTTCGCATGTTGTTGAAGCTAAATCATGTATATCACAAGTATGTGAATCTAAACCATTTGTTTCCCATGGATTTGAAGCTATGCCTTCTACTTCGCATTGATTTGGAGCTAAATCATGTGTTTCGCATGGATTTACAGCTAACTCGTTTGTTTCGCATGCTGTTGAAGCTAAATCATGTATATCACAAGTATTTGAAGCTAAACCATTTGATTCCCATGGATTTGTAGCTATGCCTTCTACTTCGCATTGATTTGGAGCTAAATCATGTGTTTCGCATGGATTTAAAGCTAACTCGTTGTTTCGCATGCCGTTGAAGCTAAATCATGTATATCACAAGTGTTTGAAGCTAAACCATTTGGTTCCCATGGATTCGAAGATAACCCTTCTACTTCGCATTGGTTTGAAGCTAAATCATGTGTTTCGCATGGATTTGAAGCTTACACGTTTGTTTCGCATGTTGTTGAAACTAAATCATGTATATCACAAGTATTTGAAGCTAAACCATTTGATTCCCATGGATTTGAAGCTATGCCTTCTACTTCGCATTGATTTGGAGCTAAATCATGTGTTTCGCATGGATTTACAGCTAACTCGTTTGTTTCGCATGCTGTTGAAGCTAAATCATGTATATCACAAGTATTTGAAGCAAAACCATTTGTTTCGCATGGATTCGAACATCAGCCTTCTGTTTCGCATTGATTTGATGTTAAATCATATGTTTCGCATGGATTTGAAGCTAACTCGTTTGTTTCGCATGCTGTTGAAGCTAAATCAAGTATATCACAAGTATTTGAAGCAAAACCATTTGTTTGGCACGGATTTGATGATAACCCATCAAGTTCGCATTGATTTGAATTTAAATCATTTGCTTCGCGAGGATTTGAAGCTAACTCGTTTGTTTCGCATGCAGTTGAAGATAAGTCATGCATACCACAAGTATTTGAAGATAAACCATTTGATTCCCATGGATTTGAAGCTATGCCTTCTACTTCGCATTGATTTGGAGCTAAATCATGTGTTTCGCATGGATTTGAAGCAAAGCCTTCTACTTCGCATTGATTTGGAGTTAAATCATGTGTTTCGCATGGATTTAAAGCTAATTCGTTGTTTCGCAAGCAGTTGAAGCTAAATCATGTATATCACAAGTGTTTGAAGCTAAATCATTTGTTTCGCATGAATTCGAAGATAACCCTTCTACTTCGCATTGATTTGAAGCTAAATCATGTTTTTCGCATGGATTTGAAGCAAAGCCTTCTACTTCGCATAGATTTGGAGTTAAATCATGTGTTTCGCATGGATTTAAAGCTAAATCGTTGTTTCGCATGCAGTTGAAGCTAAATCATGTATATCACAAGTGTTTGAAGCTAAACCATTTGTTTCGCATGGATTCGAAGATAACCCTTCTACTTCGCATTGGTTTGAAGCTAAATCATTTGTTTCGCATGGATTTGAAGCTAACTCGTTTGTTTCGCATGCTGTTGAAACTAAATCATGTATATCACAAGTATTTGAAGCTAAACCATTTGATTCCCATGGATTTGTAGCTATGCCTTCTACTTCGCATTGATTTGGAGCTAAATCATGTGTTTCGCATGGATTTAAAGCTAACTCGTTGTTTCGCATGCCGTTGAAGCTAAATCATGTATATCACAAGTGTTTGAAGCTAAACCATTTGTTTCGCATGGATTCGAAGATAACCCTTCTACTTCGCATTGATTTGAAGCTAAATCATGTGTTGCGCATGGATTAGAAGCTATCTCGTTTGTTTCGCATGCAGTTGAAGCTAAATCATGTATATCACAAGTATTTGAAGCTAAACCATTTTATTCCCATGCATTTGAAGCTATGCCTTCTACTTCGCATTGATTTGATGTTAAATCATATGTCTCGCATGGATTTGAAGCTATCTCGTTTGTTTCGCATGCACAGAATATAAATCAAGTATATCACAAGTATTTGAAGCTAAACCTTTGTTTCGCATGGATTCGAACAACAGCCTTCTGCTTCGCATTGATTTGGTCCTAAATCATGTGTTTCGCATGGATTTGAAGCTAACTCGTTTATTTCGCATGCACTTGAAGCTGAACCATGTATATCACAAGTATTTGAAGCTAAACCATTTGATTGGCATGGATTTGAAGCTAAGCCTTCTACTTCGCATTAAATTGAAGCTAAATCATGTGTTTCGCATGGATTTGAAGCTAACACGTTTGTTTCGCATGCTGTTGAAGCTAAATCATGTATATCACAAGTATGTGAATCTAAACCATTTGTTTCCCATGGATTTGAAGCTATGCCTTCTACTTCGCATTGATTTGGAGTTAAATCATATGTTTCGCATGGATTTAAAGCTAACTCGTTGTTTCGCATGCAGTTGAAGCTAAATCATGTATAACACTAGTGTTTGAAGGTAAACCATTTGTTTCGTATGGATTCAAAGATAACCCTTCTACTTCGCATTGATTTGAAGCTAAATCATGTATTTCGCATGGATT
Organism: Megalopta genalis; assembly: GCF_051020955.1. Classification (NCBI taxonomy): domain Eukaryota; kingdom Metazoa; phylum Arthropoda; class Insecta; order Hymenoptera; family Halictidae; genus Megalopta; species Megalopta genalis. Next base: position 103,604 of record NW_027476322.1, on the reverse strand, counting down.
TGAAGCTAACTCGTTTGTTTCGCATGCTGTTGAAGCTAAATCATGTATATCACAAGTGTTTGAAGCTAAATCATTTGTTTCGCATGAATTCGAAGATGACCCTTCTACCTTGCATTGATTTGAAGCTAAATCATGTTTTTCGCATGGATTTGAAGCAAAGCCTTCTACTTCGCATAGATTTGGAGTTAAATCATGTGTTTCGCATGGATTTAATTCTAAATCGTTGTTTCGCATGCAGTTGAAGCTAAATCATGTATATCACAAGTGTTTGAAGCTAAACCATTTGTTTCGCATGGATTCGAAGATAACCCTCCTACTTCGCATTGGTTTGAAGCTAAATCATTTGTTTCGCATGGATTTGAAGCTAACTCGTTTGTTTCGCATGCTGTTGAAACTAAATCATGTATATCACAAGTATTTGAAGCTAAACCATTTGATTCCCATGGATTTGTAGCTATGCCTTCTACTTCGCATTGATTTGGAGCTAAATCATGTGTTTCGCATGCAGTTGAAGCTAAATCATGTATATCACAAGTGTTTGAAGCTAAACCATTTGTTTCGCATGGATTCGAAGATAACCCTTCTACTTCGCATTGATTTGAAGCTAAATCATGTGTTTCGCATGGATTTGAAGCAAAGCCTTCTACTTCGCATTGATTTGGAGTTAAATCATGTGTTTCGCATGGATTTAAAGCTAACTCGTTGTTTCGCAAGCAGTTGAAGCTAAATCATGTATATCACAAGTGTTTGAAGCTGAACCATTTGATTAGGATGGATTCGAAGATCACCCCTCTTCTTCGCATTGATTTGAAGATAATCATGTGTTTCGCATGGATTTGAAGCTAACTCGTTTGTTTCGCATGCACTTGACTATAAATCAAGTATATCACAAGTATTTGAAGCTAAACCTTTGTTTCGCATGTATTCGAACATCAGCCTTCTGCTTCGCATTGATTTGGACCTAAATCATGTGTTGCGCATGGATTTGAAGCTAACTCGTTTGTTTCGCATGCAGTTGAAGCTAAATCATGTATATCACAAGTATTTGAAGCTAAACCATTTTATTCACATGGATTTGAAGCTATGCCTTCTACTTCGCATTGATTTGATGTTAAATCATATGTCTCGCATGGATTTGAAGCTATCTCGTTTGTTCCGCATGCACTTGACTATAAATCAAGTATATCACAAGTATTTGAAGCTAAACCTTTGTTTCGCATGTATTCGAACATCAGCCTTCTGCTTCGCATTGATTTGGACCTAAATCATGTGTTTCGCATGGATTTGAAGCTAGCTCGGTTATTTCGCATGCACTTGAAGCTAAATCATGTATATCACAATTTGTTTGAAGCTAAACCATTTGTTTTGCATGGATTCGAAGATAATCCTTCTTCTTCGCATTGATTTGAAGCTAAATCATGTATTTCGCATGGATTAAAAACTAACTCGTTTGTTTCGCATGCAGTTGATGCTGAATCATGTATATCACAAGTATTTGCAGCTAAACCATTTGTTTCGCATGGATTCGTAGATAAGCCTTCTACTTCGCATCGATTTGAAGCTATATCATGTGTTTCGCATGGATTTGAAGCTAACTCGTTTGTTTCGCATGCAGTTGATGCTAAATCATGTATATCACAAGTATTTGAATATGTACCGTTTGATTAGCATGGATTCGAAGATCACCCCTCTTCTTCGCATTGATTTGAAGCTAAATCATGTGTTTCGCATGGATTTGAAGCAAAACCTTCTACTTCGAATTGATTTGGAGTTTAATCATGTGTTTCGCATTGGTTTAAAGCTAACTAGTTTGTTTCGCATGCTGTTGAAGCTAAATCACGTATATCACAAATATTTGCAGCTAAACCATTTGTTTCGCATGGATTCGAAGATAACCCTTCTACTTCGCATTGATTTGAAGCTAAATCATGTGTTTCGCATGGATTTGAAGCTAACTCGTTTGTTTCGCATGCTGTTGAAGCTAAATCATGTATATCACAAGTATTTGAAGATAATCTATTTGTTTCGCATGGATTCGAAGATAAGCCTTCTACTTCGCATTGATTTGAAGCTAAATCATGTGTTTCGCATGGATTTGAAGCTAACTCGTTTGTTCAGCGTGCAGTTGAAGCAAAATCATGTATATCACAAGTGTTTGAAGCTAAACCATTTGTTTCGCATGGATTCGAAGATAATCCTTCTTTTTCGCATTGGTTTGAAGCTAAATCATGTGTTTCGCATGGATTTGAAGCTAACTCGTTTGTTTCGCATGCTGTTGAAGCTAAATCATGTATATCACAAGTGTTTGAAGCTAAACCATTTGTTTCCCATGGATTCGAAGATAACCCTTCTACTTCGCATCGGTTTGAAGCTAAATCATTTGTTTCGCATGGATTTGAAGCTAACTCGTTTGTTTCGCATGCTGTTGAAACTAAATCATGTATATCACAAGTATTTGAAGCTAAACCATTTGATTCCCATGGATTTGTAGCTATGCCTTCTACTTCGCATTGATTTGGAGCTAAATCATGTGTTTCGCATGGATTTACAGCTAACTCGTTTGTTTCGCATGCTGTTGAAGCTAAATCATGTATATCACAAGTATTTGAATATGGACCATTTGATTAACATGGATTCGAAGATCACCACTCTTCTTCGCATTGATTTGAAGATAATCATGTGTTTCGCAAGGATTTGAAGCTAACTCGTTTGTTTCGCATGCAGTTGAAGCTAAATCATGTATATCACAAGTATTTGAAGCTAAACCATTTGTTTCGCATGGATTCGAACATCAGCCTTCTGCTTCGCATTGATTTGATGTTAAATCATATGTTTCGCATGGATTTAAAGCTAACTCGTTGTTTCGCATGCAGTTGAAGCTAAATCATGTATATCGCAAGTATTTGAAGCTAAACCATTTTATTCCCATGCATTTGAAGCTATGCCTTCTACTTCGCATTGATTTGATGTTAAATCATATGTCTCGCATGGATTTGAAGCTATCTCGTTTGTTTCGCATGCACTTGAATATAAATCAAGTATATCACAAGTATTTGAAGCTAAACCTTTGTTTCGCATGGATTCGAACATCAGCCTTCTGCTTCGCATTGATTTGGACCTAAATCATGTTTTTCGCATGGATTTGAAGCTAACTCGTTTATTTCGCATGCACTTGAAGCTGAACCATGTATATCACAAGTATTTGAAGCTAAACCGTTTGATTGGCATGGATTTGAAGCTAAGCCTTCTACTTCGCTTTAAATTGAAGCTAAATCATGTGTTTCGCATGGATTTGAAGCTTACACGTTTGTTTCGCATGTTGTTGAAGCTAAATCATGTATATCACAAGTATGTGAATCTAAACCATTTGTTTCCCATGGATTTAAAGCTATGCCTTCTACTTCGCATTGATTTGGAGCTAAATCATGTGTTTCGCATGGATTTGAAGCTAACTCGTTTGTTTCGCATGCAGGTGAAGATAAGTCATGCATACCACAAGTATTTGAAGATAAACCATTTTATTCCCATGGATTTGAAGCTATGCCTTCTACTTCGCATTGATTTGGAGCTAAATCATGTGTTTCGCATGGATTTAAAGCTAACTCGTTGTTTCGCATGCAGTTGAAGCTAAATCATGTATAACACAAGTGTTTGATGCTAAACCATTTGTTTCGCATGGATTCAAAGATAACCCTTCTACTTCGCATTGATTTGAAGCTAAATCATGTGTTGCGCATGGATTTGAAGCTAACTCGTTTGTTTCGCATGCAGTTGAAGCTAAATCATGTATATCACAAGTGTTTGAAGCTAAATCATTTGTTTCGCATGGATTCGAAGATAGCTCTTCTACTTCGCATTGATTTGAAGCTAAATCATGTGTTTCGCATGGATTTAAAGCAAAGCCTTCTACTTCGCATTGATTTGGAGTTAAATCATGTGTTTCGCATGGATTTAAAGCTAACTCGTTGTTTCGCAAGCAGTTGAAGCTAAATCATGTATATCACAAGTGTTTGAAGCTGAACCATTTGATTAGCATTGATTCGAAGATCACCCCTCTTCTTCGCATTGATTTGAAGATAATCATGTGTTTCGCATGGATTTGAAGCTAACTCGTTTGTTTCGCATGCAGTTGAAGCTAAATCATGTATATCACAAGTATTTGAAGCTAAACCATTTTATTCACATGGATTTGAAGCTATGCCTTCTACTTCGCATTGATTTGATGTTAAATCATATGTCTCGCATGGATTTGAAGCTATCTCGTTTGTTCCGCATGCACTTGACTATAAATCAAGTATATCACAAGTATTTGAAGCTAAACCTTTGTTTCGCATGTATTCGAACATCAGCCTTCTGCTTCGCATTGATTTGGACCTAAATCATGTGTTTCGCATGGATTTGAAGCTAGCTCGGTTATTTCGCATGCACTTGAAGCTAAATCATGTATATCACAATTTGTTTGAAGCTAAACCATTTGTTTTGCATGGATTCGAAGATAATCCTTCTTCTTCGCATTGATTTGAAGCTAAATCATGTATTTCGCATGGATTAGAAGCTAACTCGTTTGTTTCGCATGCAGTTGATGCTGAATCATGTATATCACAAGTATTTGCAGCTAAACCATTTGTTTCGCATGGATTCGTAGATAAGCCTTCTACTTCGCATCGATTTGAAGCTATATCATGTGTTTCGCATGGATTTGAAGCTAACTCGTTTGTTTCGCATGCAGTTGAAGCTAAATCATGTATATCACAAGTATTTGAATATGTACCATTTGATTAGCATGGATTCGAAGATCACCCCTCTTCTTCGCATTGATTTGAAGCTAAATCATGTGTTTCGCATGGATTTGAAGCAAAACCTTCTACTTCGAATTGATTTGGAGTTTAATCATGTGTTTCGCATTGGTTTAAAGCTAACTAGTTTGTTTCGCATGCTGTTGAAGCTAAATCACGTATATCACAAATATTTTCAGCTAAACCATTTGTTTCGCATGGATTCGAAGATAACCCTTCTACTTCGCATTGATTTGAAGCTAAATCATGTGTTTCGCATGGATTTGAAGCTAACTCGTTTGTTTCGCATGCTGTTGAAGCTAAATCATGTATATCACAAGTATTTGAAGATAATCTATTTGTTTCGCATGGATTCGAAGATAAGCCTTCTACTTCGCATTGATTTGAAGCTAAATCATGTGTTTCGCATGGATTTGAAGCTAACTCGTTTGTTCAGCGTGCAGTTGAAGCAAAATCATGTATATCACAAGTGTTTGAAGCTAAACCATTTGTTTCGCATGGATTCGAAGATAATCCTTCTTTTTCGCATTGGTTTGAAGCTAAATCATGTGTTTCGCATGGATTTGAAGCTAACTCGTTTGTTTCGCATGCTGTTGAAGCTAAATCATGTATATCACAAGTGTTTGAAGCTAAACCATTTGTTTCCCATGGATTCGAAGATAACCCTTCTACTTCGCATCGGTTTGAAGCTAACTCATTTGTTTCGCATGGATTTGAAGCTAACTCGTTTGTTTCGCATGCTGTTGAAACTAAATCATGTATATCACAAGTATTTGAAGCTAAACCATTTGATTCCCATGGATTTGTAGCTATGCCTTCTACTTCGCATTGATTTGGAGCTAAATCATGTGTTTCGCATGGATTTACAGCTAACTCGTTTGTTTCGCATGCTGTTGAAGCTAAATCATGTATATCACAAGTATTTGAATATCGACCATTTGATTAACATGGATTCGAAGATCACCACTCTTCTTCGCATTGATTTGAAGATAATCATGTGTTTCGCAAGGATTTGAAGCTAACTCGTTTGTTTCGCATGCAGTTGAAGCTAAATCATGTATATCACAAGTATTTGAAGCTAAACCATTTGTTTCGCATGGATTCGAACATCAGCCTTCTGCTTCGCATTGATTTGATGTTAAATCATATGTTTCGCATGGATTTAAAGCTAACTCGTTGTTTCGCATGCAGTTGAAGCTAAATCATGTATATCGCAAGTATTTGAAGCTAAACCATTTTATTCCCATGCATTTGAAGCTATGCCTTCTACTTCGCATTGATTTGATGTTAAATCATATGTCTCGCATGGATTTGAAGCTATCTCGTTTGTTTCGCATGCACTTGAATATAAATCAAGTATATCACAAGTATTTGAAGCTAAACCTTTGTTTCGCATCGATTCGTACATCAGCCTTCTGCTTCGCATTGATTTGGACCTAAATCATGTTTTTCGCATGAATTTGAAGCTAACTCGTTTATTTCGCATGCACTTGAAGCTGAACCATGTATATCACAAGTATTTGAAGCTAAACCGTTTGATTGGCATGGATTTGAAGCTAAGCCTTCTACTTCGCTTTAAATTGAAGCTAAATCATGTGTTTCGCATGGATTTGAAGCTTACACGTTTGTTTCGCATGTTGTTGAAGCTAAATCATGTATATCACAAGTATGTGAATCTAAACCATTTGTTTCCCATGGATTTGAAGCTATGCCTTCTACTTCGCATTGATTTGGAGCTAAATCATGTGTTTCGCATGGATTTGAAGCTAACTCGTTTGTTTCGCATGCAGGTGAAGATAAGTCATGCATACCACAAGTGTTTGAAGATAAACCATTTTATTCCCATGGAATGAAGCTATGCCTTCTACTTCGCATTGATTTGGAGCTAAATCATGTGTTTCGCATGGATTTAAAGCTAACTCGTTGTTTCGCATGCAGTTGAAGCTAAATCATGTATAACACAAGTGTTTGATGCTAAACCATTTGTTTCGCATGGATTCAAAGATAACCCTTCTACTTCGCATTGATTTGAAGCTAAATCATGTGTTGCGCATGGATTTGAAGCTAACTCGTTTGTTTCGCATGCAGTTGAAGCTAAATCATGTATATCACAAGTGTTTGAAGCTAAATCATTTGTTTCGCATGGATTCGAAGATAGCTCATCTACTTCGCATTGATTTGAAGCTAAATCATGTGTTTCGCATGGATTTGAAGCAAAGCCTTCTACTTCGCATTGATTTGGAGTTAAATCATGTGTTTCGCATGGATTTAAAGCTAACTCGTTGTTTCGCAAGCAGTTGAAGCTAAATCATGTATATCACAAGTGTTTGAAGCTAAACCATTTGATTAGCATGGATTCGAAGATCACCCCTCTTCTTCGCATTGATTTGAAGATAATCATGTGTTTCGCATGGATTTGAAGCTAACTCGTTTGTTTCGCATGCAGTTGAAGATAAGTAATGCATATCACAAGTATTTGAAGATAAACCATTTGATTCCCATGGATTTGAAGCTATGCCTTCTTCTTCGCATTGATTTGAAGCTAAATCATGTTTTTCGCATGGATTTGAAGCTAACTCGTTGTTTCGCATGCAGTTGAAGCTAAATCATGTATAACACAAGTGTTTGAAGCTAAACCATTTGTTTCGCATGGATTCAAAGATAACCCTTCTACTTCGCATTGATTTGAAGCTAAATCATGTGTTGCGCATGGATTTGAAGCTAACTCGTTTGTTTCGCATGCAGTTGAAGCTAAATCATGTATATCACAAGTATTTGAAGCTAAACCATTTTATTCACATGGATTTGAAGCTATGCCTTCTACTTCGCATTGATTTGATGTTAAATCATATGTCTCGCATGGATTTGAAGCTATCTCGTTTGTTTCGCATGCACTTGACTATAAATCAAGTATATCACAAGTATTTGAAGCTAAACCTTTGTTTCGCATGTATTCGAACATCAGCCTTCTGCTTCGCATTGATTTGGACCTAAATCATGTGTTTCGCATGGATTTGAAGCTAACTCGTTTGTTTCGCATGCAGTTGATGCTGAATCATGTATATCACAAGTATTTGAAGCTAAATCGTTTGATTCGCATGGATTTGAAGATAAGCCTTCTACCTCGCATTGATTTGAAGATAAATCATGTGTTTCGCTTGGATTTGAAGCTAACTCGTTTGTTTCACATGATGTTGAAGCTAAATCATGTATATCACAAGTATTTGAAGCTAAACCATTTGTTTAGCATGGATTCGAAGATAACCCTTCTACTCCGCATTGATTTGAAGCTAAATCATGTGTTTCGCATAGATTTGAAGCTAACTGGTTTGTTTCGCATGCTGTTGAAGCTAAATCATGTATATCACAAGTATTTGAAGCTAAATCGTTTGATTCGCATGGATTTGAAGCTAAGCCTTCTACCTCGCATTGATTTGAAGATAAATCATGTGTTTCGCTTGGATTTGAAGCTAACTCGTTTGTTTCGCATGCTGTTGAGGCTAAATCATGTATATCACAAGTATTTGAAGCTAAACCATTTGTTTCGCATGGATTCGAAGATAACCCTTCTACTTCGCATTGATTTGAAGCTAAATCATGTGTTTCGCATGGATTTAAAGCTAACTCGTTTGTTTCGCATACTGTTGAAGCTAAATCATGTATATCAGAAGTATTTGAAGCTAAACCGTTTGAATCGCATGGATTTGAAGCTAAGCCTTCTACCTCGCATTGATTTGAAGATAAATCATGTGTTTCGCTTGGATTTGAAGCTAACTCGTTTGTTTCACATGATGTTGAAGCTAAATCATGTATATCACAAGTGTTTGAAGCTAAACCATTTGTTTCGCATGGATTCGAAGGTAAGCCTTCTACATCGCATTGATTTGAAGCTAAATCATGTCTATCGCTACGATTTGAAGCTAACTCGTTTGTTTCGCATACTGTTGAAGCTAAACCATGTATAACACAAGTATTTGAGCCTGATCCATTTGTTTCGCATGGATTCGAAGATCAGTCTCCTAATTTGCATTGATTTGAAGGTAAATCATGCCTTTTGCATGCATTTAAAGCTAACTCGTTTGTTTCACCTGCAATTGAAGCTATATCAGAGATATTCGCAAGTATTTGAAGCTAAATCATTCGTTTCGCATGGATTTGAAGATAAGCCTTCTACTTCGCATTGATTTGATGCTAAATCATGTGTTTCGCATGGATTTGAGGCTAACTCGTTTGTTTCGCAAGCAGTTGAATCTAAATCATGTATATCACAAGTATTTGAAGCTGAAGCATTTGTTTCGCGTGAATATTAAGTTAAACCATGTGTTTCGCATGACTTTGACGCTAAATAATGTGTTTCGCTTGGCTATGAAGCCCAACTCGTTTGTTTCGACTGCAATTTAAGCTAAATCATGTATATCAGAAATATTTGAAGCTAAACCATTTGTTTCGCATCGATTTGAAACTAAATCGTTTGTTTCGCAGTTGAAGCTAAATCATGTATATCACAAGTATTTGAAGCTGAACCATTTGTTTCGAATAGATTTGAAGCTAAGCCTTCTACTTCGCATTGATTTGAAGCTAAATCATGTGTTTCGCTTGGATTTGAAGCTAATTCGTTTGTTTCGCATGCAGTTGGAGCGAAATCACGTATATCATAAGTATTTGAAGCTGAACCATTTGTTTCTCGAGAACACTCTGCTAAACCATGTGTTTCCAATGAATTTGAAGCCAACTCATGTGTTTCGCATGGATTTGAAGCTATCTCGTTTGCTTCACATGCTGTTGAAGCTAAATCATGTATATCACGAGTATATCAATCTAAACCACTTGTTTCGCATGGATTCGAAGATCTGCCTTCCACTTCGCACTGATTTGAAGCTGAATCATTTCTTTCGCTTGAATGTGAAGCTAACACGTTTGTTTCCCAAGCATTTGAAGCTAATTCGTGTGTATCACAAGTATTTGAAGCTGAATTATTTTTTTCGCAAGAATATTGTGCTAAACAATGTGTTGCGAATGAATTTGAAGCTAAACCATTTGTTCCGTATGGATTCGAAGAAGAGACTTCTACTTCGCATTGATTTGAAGCGAAATCATGTGTTTCGCTTGGATTTGAAGCTAACTCGTTTGTGTCGCATGCAGTTGAATATAAATCATTTATATCACAAGTATTTGAGCTAAACCGTTTGATTCGCATGGATTTGAAGCTAAGCCTTCTACTTCGCATTGATTTGAAGATAAATCATGTGTGTCGCTTGGATTTGAAGCTCAGCCTTCTACTTCGCATTGATTTGAAGCTAAATAATGTGTTTCGCTTGGATTTTAACCTAACTCGTTTGTTTCAGATGCAGTTGAAGTTAAATCATGAATATCACAGGAATTTGAAGCTAAACGAATTGTTTCGTATGGATTTGAAGATAAGCCTTCTACTTCGCATTGATTTGATGCTAAATCATGTGTTTCGCATGGATTTGAGGCTAACTCGTTTGTTTCGCAAGCAGTTGAATCTAAATCATGTATATCACAAGTATTTGAAGCTGAAGCATTTGTTTCGCGTGAATATTAAGTTAAACCATGTGTTTCGCATGACTTTGACGCTAAATAATGTGTTTCGCTTGGCTATGAAGCCCAACTCGTTTGTTTCGACTGCAATTTAAGCTAAATCATGTATATCAGAAATATTTGAAGCTAAACCATTTGTTTCGCATCGATTTGAAACTAAATCGTTTGTTTCGCAGTTGAAGCTAAATCATGTATATCACAAGTATTTGAAGCTGAACCATTTGTTTCGAATAGATTTGAAGCTAAGCCTTCTACTTCGCATTGATTTGAAGCTAAATCATGTGTTTCGCTTGGATTTGAAGCTAATTCGTTTGTTTCGCATGCAGTTGGAGCGAAATCACGTATATCATAAGTATTTGAAGCTGAACCATTTGTTTCTCGAGAACACTCTGCTAAACCATGTGTTTCCAATGAATTTGAAGCCAACTCATGTGTTTCGCATGGATTTGAAGCTATCTCGTTTGCTTCACATGCTGTTGAAGCTAAATCATGTATATCACGAGTATATCAATCTAAACCACTTGTTTCGCATGGATTCGAAGATCTGCCTTCCACTTCGCACTGATTTGAAGCTGAATCATTTCTTTCGCTTGAATGTGAAGCTAACACGTTTGTTTCCCAAGCATTTGAAGCTAATTCGTGTGTATCACAAGTATTTGAAGCTGAATTATTTTTTTCGCAAGAATATTGTGCTAAACAATGTGTTGCGAATGAATTTGAAGCTAAACCATTTGTTCCGTATGGATTCGAAGAAGAGACTTCTACTTCGCATTGATTTGAAGCGAAATCATGTGTTTCGCTTGGATTTGAAGCTAACTCGTTTGTGTCGCATGCAGTTGAATATAAATCATTTATATCACAAGTATTTGAGCTAAACCGTTTGATTCGCATGGATTTGAAGCTAAGCCTTCTACTTCGCATTGATTTGAAGATAAATCATGTGTGTCGCTTGGATTTGAAGCTCAGCCTTCTACTTCGCATTGATTTGAAGCTAAATAATGTGTTTCGCTTGGATTTTAACCTAACTCGTTTGTTTCAGATGCAGTTGAAGTTAAATCATGAATATCACAGGAATTTGAAGCTAAACGAATTGTTTCGTATGGATTTGAAGATAAGCCTTCTACTTCGCATTGATTTGATGCTAAATCATGTGTTTCGCATGGATTTGAGGCTAACTCGTTTGTTTCGCAAGCAGTTGAATCTAAATCATGTATATCACAAGTATTTGAAGCTGAAGCATTTGTTTCGCGTGAATATTAAGTTAAACCATGTGTTTCGCATGACTTTGACGCTAAATAATGTGTTTCGCTTGGCTATGAAGCCCAACTCGTTTGTTTCGACTGCAATTTAAGCTAAATCATGTATATCAGAAATATTTGAAGCTAAACCATTTGTTTCGCATCGATTTGAAACTAAATCGTTTGTTTCGCAGTTGAAGCTAAATCATGTATATCACAAGTATTTGAAGCTGAACCATTTGTTTCGAATAGATTTGAAGCTAAGCCTTCTACTTCGCATTGATTTGAAGCTAAATCATGTGTTTCGCTTGGATTTGAAGCTAATTCGTTTGTTTCGCATGCAGTTGGAGCGAAATCACGTATATCATAAGTATTTGAAGCTGAACCATTTGTTTCTCGAGAACACTCTGCTAAACCATGTGTTTCCAATGAATTTGAAGCCAACTCATGTGTTTCGCATGGATTTGAAGCTATCTCGTTTGCTTCACATGCTGTTGAAGCTAAATCATGTATATCACGAGTATATCAATCTAAACCACTTGTTTCGCATGGATTCGAAGATCTGCCTTCCACTTCGCACTGATTTGAAGCTGAATCATTTCTTTCGCTTGAATGTGAAGCTAACACGTTTGTTTCCCAAGCATTTGAAGCTAATTCGTGTGTATCACAAGTATTTGAAGCTGAATTATTTTTTTCGCAAGAATATTGTGCTAAACAATGTGTTGCGAATGAATTTGAAGCTAAACCATTTGTTCCGTATGGATTCGAAGAAGAGACTTCTACTTCGCATTGATTTGAAGCGAAATCATGTGTTTCGCTTGGATTTGAAGCTAACTCGTTTGTGTCGCATGCAGTTGAATATAAATCATTTATATCACAAGTATTTGAGCTAAACCGTTTGATTCGCATGGATTTGAAGCTAAGCCTTCTACTTCGCATTGATTTGAAGATAAATCATGTGTGTCGCTTGGATTTGAAGCTCAGCCTTCTACTTCGCATTGATTTGAAGCTAAATAATGTGTTTCGCTTGGATTTTAACCTAACTCGTTTGTTTCAGATGCAGTTGAAGTTAAATCATGAATATCACAGGAATTTGAAGCTAAACGAATTGTTTCGTATGGATTTGAAGATAAGCCTCCTACTTCGCATTGATTTGATGCTAAATAATGTGTTTCGCTTGGATTTTAAGCTAACTCGTTTGTTTCACATGCAGTTGAAGTTAAATCATGAATATCACAAGTATTTGAAGGTAAACGAATTGTTTCGTATGGATTTGAAGATAAGCCTCCTACTTCGCATTGATTTGATGCTAAAACATGTTTTTCGCTTGGATTTGAAGCTAGCTCGTTTGTTTCGCATGCTGTTGAAGCTAAATCATGTATATCACAAGTATTTGAAGCTAAACCATTCGTTTCGCATGGATTTGACGCTAAGCCTTCTGCTTCGCATTGATTTGATACTAAATCATGTGTTTCGAAAGGATTTGAAGCTGACTCGTTTGTTTCGCCTGCATTTGAAGCTATATCATGTATATCACAAGTATTTGAATCTGAACCATTTGATTCCCGTGAATAGTACGCTAAACCATGTCTTTCGAATGAATTTGAAGCTAGATCATGTGTTTTAAATGGATTTGAAGCTAACACGTTTGTTTCGCATGCATTTGAAGCTAAATCATGTATTTCACATATAATTGAAGCTAAACGATTTGTTTCGCATGGATTCGAAGATAAGCCTTCTACTTCGCATTGTTTTGAAGCTAAATCATGTCTATCGCTAGGATTTGAAGCTAACTCGTTTGTTTCGCATACTGTTGAAGCTAAATCATGTATAACACAAGTATTTGAGCCTGAGCCATTTGTTTCGCATGGATTCGAAGATCAGCCTCCTAATTCGCGTTTATTTGAAGCTAAATCATGTGTTTCGCATGGATTTGAAGCTAAGTCGTTTGTTTCGCATGCAGTTGCAGCTAAATCATGTATATCATAAGTATTTGAAGCTAAAGAACATTATTCGCATGGATTTCAAACTGAGCCTGCTACTTCGCATTGATTTGAAGGTAAATCATGTCTTTTGCATGCATTTAAAGCTAACTCGTTTGTTTCACCTCCATTTGAAGCTATATCAGTGATATTCGCAAGTATTTGAAGCTAAATCATTCGTTTCGCTGGATTTGAAGCTAAGCCTTCTACTTCGCATTGATTTGGAGTTAAATCATGTGTTTCGCATGGATTTAAAGCTAACTCGTTGTTTCGCAAGCAGTTGAAGCTAAATCATGTATATCACAAGTGTTTGAAGCTAAACCATTTGATTAGCATGGATTCGAAGATCACCCCTCTTCTTCGCATTGATTTGAAGATAATCATGTGTTTCGCATGGATTTGAAGCTAACTCGTTTGTTTCGCATGCAGTTGAAGATAAGTAATGCATATCACAAGTATTTGAAGATAAACCATTTGATTCCCATGGATTTGAAGCTATGCCTTCTTCTTCGCATTGATTTGAAGCTAAATCATGTTTTTCGCATGGATTTGAAGCTAACTCGTTGTTTCGCATGCAGTTGAAGCTAAATCATGTATAACACAAGTGTTTGAAGCTAAACCATTTGTTTCGCATGGATTCAAAGATAACCCTTCTACTTCGCATTGATTTGAAGCTAAATCATGTGTTGCGCATGGATTTGAAGCTAACTCGTTTGTTTCGCATGCAGTTGAAGCTAAATCATGTATATCACAAGTATTTGAAGCTAAACCATTTTATTCACATGGATTTGAAGCTATGCCTTCTACTTCGCATTGATTTGATGTTAAATCATATGTCTCGCATGGATTTGAAGCTATCTCGTTTGTTTCGCATGCACTTGACTATAAATCAAGTATATCACAAGTATTTGAAGCTAAACCTTTGTTTCGCATGTATTCGAACATCAGCCTTCTGCTTCGCATTGATTTGGACCTAAATCATGTGTTTCGCATGGATTTGAAGCTAACTCGTTTGTTTCGCATGCAGTTGATGCTGAATCATGTATATCACAAGTATTTGAAGCTAAATCGTTTGATTCGCATGGATTTGAAGATAAGCCTTCTACCTCGCATTGATTTGAAGATAAATCATGTGTTTCGCTTGGATTTGAAGCTAACTCGTTTGTTTCACATGATGTTGAAGCTAAATCATGTATATCACAAGTATTTGAAGCTAAACCATTTGTTTAGCATGGATTCGAAGATAACCCTTCTACTCCGCATTGATTTGAAGCTAAATCATGTGTTTCGCATAGATTTGAAGCTAACTGGTTTGTTTCGCATGCTGTTGAAGCTAAATCATGTATATCACAAGTATTTGAAGCTAAATCGTTTGATTCGCATGGATTTGAAGCTAAGCCTTCTACCTCGCATTGATTTGAAGATAAATCATGTGTTTCGCTTGGATTTGAAGCTAACTCGTTTGTTTCGCATGCTGTTGAGGCTAAATCATGTATATCACAAGTATTTGAAGCTAAACCATTTGTTTCGCATGGATTCGAAGATAACCCTTCTACTTCGCATTGATTTGAAGCTAAATCATGTGTTTCGCATGGATTTGAAGCTAACTCGTTTGTTTCGCATACTGTTGAAGCTAAATCATGTATATCAGAAGTATTTGAAGCTAAACCGTTTGAATCGCATGGATTTGAAGCTAAGCCTTCTACCTCGCATTGATTTGAAGATAAATCATGTGTTTCGCTTGGATTTGAAGCTAACTCGTTTGTTTCACATGATGTTGAAGCTAAATCATGTATATCACAAGTGTTTGAAGCTAAACCATTTGTTTCGCATGGATTCGAAGGTAAGCCTTCTACATCGCATTGATTTGAAGCTAAATCATGTCTATCGCTACGATTTGAAGCTAACTCGTTTGTTTCGCATACTGTTGAAGCTAAACCATGTATAACACAAGTATTTGAGCCTGATCCATTTGTTTCGCATGGATTCGAAGATCAGTCTCCTAATTTGCATTGATTTGAAGGTAAATCATGCCTTTTGCATGCATTTAAAGCTAACTCGTTTGTTTCACCTGCAATTGAAGCTATATCAGAGATATTCGCAAGTATTTGAAGCTAAATCATTCGTTTCGCATGGATTTGAAGATAAGCCTTCTACTTCGCATTGATTTGATGCTAAATCATGTGTTTCGCATGGATTTGAGGCTAACTCGTTTGTTTCGCAAGCAGTTGAATCTAAATCATGTATATCACAAGTATTTGAAGCTGAAGCATTTGTTTCGCGTGAATATTAAGTTAAACCATGTGTTTCGCATGACTTTGACGCTAAATAATGTGTTTCGCTTGGCTATGAAGCCCAACTCGTTTGTTTCGACTGCAATTTAAGCTAAATCATGTATATCAGAAATATTTGAAGCTAAACCATTTGTTTCGCATCGATTTGAAACTAAATCGTTTGTTTCGCAGTTGAAGCTAAATCATGTATATCACAAGTATTTGAAGCTGAACCATTTGTTTCGAATAGATTTGAAGCTAAGCCTTCTACTTCGCATTGATTTGAAGCTAAATCATGTGTTTCGCTTGGATTTGAAGCTAATTCGTTTGTTTCGCATGCAGTTGGAGCGAAATCACGTATATCATAAGTATTTGAAGCTGAACCATTTGTTTCTCGAGAACACTCTGCTAAACCATGTGTTTCCAATGAATTTGAAGCCAACTCATGTGTTTCGCATGGATTTGAAGCTATCTCGTTTGCTTCACATGCTGTTGAAGCTAAATCATGTATATCACGAGTATATCAATCTAAACCACTTGTTTCGCATGGATTCGAAGATCTGCCTTCCACTTCGCACTGATTTGAAGCTGAATCATTTCTTTCGCTTGAATGTGAAGCTAACACGTTTGTTTCCCAAGCATTTGAAGCTAATTCGTGTGTATCACAAGTATTTGAAGCTGAATTATTTTTTTCGCAAGAATATTGTGCTAAACAATGTGTTGCGAATGAATTTGAAGCTAAACCATTTGTTCCGTATGGATTCGAAGAAGAGACTTCTACTTCGCATTGATTTGAAGCGAAATCATGTGTTTCGCTTGGATTTGAAGCTAACTCGTTTGTGTCGCATGCAGTTGAATATAAATCATTTATATCACAAGTATTTGAGCTAAACCGTTTGATTCGCATGGATTTGAAGCTAAGCCTTCTACTTCGCATTGATTTGAAGATAAATCATGTGTGTCGCTTGGATTTGAAGCTCAGCCTTCTACTTCGCATTGATTTGAAGCTAAATAATGTGTTTCGCTTGGATTTTAACCTAACTCGTTTGTTTCAGATGCAGTTGAAGTTAAATCATGAATATCACAGGAATTTGAAGCTAAACGAATTGTTTCGTATGGATTTGAAGATAAGCCTTCTACTTCGCATTGATTTGATGCTAAATCATGTGTTTCGCATGGATTTGAGGCTAACTCGTTTGTTTCGCAAGCAGTTGAATCTAAATCATGTATATCACAAGTATTTGAAGCTGAAGCATTTGTTTCGCGTGAATATTAAGTTAAACCATGTGTTTCGCATGACTTTGACGCTAAATAATGTGTTTCGCTTGGCTATGAAGCCCAACTCGTTTGTTTCGACTGCAATTTAAGCTAAATCATGTATATCAGAAATATTTGAAGCTAAACCATTTGTTTCGCATCGATTTGAAACTAAATCGTTTGTTTCGCAGTTGAAGCTAAATCATGTATATCACAAGTATTTGAAGCTGAACCATTTGTTTCGAATAGATTTGAAGCTAAGCCTTCTACTTCGCATTGATTTGAAGCTAAATCATGTGTTTCGCTTGGATTTGAAGCTAATTCGTTTGTTTCGCATGCAGTTGGAGCGAAATCACGTATATCATAAGTATTTGAAGCTGAACCATTTGTTTCTCGAGAACACTCTGCTAAACCATGTGTTTCCAATGAATTTGAAGCCAACTCATGTGTTTCGCATGGATTTGAAGCTATCTCGTTTGCTTCACATGCTGTTGAAGCTAAATCATGTATATCACGAGTATATCAATCTAAACCACTTGTTTCGCATGGATTCGAAGATCTGCCTTCCACTTCGCACTGATTTGAAGCTGAATCATTTCTTTCGCTTGAATGTGAAGCTAACACGTTTGTTTCCCAAGCATTTGAAGCTAATTCGTGTGTATCACAAGTATTTGAAGCTGAATTATTTTTTTCGCAAGAATATTGTGCTAAACAATGTGTTGCGAATGAATTTGAAGCTAAACCATTTGTTCCGTATGGATTCGAAGAAGAGACTTCTACTTCGCATTGATTTGAAGCGAAATCATGTGTTTCGCTTGGATTTGAAGCTAACTCGTTTGTGTCGCATGCAGTTGAATATAAATCATTTATATCACAAGTATTTGAGCTAAACCGTTTGATTCGCATGGATTTGAAGCTAAGCCTTCTACTTCGCATTGATTTGAAGATAAATCATGTGTGTCGCTTGGATTTGAAGCTCAGCCTTCTACTTCGCATTGATTTGAAGCTAAATAATGTGTTTCGCTTGGATTTTAACCTAACTCGTTTGTTTCAGATGCAGTTGAAGTTAAATCATGAATATCACAGGAATTTGAAGCTAAACGAATTGTTTCGTATGGATTTGAAGATAAGCCTCCTACTTCGCATTGATTTGATGCTAAATAATGTGTTTCGCTTGGATTTTAAGCTAACTCGTTTGTTTCACATGCAGTTGAAGTTAAATCATGAATATCACAAGTATTTGAAGGTAAACGAATTGTTTCGTATGGATTTGAAGATAAGCCTCCTACTTCGCATTGATTTGATGCTAAAACATGTTTTTCGCTTGGATTTGAAGCTAGCTCGTTTGTTTCGCATGCTGTTGAAGCTAAATCATGTATATCACAAGTATTTGAAGCTAAACCATTCGTTTCGCATGGATTTGACGCTAAGCCTTCTGCTTCGCATTGATTTGATACTAAATCATGTGTTTCGAAAGGATTTGAAGCTGACTCGTTTGTTTCGCCTGCATTTGAAGCTATATCATGTATATCACAAGTATTTGAATCTGAACCATTTGATTCCCGTGAATAGTACGCTAAACCATGTCTTTCGAATGAATTTGAAGCTAGATCATGTGTTTTAAATGGATTTGAAGCTAACACGTTTGTTTCGCATGCATTTGAAGCTAAATCATGTATTTCACATATAATTGAAGCTAAACGATTTGTTTCGCATGGATTCGAAGATAAGCCTTCTACTTCGCATTGTTTTGAAGCTAAATCATGTCTATCGCTAGGATTTGAAGCTAACTCGTTTGTTTCGCATACTGTTGAAGCTAAATCATGTATAACACAAGTATTTGAGCCTGAGCCATTTGTTTCGCATGGATTCGAAGATCAGCCTCCTAATTCGCGTTTATTTGAAGCTAAATCATGTGTTTCGCATGGATTTGAAGCTAAGTCGTTTGTTTC
This sequence comes from Megalopta genalis, assembly GCF_051020955.1. Classification (NCBI taxonomy): domain Eukaryota; kingdom Metazoa; phylum Arthropoda; class Insecta; order Hymenoptera; family Halictidae; genus Megalopta; species Megalopta genalis. Next base: position 84,544 of record NW_027476322.1, on the reverse strand, counting down.
GCATGCAGTTGCAGCTAAATCATGTATATCATAAGTATTTGAAGCTAAAGAACATTATTCGCATGGATTTCAAACTGAGCCTGCTACTTCGCATTGATTTGAAGGTAAATCATGTCTTTTGCATGCATTTAAAGCTAACTCGTTTGTTTCACCTCCATTTGAAGCTATATCAGTGATATTCGCAAGTATTTGAAGCTAAATCATTCGTTTCGCTGGATTTGAAGCTAAGCCTTCTACTTCGCATTGATTTGAATCTAAATCATGTGTTTCGCTTGGATTTAAAGCTAGCTCGTTGGTTTTGCATGCAGTTGAAGCAAAATCACGCATATCACAAGAATTTCAAGCTAAACCATTTGATTCGCATGCAGTTGAAGCTAAATCATGTATAAAACAAGTGTTTGAAGCTAAACCATATGTTTCGTATGGATTTGAAGCTAAGCCTTCAACTTCGCGTTGAGTTGATGCTATATTATGTTTTTCGCTTGGATTTGAAGCTAACACGTTTGTTTCGCATGCTGTTGAAGCTAAATCTTGTATATCACAAGTATTTGAAGCTAATCCATTTGTTTCGCGTGGATTCAAAGATCAGCCTTCTACTTCGCATTGATTTGAAGTTAAATCATATGTTTCGCATGGATTTCAAGCTAATCGTTTGTATCGCATGCAGTTGAAGCTAAGTCATGTACATCACAAGTATTTGAAGCTAAACCATCTGTTTCGTGTGGATTCGTATGTAAGCCTTCTACTTCGCATTGATTTGATGCTAAATCATGTGTTTCGCATGGATTTGAAGCTAACTCGTTTGTTTCTCTTGCTGTTGAATGTAAGTCGTGTATGTCACAAGTGTTTGAAGCTAAACCATTTGTTTCGGATTTATTCGGAAATCAGCCTTCTACTTCGCATTCATTTGAAGCTAAATCATGTTTTTCGCTTGGATTTGAAGCTGACTCGTTTGTTTCGCATGCTGTTGAAGCTAAATCATGTATATCACAAGTATATGAAGCTAAACCATTTGTTTCGCTTGGATTTGAAGCGAAGCCTTCATCTTCGCGTTGACTTGATGCTAAATCATGTTTTTCGCTTGGATTAGAATCTAACTCGTTTTTTCGCATGCAGTTGAAGCTAAATCATGAATATCACAAGTATTTGAAGCTAAAACTTTTGATTCGCACGGATTTGAAGCTAAGCCTTCTACTTCGCATTGATTTGAAGCTAAATCATGTGTTTCGTATGGATTTGCAGCTAACTCGTTTGTTTCGTATGCTGTTGAAACTAAATCATGTATATTACAAATGTTTGAAGCTAAACCATTTGTTTCGCATGGATTTGAAGGTAAGCCTTCAACTTCGCGTTGATTTGATGCTATATTATGTTTTTCGCTTAGATTTGAAGCTAACACGTTTGTTTCGCATGCTGTTGAAGCTAAATCATGTATATCACAAGTATTTGAAGCTAAACCATTTGTTTCGCATGGATTCGAAGATAACCCCTCTACTTCGCATTGATTTGAAGCAAAATCATGTGTTTCGCATAGATTTGAAGCTAACTGGTTTGTTTCGCATGCTGTTGAAGCTAAATCACGTATATCACAAGTATTTGAAGCTAAATCGTTTGATTCGCATGGATTTGAAGATAAGCCTTCTACCTCGCATTAATTTGAAGATAAATCATGTGTTTCGCTTGGATTTGAAGCTAACTCGTTTGTTTCGCATGCTGTTGAAGCTAAGTCATGTATATCACAAGTATTTGAGCCTGATCCATTTGTTTCGCATGGATTCGAAGATCAGTCTCCTAATTTGCATTGATTTGAAGGTAAATCATGCCTTTTGCATGCATTTAAAGCTAACTCGTTTGTTTCACCTGCATTTGAAGCTATATCAGAGATATTCGCAAGTATTTGAAGCTAAATCATTCGTTTCGCATGGATTTGAAGATAAGCCTTCTACTTCGCATTGATTTGATGCTAAATCATGTGTTTCGCATGGATTTGAAGCTAACTCGTTTGTTCCGCCTGCATTTCAAGCCTTATCAATTCTATTCACAAGTATGTGAAGCTAAATCGTTCGTTTCGCATGGATTTGACGCTAAGCCTTCAACTTCGCGTTGACTTGATCCTGAATCACGTGTTTCTCATGGATTTGAGGCTAGCTCGTTTGTTTCGCATGCAGTTGAAGCCAAATCATGTATATCACAAGTATTTGAAGCTAAACCGTTTGATTCGCATGGATTTGAAGATAAGCCTTCTACCTCGCATTGATTTGAAGATAAATCATGTGTTTCGCTTGGATTTGAAGCTAACTCGTTTGTTTCGCATGCTGTTGAAGCTAAATCATGTATATCACAAGTATTTGAAGCTAAACCATTTGTTTCGCATGGATTCGAAGATAACCCTTCTACTTCGCATTGATTTGAAGCTAAATCATGTGTTTCGCATAGATTTGAAGCTAACTGGTTTGTTTCGCATGCTGTTGAAGCTAAATCATGTATATCACAAGTATTTGAAGCTAAATCGTTTGATTCGCATGGATTTGAAGATAAGCCTTCTACCTCGCATTGATTTGAAGATAAATCATGTGTTTCGCTTGGATTTGAAGCTAACTCGTTTGTGTCGCATGCTGTTGAAGCTGAATCATGTATATCACAAGTATTTGAAGCTAAACCATTTGTTTCGCATCGATTCGAAGATAACCCTTCTACTTCGCATTGATTTGAAGCTAAATCATGTGTTTCGCATGGATTTAAAGCTAACTCGTTTGTTTCGCATACTGTTGAAGCTAAATCATGTATATCAGAAGTATTTGAAGCTAAACCGTTTGAATCGCATGGATTTGAAGCTAAGCCTTCTACCTCGCATTGATTTGAAGATAAATCATGTGTTTCGCTTGGATTTGAAGCTAACTCGTTTGTTTCACATGATGTTGAAGCTAAATCATGTATATCACAAGTGTTTGAAGCTAAACCATTTGTTTCGCATGGATTCGAAGGTAAGCCTTCTACTTCGCATTGATTTGAAGCTAAATCATGTCTATCGCTAGGATTTGAAGCTAACTCGTTTGTTTCGCATACTGTTGAAGCTAGACCATGTATAACACAAGTATTTGAGCCTGATCCATTTGTTTCGCATGGATTCGAAGATCAGTCTCCTAATTTGCATTGATTTGAAGGTAAATCATGCCTTTTGCATGCATTTAAAGCTAACTCGTTTGTTTCACCTGCATTTGAAGCTATATCAGAGATATTCGCAAGTATTTGAAGCTAAATCATTCGTTTCGCATGGATTTGAAGATAAGCCTTCTACTTCGCATTGATTTGATGCTAAATCATGTGTTTCGCATGGATTTCAGGCTAACTCGTTTGTTTCGCATGCAGTTGAATCTAAATCATGTATATCACAAGTATTTGAAGCTGAAGCATTTGTTTCGCATGAATATTAAGTTAAACCATGTGTTTCGCATGACTTTGACGCTAAATAATGTGTTTCGCTTGGCTATGAAGCCCAACTCGTTTGTTTCGACTGCATTTTAAGCTAAATCATGTATATCAGAAACATTTGAAGCTAAACCATTTGTTTCGCATCGATTTGAAACTAAATCGTTTGTTTCGCAGTTGAAGCTAAATCATGTATATCACAAGTATTTGAAGCTGCACCATTTGTTTCGAATAGATTTGAAGCTAAGCCTTCTACTTCGCATTGATTTGAAGCTAAATCATGTGTTTCGCTTGGATTTGAAGCTAATTCGTTTGTTTCGCATGCAGTTGGAGCGAAATCACGTATATCACAAGTATTTGAAGCTGAACCATTTGTTTCTCGAGAACACTCTGCTAAACCATGTGTTTCGAATGAATTTGAAGCCAACTCATGTGTTTCGCATGGATTTGAAGCTATCTCGTTTGCTTCACATGCTGTTGAAGCTAAATCATGTATATCACAAGTATTTCAATCTAAACCACTTGTTTCGCATGGATTTGACGCTAAGCCTTCTGCTTCGCATTGATTTGATACTAAATCATGTGTTTCGAAAGGAATTGAAGCTGACTCGTTTGTTTCGCATGCTGTTGAAGCTAAATCATGTATATCACAAGTATTTGAAGCTAAACCATTTGTTTCGCATGGATTCGAAGCTAAGCCTTCAACTACGCGTTGACTTGATTCTAAATCATGTTTTTCGCTTGGATTTGAATCTAACTCGTTTTTTCGCATGCAGTTGAAACTAAATCATGAATATCACAAGTATTTGAAGCTAAAACTTTTGATTCGCACGGATTTGAAGCTAAGCCTTCTACTTCGCATTGATTTGAAGCTAAATCATGTCTTTTGCATGGATTTGAAGCTAACACGTTTGTTTCGTATGCTGTTGAAGATAAATCATGTATATCACAAGTATTTGAAGCTAAACAATCAGTTTCGTGTGGATTCGGAGATCAGCCTTCTACTTCGCATTGATTTGAAGCTAAATCATATGTTTCGCTTGGATTTGAAGCTAACTCGTTTGTTTCGCATGCAGTTGAAGCTAAATCATGTTCATCACAAGTATTTGAAGCTGGACCATCTGTTTCGCATGCAGTTGAAGCTAAATCATGTATAAAACAAGTGTTTGAAGCTAAACCATTTGTTTCGTATGGATTTGAAGCTAAGCCTTCAACTTCGCGTTGACTTAATGCTATATTATGTTTTTCGCTTGGATTTGAAGCTAACACGTTTGTTTCGCAGGCTGTTGAAGCTAAATCTTGTATATCACAAGTATTTGAAGCTAATCCATTTGTTTCGCGTGGATTCAAAGATCAGCCTTCTACTTCGCATTGATTTGTACTTAAATCATATGTTTTGCAAGGATTCGAAGCTAATCGATTGTATCGCATGCAGTTGAAGCTAAATCATGTATATCACAAGTATTTGAAGCTAAACCATTTGTTTCGCATGGATTTGAAACTAAATCTTCTACTTCGCATTGATTTGTAGCTAAATCATCTGTTTCGGATAGATTTGAAGCTATGCCTTCTACTTCGCATTGATTTGAAGCTAAATCATGTGTTTCGCTTGTATTTGAAGCTAACTCGTTTGTTTCGAATGGATTCGATGATCAGCCATCTGCTTCGCGTTTATTTGAAGCTAAATCATGTGTTTCGGATGGATTTGAAGCTAAGCCTTCAACATCGCGTTGACTTGATGCTAAATCATGTTTTTCGCTTGGATTTGAAGCTGACTCGTTTGTTTCGCATGCTGTTGAAGCTAAATCATGTATATCACAAGTATTTGAAGCTAAACCATTTGTTTCGCATGGATTCGAAGCTAAGCCTTCAACTTCGCGTTGACTTGATGCTAAATCACGTTTTTCGCTTGGATTTGAAGCTAACTCGTTTTTTCGCATGCAGTTGAAGCTAAATCATGAATATCACAAGTATTTGAAGCTAAACCATCTGTTTCGTGTGGATTCGAATGTAAGCCTTCTACTTCGCATTGATTTGATGCTAAATCATGTGTTTCGCATGGATTTGAAGCTAACTCGTTTGTTTCTCTTGCTGTTGAATGTAAGTCATGTATATCACAAGTTTTTGAAGCTAAACCATTTGTTTCGGATTTATTCGGAGATCAGCCTTCTACTTCGCATTCATTTGAAGCTAAATCATGTTTTTCGCTTGGATTTGAAGCTGACTCGTTTGTTTCGCATGCTGTTGAAGCTAAATCATGTATATCACAAGTAGATGAAGCTAAACCATTTGATTCGCATGGATTTGAAGCTAAGCCTTCTACTTCGCATTGATTTGAAGCTAAATAATTTGTTTCGCTTTGAATTGAAGCTAACACGTTTGTTTCGCCTGTATTTCAAGCTATATCACTTATATTCACACGTATGTAAAGCTAAATGATTCGTTTCGCATGGATTTGAAGCTAAGCCTTCAACTTCGCGTTGACTTGATGCTCTATCATGTTTTTCGCTTGGGTTTGAAGCTACCTCGATTGCTTCGCTTGCATTTCAAGCTATTCCATTTATATCACATGTATTTGAAGGTATCTCATTTATTTCGCATGGATTTGATGCTATGCCATCTACTTCGCACTTCTTTGAAGCTAAATCATGTGAGTCGCTAGGATTTGAAGCTAACTCGTTTGTTTCGCATGCAGTTGAATCTAAATCATGTATATCCCAAGTATTTGAAGCTAAACAATTTGTTTTGCAAGGATTCGAAGATGAGCCTTCTACTTCGCGTTGACTTGATGCTAAATCATGTTTTTCGCTTGAATTTGAAGCTAACTCGTTTGTTTCGCATGCTGTTGAAGTTAAATCATGTATATCACAAGTATTTGAAGCTCAACCATTTGTTTCACATAGATTTGAAGCTAAGCCTTCTACTTCACATTGATTGGAAGTTAAATCATGTGTTTCGCATGGATTTGAAGCTAACTCGTTTGTGTCGGCCGCATTTGAAGCTATATCACTTATATTCGCAAGTATTTGAAGCTAAACCATTCGTTTCGCATGGATTTGACGCTTAGCCTTCTGCTTCGCATTGATTTGATACTAAATCATGTGTTTCAAATAGATTTGAAGCTAACACGTTTGTTTCGCATGCTGTTGAACCTAAATCATGTACATTACAAGTATTTGAAGCTAAACCATTTGTTTCGCATGGATTTGAAACTAAGCCTTCTACTTCGCATTGATTTGAAGCAGAATCATGTGTTTCGCTTGTATTTGAAGCTAACTCGTTTGATTCGCATGCAGTTGCAGCTAAATCATGTATATCACAAGTGTATGAAGCTAAACCATTTGTTTCGCATGGATTCGAAGGTAAGCCTACTCCTTCGCATTGATTTGATGCTAAGTCATGAGTTTCGCATGGATTTGAAGCTAAATCATGTGTTTTGAATGGATGTGAAGTTAACTCGTTTGCTTCCCAAGCAGTTGAAGCTAAATCATGTATATCATAAGTATTTGAAGCTAAAGAACTTGATTTGCATGGATTTCATACTAAGCCTTCTACTTCGCATTGATTTGAAGGTAAATCATGACTTTTGCATGGATTTAAAGCTAACGCGTTTGTTTCGCCTGCATTTGAAGCTATATCAGTGATATTCGCAAGTATTTGAAGCTAAATCATTCGCTTCGCCGGATTTGAATCTAAGCCTTCTACTTCGCATTGATTTCATTCTAAATCATGTGTTTTGCTTGGATTTGAAGCTAACTTGTTTGTTTCGCATGCAGTTGAAGCTAAATAATGTATATCACAAGTATTTGAAGTTAAACCGTTTGATTCGCATCGATTAGAAGCTAACTCGTTTGTTTCGCCTGCATTTGAAGCTAAATCATGTATATCACAAGTATTTGAAGCTAAACCATTTGTTTCGCATGGATTCGACGATCTGCCATCGGCTTCGCATTGATTTTAAGCTAAATCATGTGTTTCGCATCGATTTGAAGCTAACTCGTTTGTTTCGCCTGCATTTGAAGCTAAATCATGTATATCACAAGTATTTCAATTTAAACCATTTGTTTCGCATGGATTCGAAGATAAGCCTTCTACTTCGCATTGAATTGAAGCTAAATCATGTGTTTCACATGGATTTGAAGCTAACATGTTTGTTTCGCATGCTGTTGAACCTAAATCATGTATATTACAAGCATTTGAATCTAAACAATCTGTTTCGTGTGGATTCGGAGATCAGACTTCTACTTCGCATTGATTTGAAGCGAAATCATATGTTTCGCTTGGATTTGAAGCTAACTCGTTTGTTTCGCATGCAGTTGAAGCTAAGTCATGTACATCACAAGTATTTGAAGCTAAACCATCTGTTTCGTGTGGATTCGAAGGTAAGCATTCTACTTCGCATTGATTTGATGCTAAATCATGTGTTTCGAATGGATTTGAAGCTAACTCGTTTGTTTCTCTTGCTGTTGAATGTAAATCATGTATATCACAAGTGTTTGAAGCTAAACCATTTGTTTCGCATGGATTCGGAGATCAGCCTTCTACTTCGCATTCATTTGAAGCTAAATCATGTGTTTCGCATGGATTTGAAGCTGACTCGTTTGTTTCGCCTGCATTTGAAGCTATATCATGTATATCACAAGTATTTGAATCTTAACCATTTGATTCCCATGAATAGTACGCTAAACCATGTCTTCCTAATGACTTTGAAGCTAAATCATATGTTTTGAATGACTTTGAAGCTAACTCGTTTGTTTCGCATGCATTTGAAGCTAAATCATGTATAACACAAATATTTGAGCCTGAGCCATTTGTTTCGCATGGATTCGAAGATCAGCCTCCTAATTTGCATTGATTTGATGGTAAATCATGTCTTTTGCTTGGATTTGAAGCTAACACGTTTGTTTCGCAAGCAGTTGAAGCTAAATCATGTATAAAACAAGTGTTTGAAGCTAAACCATTTGTTTCGTATGGATTTGAAACTAAGCCTCCAACTTCGCGTTGACTTGATGCTATATTTTGTTTTTCGCTTGTATTTGAAGCTAACTCGTTTGTTTCGAATGGATTCGACGATCAGCCATCTGCTTCGCATTGATTTTAATCCAAATCATGTCTTTCGCATCGATTTGCTGCTAACTCGATTGTTTCGCCTGCATTTGAAGCAAAATCATGTATATCACAAGTATTTGAAGCTAAACCATTTGTTTCGCATGGATTCGAAGATAAGCCTCCTACTTCGCATTGAATTGAAGCTAAATCATGTGTTTCAAATGGATTTGAAGCTAACACGTTTGTTTCGCATGCTGTTGAACCTAAATCATGTACATTACAAGTATTTGAAGCTAAACCATCTGTTTCGTGTGGATTCGAAGGTAAGCCTTCTACTTCGCATTGATTCGGTGCTAAATCATGTGTTTCGCATGGATTTGAAGCTAACTCGTTTGTTTCTCTTGCTGTTGAATGTAAATCATGTATATCACAAGTGTATGAAGCTAAACCATTTGTTTCGCATGGATTCGATGGTAAGCCTACTACTTCGCATTGATTTGATGCTAAGTCATGAGATTCGCATGGATTTGAAGCTAAATCATGTGTTTTGAATGGATGTGAAGTTAACTCGTTTGCTTCCCAAGCAGTTGTAGCTAAATCATGTATATCATAAGTATTTGAAGCTAACGAAATTGATTCGCATGGATTTCATACTAAGCCTTCTACTTCGCATTCATTTGAAGGTAAATCATGACTTTTGCATGGATTTAAATCTAACGCGTTTGTTTCGCCTGCATTTGAAGCTATATCAGTGATATTCGCAAGTATTTGAAGCTAAATCATTCGCTTCGCTGGATTTGAATCTAAGCCTTCTACTTCGCAATGATGTGATTCTAAATCATGTGGTTTGCTTGGATTTGAAGCTAACTTGTTTGTTTCGCATGCAGTTAAGCTAAATAATGTATATCACAAGTATTTGAAGCTAAACCATTTGTTTCGCATGGATTTGAAACTAAGCCTTTTACTTCGCATTGATTTGAAGCTGAATCATGTGTTTCGCTTGTATTTGAAGCTAACTCGTTTGTTTCGCATGCAGTTGAAACTAAATCATGTATATCATAAGTATTTGAAGCTAAACCATTTGTTTCGCATGGATTCGACGATCTGCCATCGGCTTCGCATTGATTTTAAGCTAAATCATGTGTTTCGCATCGATTTGAAGCTAACTCGTTTGTTTCGCCTGCATTTGAAGCTAAATCATGTATATCACAAGTATTTGAATTTAAACCATTTGTTTCGCATGGATTCGAAGGTAAGCCTTCTACTTCGCATTGATTCGGTGCTAAATCATGTGTTTCGCATGGATTTGAAGCTAACTCGTTTGTTTCTCTTGCTGTTGAATGTAAATCATGTATATCACAAGTGTATGAAGCTAAACCATTTGTTTCGCATGGATTCGATGGTAAGCCTACTACTTCGCATTGATTTGATGCTAAGTCATGAGATTCGCATGGATTTGAAGCTAAATCATGTGTTTTGAATGGATGTGAAGTTAACTCGTTTGCTTCCCAAGCAGTTGTAGCTAAATCATGTATATCATAAGTATTTGAAGCTAACGAAATTGATTCGCATGGATTTCATACTAAGCCTTCTACTTCGCATTCATTTGAAGGTAAATCATGACTTTTGCATGGATTTAAATCTAACGCGTTTGTTTCGCCTGCATTTGAAGCTATATCAGTGATATTCGCAAGTATTTGAAGCTAAATCATTCGCTTCGCTGGATTTGAATCTAAGCCTTCTACTTCGCAATGATGTGATTCTAAATCATGTGGTTTGCTTGGATTTGAAGCTAACTTGTTTGTTTCGCATGCAGTTAAGCTAAATAATGTATATCACAAGTATTTGAAGCTAAACCATTTGTTTCGCATGGATTTGAAACTAAGCCTTTTACTTCGCATTGATTTGAAGCTGAATCATGTGTTTCGCTTGTATTTGAAGCTAACTCGTTTGTTTCGCATGCAGTTGAAACTAAATCATGTATATCATAAGTATTTGAAGCTAAACCATTTGTTTCGCATGGATTCGACGATCTGCCATCGGCTTCGCATTGATTTTAAGCTAAATCATGTGTTTCGCATCGATTTGAAGCTAACTCGTTTGTTTCGCCTGCATTTGAAGCTAAATCATGTATATCACAAGTATTTGAATTTAAACCATTTGTTTCGCATGGATTCGAAGGTAAGCCTTCTACTTCGCATTGATTCGGTGCTAAATCATGTGTTTCGCATGGATTTGAAGCTAACTCGTTTGTTTCTCTTGCTGTTGAATGTAAATCATGTATATCACAAGTGTATGAAGCTAAACCATTTGTTTCGCATGGATTCGATGGTAAGCCTACTACTTCGCATTGATTTGATGCTAAGTCATGAGATTCGCATGGATTTGAAGCTAAATCATGTGTTTTGTATGGATGTGAAGTTAACTCGTTTGCTTCCCAAGCAGTTGTAGCTAAATCATGTATATCATAAGTATTTGAAGCTAAAGAAATTGATTCGCATGGATTTCATACTAAGCCTTCTACTTCGCATTCATTTGAAGGTAAATCATGACTTTTGCATGGATTTAAATCTAACGCGTTTGTTTCGCCTGCATTTGAAGCTATATCAGTGATATTCGCAAGTATTTGAAGCTAAATCATTCGCTTCGCTGGATTTGAATCTAAGCCTTCTACTTCGCAATGATGTGATTCTAAATCATGTGGTTTGCTTGGATTTGAAGCTAACTTGTTTGTTTCGCATGCAGTTAAGCTAAATAATGTATATCACAAGTATTTGAAGCTAAACCATTTGTTTCGCATGGATTTGAAACTAAGCCTTTTACTTCGCATTGATTTGAAGCTGAATCATGTGTTTCGCTTGTATTTGAAGCTAACTCGTTTGTTTCGCATGCAGTTGAAACTAAATCATGTATATCATAAGTATTTGAAGCTAAACCATTTGTTTCGCATGGATTCGACGATCTGCCATCGGCTTCGCATTGATTTTAAGCTAAATCATGTGTTTCGCATCGATTTGAAGCTAACTCGTTTGTTTCGCCTGCATTTGAAGCTAAATCATGTATATCACAAGTATTTGAATTTAAACCATTTGTTTCGCATGGATTCGAAGATAAGCCTTCTACTTCGCATTGAATTGAAGCTAAATCATGTGTTTCACATTGATTTGAAGCTAACACGTTTTGTTTCGCATGCTGTTGAACCTAAATCATGTGTATTACAAGTATTTGAATCTAAACAATCTGTTTCGTGTGGATTCGGAGATCAGCCTTCTACTTCGCATTGATTTGAAGCGAAATCATATATTTCGCATGGATTTGAAGCTAAGCCTTCCACTTCGCATTGATTTGATGCTAAATCACATGTTTCTCATGGATTTTAAGCTAACTCGTTTGTATCGCTTGCTTTTGAATGTAAATCATGTATAACACAAGTATTTGAAGCTAAACCATTTGTTTCGCATGGTTTCGAAGATAACCCTTCTACTTCGCATTGATTTGAAGCTAAATCATGTGTTTCGCATGGTTTTGAAGCTAACTCGATTGTCTCGCATGCAGTTGAAACTAAATCATGTTTAGCACAAGCATTTGCTGCTAAACCATTTGTTTCGCATTGATTAGGAGCTAAGCCTTCTACATCGCATTGATTTCATATTAAATGATGTGCTTCCTTTGGATTTGAAGCTACCTCGTTTGTTTCGCATGCTGTTGAAGCTAAATCATGTATATCACAAGTATTTGAATCTGAACCATTTGATTAGCATGGATTCGAAGATCACCCTTCTTCTTCGCATTGATTTGAAGCTAAATCATGTGTTTCGCATGGATTTGAATCTAACTCGTTTGTTTCGCATGGTGTTGAAGCTAAAACATGTATATCACAAGTGTTTGAAGCTAAACCATTTGTTTCGCATGGATTCGAAGATAACCCTTCTACTTCGCATTGATTTGAAGCCAAATCATGTGTTTCGCATGGATTTGACGCTAACTCGATTGTTTCGCATGCTGTTGAAGCTAAATTATGTATATCACAAGTATTTGAACTTAAACCGTTTGATTCTCATGGATTTGAATCTAAGCCTTCTACCTCGCATTGATTTGAAGATAAATCATGTGTTTCGCTTGGATTTGAAGCTAACTCGTTTGTTTCGCACGCACTTGAATCTAAATCAAGTATATCACAAGTATTTGAAGCTAAACGAATTGTTTCGCATGGATTTGAAGCTAACTCGTTTATTTCGCATGCAGTTGAAGCTAAATCATGTATGTCACAAGTATTTGAAGCTAAAACATTTGATTCGCATGGATTTGAAACTCAGCATTCTACTCCGCATTGATTTGAAGCTAAATCATGTGTTCCGCATGGATTTTAAGCTAACTCGTTTGTTTCGCATGCAGTTGAAGCTAAATCATGTATATCACAAGTATTTGCAGCTAAACCATTTGTTTCGCATGGATACGAAGATAAGCCTTCTACTTCGTATTGATTATAATCTAAATCATGTGTTTCGCATGGATTTAAAGCTAACTCGTTTGTTTCGCATGCAGTTGAAGCTGAATCATGTATATCACAAGTATTTGAAGCTAAACTATTCGTTTCGCATGGATTCGAAGATAAGCCTTCCACTTCGCATTGATTTGATGCTAAATCATGTTTTTCGCAAGGATTTGAAGCTAACTCGTTTGTTTCGCATGCTGTTGAAGCTAACTCAAGTGTATCACAAGTATTTGAAGCTAAACCATTTGCTTCGCATGGATTCGAAGATCAGCCTTCTACTTCGCATTGATTTGAAGCTAAATCATGTGTTCCGCATGGATTTTAAGCTAACTCGTTTGTTTCGCATGCAGATGAAGCTAAATCATGTATATCACAAGTATTTGAAGCTAAACCATTTGATTCCCATGGTTTTGAAGCTAAGCTTTCTACTTCGCATTGATTTGAAGATAAATCATGTGTTTCGCTTGGATTTGAAGATAACTCATTTGTTTCGCATGCTGTTGAAGCTAAATCATGTATACCACAAGTATTTGAAGCTAACCCATTTGCTTCGCATGGATTCGAAGATCAGCCTTCTACTTCGCATTGATTTGATGCTAAATCATGTGTTTCGCATGGATTTGAAGCTAACTCGTTTGTTTCGCATGCTGTTGAAGCTAAATCATGTATATCACAAGTATTTGAAGCTATATCATACGTTTCGCATGGATTCCAAGATAACCCTTCTAATTCGCATTGATTTGAAGCTAAATCATGTGTTTCGCATGGATTTGAAGCAAACTCGTTTGTTTCGCATGCTGTTGAAGCTAAATCATGTATATCACAAGTATTTGAAGCTATATCATACGTTTCGCATGGATTCCAAGATAACCCTTCTAATTCGCATTGATTTGAATCTAAATCATGTGTTTCGCATGGATTTGAAGATAACTCGTTTGTTTCGCATGCTGTTGAAGATAAATCATGTATGTCACAAGTATTTGAAGCTAAACCATTTGTTACGCATGGATTCGAAGATCAGCCTTCTACTTCGCATTGATTTGAAGCTAAATCATGTGTTCCGCATGGATTTTAAGCTAACTCGTTTGTTTCGCATGCTGTTGTAGCTAACTCAAGTGTATCAAAAGTATTTGAAGCTAAACCATTTGCTTCGCATGGATTCGAAGATCAGCCTTCTACTTCGCATTGATTTGAAGCTAAATCATGTGTTCCGCATGGATTTTAAGCTAACTCGTTTGTTTCGCATGCAGTTGAAGCTAAATCATGTATATCGCAAGTATTTGAAGCTAAACAATTTGATTCCCATGGTTTTGAAGCTAAGCTTTCTACTTCGCATTGATTTGAAGATAAATCATGTACTTCGCTTGGATTTGAAGATAACTCATTTGTTTCGCATGCTGTTGAAGCTAAATCATGTATATCACAAGTATTTGAAGCTAAACCATTTGCTTCGCATGGATTCGAAGATCAGCCTTCTACTTCGCATTGATTTGATGCTAAATCATGTGTTTCGAATGGATTTGAAGCTAACTCGTTTGTTTCGCATGCTGTTAAAGCTAAATCATGTATATCACAAGTATTTGAAGGTATATAATACGTTTCGCATGGATTCCAAGATAACCCTTCTAATTCGCATTGATTTGAAGCTAAATCATGTGTTTCGCATGGATTTAAAGCTAACTCGTTTGTTTCGCATGCAGTTGAAGCTGAATCATGTATATCACAAGTATTTGAAGCTAAACTATTCGTTTCGCATGGATTCGAAGATATGCCTTCCACTTCGCATTGATTTGATGCTAAATCGTGTGTTTCGCAAGGATTTGAAGCTAACTCGTTTGTTTCGCATGCTGTTGAAGCTAACTCAAGTGTATCAAAAGTATTTGAAGCTAAACCATTTGCTTCACATGGATTCGAAGATCAGCCTTCTACTTCGCATTGATTTGAAGCTAAATCATGTGTTCCGCATGGATTTTAAGCTAACTCGTTTGTTTCGCATGCAGTTGAAGCTAAATCATGTATATCACAAGTATTTGAAGCTAAACCATTTGATTCCCATGGTTTTGAAGCTAAGCTTTCTACTTCGCATTGATTTGAAGATAAATCATGTGTTTCGCTTGGATTTGAAGCTAACTCGTTTGTTTCGCATTCTGTTGAAGCTAAATTAAGTGTATCAAAATTATTTGAAGCTAAACCATTTGCTTCGCATGGATTCGAAGATCAGCCTTCTACTTCGCATTGATTTGAAGCTAAATCATGTCTTCCGCATGGATTTTAAGCTAACCCGTTTGTATCGCATGCAGTTGAAGCTAAATCATGTGCATCACAAGTATTTGAAGCTAAACTATTCGTTACGCATGGATTCGAATTTAACTCGTTTGTTTCGCATGCAGTTGAAGCTAAATCACGTATATCACAAGTATTTGCAGCTAAACCATTTGTTTCGCATGGATTCGAAGATAAGCCTTCTACTTCGCATTGATTTTAATCTAAATCATGTGTTTCGCATGCATTTGAAGCTAACTCGTTTATTTCGCATGCTGTTGATGCTAAATCATGTAATCACACGTATTTGCAGCTAAACCATTTGTTACGCATGGATTCAAAGATCAGCCTTCTACTTCGCATTGATTTGAAGCTAAATCATGTGTTCCGCATGGATTTTAAGCTAACTCGTTTGCTTCGCATGCAGTTGAATCTAAATCATGTATATCACAAGTATTTGAAGCTAAACCATTTGTATCGCATGGGATCGAAGATAAGCCTCCTACTTCGCATTGATTTGAAGCTAAATCATGTGTTTCGCATGGATTTGAAGCTAACTCGTTTGTTTCGCATGCTGTTGAAGCTAAATCATGTATATCACAAGTATTTGAAGATAATCCATTTGTTTCGCATGGATTCGAAGATAAGCCTTCTACTTCGCATTGATTTGAAGCTAAATCATTAGTTTCGCATGGATTTGATTCTAACTCGTTTGTTTCGCATGCTGTAGGAACTAAATCATGTATATCACAAGTATTTGAAGCTATATCATTTGTTTCGCATTTATTCGAAGATAAGCTTTCTACTTCGCATTGATTTTAATCTAAATCATGTGTTTCGCATGGATTTGAAGCTAACTCTTTTTTTTCGTATGCAGTTGAAGCTAAATCATGTATATCACAAGCATTTGCAGCTAAACCATTTGTTTCGCATGGATTCGAAGATAACCCTTCTACTTCGCATTGATTTGAAGCTAAATCATGTGTTTCGCATGGATTTGAAGCTAACTCGTTTGTTTCGCATGCTGTTGAAGCTAAATCATGTATATCACAAGTATTTGAAGCTAAACCATTTGTATCGCAAGGAATCGAAGATATGCCTCCTACTTCGCATTGATTTGAAGCTAAATCATGTGTTTCGCATGGATTTGAAGCTAACTCGTTTGTTTCGCATGCTGTTGAAGCTAAAACAAGTGTATCACAAGTATTTGAAGCTAAACCATTTGCTTCGCATGGATTCGAAGATCAGCCTTCTACTTCGCATTGATTAGATGCTAAATCATGTGTTTCGCCTGGATTTGAAGCTAACTCGTTTGTTTCGCATGCTGTTGAAGCTAAATCATGTATATCACAAGTATTTGAAGCTATATCATATGTTTCGCACGGATTCGTAGATAACCCTTCTAATTCGCATTGATTTGAAGCTAAATCATGTGTTTCGCATGGATTTGAAGCTAACTCGTTTGTTTCGCATGCTGTTGGAACTAAATTATATATATCACAAGTATTTGAAGCTATATCATTTGTTTCGCATTTATTCGAACATAAGCCTTCTACTTCGCATTGATTTTAATCTAAATCATGTGTATCGCATGGATTTGAAGCTAACTCGTATGCTTCGCATGCAGTTGAAGCTAAATCATGTATATCACAAGTATTTGAAGCTAAACCATTTGATACCCATGGATTTGGAGCTAAGTTTTCTACTTAGCATTGATTTGAAGATAAATCATGTGTTTCGCTTGGATTTGAAGATAACTCGTTTGCTTCGCATGCTGTTGAAGCTAAATCATGTATATCACAAGTATTTGAAGTTAAACCATTTGTTTCTCATGGATTCGAAGATAATCCATCTATTTCGCATTGATTTGAAGCTAAATCATGTGTTTTGCACGGATTTGAATCTAACTCGTTTGTTTCGCATGCTGTTGAAACTAAATCATTTATATCACAAGTATTTGAAGCTAAACCATTTGCTTCGCATGGATTCGAAGGTCAGCCTTCTACTTCGCATTGATTTGATGCTAAATCATTTGTTTCGCATGGATTTGAAGCTAACTCGTTTGTTTCGCATGCTGTTGAAGCTAAATCATGTATATCACAATTATTTGAAGCTAAACCATTTGTAACGCATGGAATCGAAATAACCCTTCTAATTCGCATTGATTTGAAGCTAAATCATGTGTTTCGCATGGATTTGAAGCTAACTCGTTTATTTCGCATGCTGTTGAAGCTAAATCAAGTGTATCACAAGTATTTGGAGCTAAACAATTTGCTTCGCATGGATTCGAAGATCAGCCTTCTACTTCGCATTGATTAGATGCTAAATCATGTGTTTCGCATGGGTTTGAAGCTAACTCGTTTGTTTCGCATGCAGTTGAAGCTAAATCATGTATATCACAAGTATTTGAAGCTAAACCATTTGTTTCGCATGGATTCGAAGATCAGCCTTCTACTTCGCATTGATTTGAAGCTAAATCATGTGTTCCGCATGGATTTTAAGCTAACACGTTTGTTTCGCATGCAGTTGAAGCTAAATCATGTATATCACAAGTATTTGAAGCTGAACCATTTGTTTCGCATGGATTCGAAGATAAGCCTTCTACTTCGCATTGATTTTAATCTAAATCATGTGTTTCGCATGGATTTGAAGCTAAGTCGTTTGTTTCGCATGCTGTTGAAGCTAAATCATGTATATCACAAGTATTTGAAGTTAAACCGTTTGATTCGCATCGATTAGAAGCTAACTCGTTTGTTTCGCCTGCATTTGAAGCTAAATCATGTATATCACAAGTATTTGAAGCTAAACCATTTGTTTCGCATGGATTCGACGATCTGCCATCGGCTTCGCATTGATTTTAAGCTAAATCATGTGTTTCGCATCGATTTGAAGCTAACTCGTTTGTTTCGCCTGCATTTGAAGCTAAATCATGTATATCACAAGTATTTGAATTTAAACCATTTGTTTCGCATGGATTCGAAGATAAGCCTTCTACTTCGCATTGAATTGAAGCTAAATCATGTGTTTCACATGGATTTGAAGCTAACATGTTTGTTTCGCATGCTGTTGAACCTAAATCATGTATATTACAAGCATTTGAATCTAAACAATCTGTTTCGTGTGGATTCGGAGATCAGACTTCTACTTCGCATTGATTTGAAGCGAAATCATATGTTTCGCTTGGATTTGAAGCTAACTCGTTTGTTTCGCATGCAGTTGAAGCTAAGTCATGTACATCACAAGTATTTGAAGCTAAACCATCTGTTTCGTGTGGATTCGAAGGTAAGCATTCTACTTCGCATTGATTTGATGCTAAATCATGTGTTTCGAATGGATTTGAAGCTAACTCGTTTGTTTCTCTTGCTGTTGAATGTAAATCATGTATATCACAAGTGTTTGAAGCTAAACCATTTGTTTCGCATGGATTCGGAGATCAGCCTTCTACTTCGCATTCATTTGAAGCTAAATCATGTGTTTCGCATGGATTTGAAGCTGACTCGTTTGTTTCGCCTGCATTTGAAGCTATATCATGTATATCACAAGTATTTGAATCTTAACCATTTGATTCCCATGAATAGTACGCTAAACCATGTCTTCCTAATGACTTTGAAGCTAAATCATATGTTTTGAATGACTTTGAAGCTAACTCGTTTGTTTCGCATGCATTTGAAGCTAAATCATGTATAACACAAATATTTGAGCCTGAGCCATTTGTTTCGCATGGATTCGAAGATCAGCCTCCTAATTTGCATTGATTTGATGGTAAATCATGTCTTTTGCTTGGATTTGAAGCTAACACGATTGTTTCGCAAGCAGTTGAAGCTAAATCATGTATAAAACAAGTGTTTGAAGCTAAACCATTTGTTTCGTATGGATTTGAAACTAAGCCTCCAACTTCGCGTTGACTTGATGCTATATTTTGTTTTTCGCTTGTATTTGAAGCTAACTCGTTTGTTTCGAATGGATTCGACGATCAGCCATCTGCTTCGCATTGATTTTAATCCAAATCATGTCTTTCGCATCGATTTGCTGCTAACTCGATTGTTTCGCCTGCATTTGAAGCAAAATCATGTATATCACAAGTATTTGAAGCTAAACCATTTGTTTCGCATGGATTCGAAGATAAGCCTCCTACTTCGCATTGAATTGAAGCTAAATCATGTGTTTCAAATGGATTTGAAGCTAACACGTTTGTTTCGCATGCTGTTGAACCTAAATCATGTACATTACAAGTATTTGAAGCTAAACCATCTGTTTCGTGTGGATTCGAAGGTAAGCCTTCTACTTCGCATTGATTCGGTGCTAAATCATGTGTTTCGCATGGATTTGAAGCTAACTCGTTTGTTTCTCTTGCTGTTGAATGTAAATCATGTATATCACAAGTGTATGAAGCTAAACCATTTGTTTCGCATGGATTCGATGGTAAGCCTACTACTTCGCATTGATTTGATGCTAAGTCATGAGATTCGCATGGATTTGAAGCTAAATCATGTGTTTTGAATGGATGTGAAGTTAACTCGTTTGCTTCCCAAGCAGTTGTAGCTAAATCATGTATATCATAAGTATTTGAAGCTAAAGAAATTGATTCGCATGGATTTCATACTAAGCCTTCTACTTCGCATTCATTTGAAGGTAAATCATGACTTTTGCATGGATTTAAATCTAACGCGTTTGTTTCGCCTGCATTTGAAGCTATATCAGTGATATTCGCAAGTATTTGAAGCTAAATCATTCGCTTCGCTGGATTTGAATCTAAGCCTTCTACTTCGCAATGATGTGATTCTAAATCATGTGGTTTGCTTGGATTTGAAGCTAACTTGTTTGTTTCGCATGCAGTTAAGCTAAATAATGTATATCACAAGTATTTGAAGCTAAACCATTTGTTTCGCATGGATTTGAAACTAAGCCTTTTACTTCGCATTGATTTGAAGCTGAATCATGTGTTTCGCTTGTATTTGAAGCTAACTCGTTTGTTTCGCATGCAGTTGAAACTAAATCATGTATATCATAAGTATTTGAAGCTAAACCATTTGTTTCGCATGGATTCGACGATCTGCCATCGGCTTCGCATTGATTTTAAGCTAAATCATGTGTTTCGCATCGATTTGAAGCTAACTCGTTTGTTTCGCCTGCATTTGAAGCTAAATCATGTATATCACAAGTATTTGAATTAAACCATTTGTTTCGCATGGATTCGAAGGTAAGCCTTCTACTTCGCATTGATTCGGTGCTAAATCATGTGTTTCGCATGGATTTGAAGCTAACTCGTTTGTTTCTCTTGCTGTTGAATGTAAATCATGTATATCACAAGTGTATGAAGCTAAACCATTTGTTTCGCATGGATTCGATGGTAAGCCTACTACTTCGCATTGATTTGATGCTAAGTCATGAGATTCGCATGGATTTGAAGCTAAATCATGTGTTTTGTATGGATGTGAAGTTAACTCGTTTGCTTCCCAAGCAGTTGTAGCTAAATCATGTATATCATAAGTATTTGAAGCTAAAGAAATTGATTCGCATGGATTTCATACTAAGCCTTCTACTTCGCATTCATTTGAAGGTAAATCATGACTTTTGCATGGATTTAAATCTAACGCGTTTGTTTCGCCTGCATTTGAAGCTATATCAGTGATATTCGCAAGTATTTGAAGCTAAATCATTCGCTTCGCTGGATTTGAATCTAAGCCTTCTACTTCGCAATGATGTGATTCTAAATCATGTGGTTTGCTTGGATTTGAAGCTAACTTGTTTGTTTCGCATGCAGTTAAGCT
Organism: Megalopta genalis; assembly: GCF_051020955.1. Classification (NCBI taxonomy): domain Eukaryota; kingdom Metazoa; phylum Arthropoda; class Insecta; order Hymenoptera; family Halictidae; genus Megalopta; species Megalopta genalis. Next base: position 63,538 of record NW_027476322.1, on the reverse strand, counting down.
AAATAATGTATATCACAAGTATTTGAAGCTAAACCATTTGTTTCGCATGGATTTGAAACTAAGCCTTTTACTTCGCATTGATTTGAAGCTGAATCATGTGTTTCGCTTGTATTTGAAGCTAACTCGTTTGTTTCGCATGCAGTTGAAACTAAATCATGTATATCATAAGTATTTGAAGCTAAACCATTTGTTTCGCATGGATTCGACGATCTGCCATCGGCTTCGCATTGATTTTAAGCTAAATCATGTGTTTCGCATCGATTTGAAGCTAACTCGTTTGTTTCGCCTGCATTTGAAGCTAAATCATGTATATCACAAGTATTTGAATTTAAACCATTTGTTTCGCATGGATTCGAAGATAAGCCTTCTACTTCGCATTGAATTGAAGCTAAATCATGTGTTTCACATTGATTTGAAGCTAACACGTTTTGTTTCGCATGCTGTTGAACCTAAATCATGTACATTACAAGTATTTGAAGCTAAACCATCTGTTTCGTGTGGATTCGAAGGTAAGCCTTCTACTTCGCATTGATTCGGTGCTAAATCATGTGTTTCGCATGGATTTGAAGCTAACTCGTTTGTTTCTCTTGCTGTTGAATGTAAATCATGTATATCACAAGTGTATGAAGCTAAACCATTTGTTTCGCATGGATTCGATGGTAAGCCTACTACTTCGCATTGATTTGATGCTAAGTCATGAGATTCGCATGGATTTGAAGCTAAATCATGTGTTTTGAATGGATGTGAAGTTAACTCGTTTGCTTCCCAAGCAGTTGTAGCTAAATCATGTATATCATAAGTATTTGAAGCTAAAGAAATTGATTCGCATGGATTTCATACTAAGCCTTCTACTTCGCATTCATTTGAAGGTAAATCATGACTTTTGCATGGATTTAAATCTAACGCGTTTGTTTCGCCTGCATTTGAAGCTATATCAGTGATATTCGCAAGTATTTGAAGCTAAATCATTCGCTTCGCTGGATTTGAATCTAAGCCTTCTACTTCGCAATGATGTGATTCTAAATCATGTGGTTTGCTTGGATTTGAAGCTAACTTGTTTGTTTCGCATGCAGTTAAGCTAAATAATGTATATCACAAGTATTTGAAGCTAAACCATTTGTTTCGCATGGATTTGAAACTAAGCCTTTTACTTCGCATTGATTTGAAGCTGAATCATGTGTTTCGCTTGTATTTGAAGCTAACTCGTTTGTTTCGCATGCAGTTGAAACTAAATCATGTATATCATAAGTATTTGAAGCTAAACCATTTGTTTCGCATGGATTCGACGATCTGCCATCGGCTTCGCATTGATTTTAAGCTAAATCATGTGTTTCGCATCGATTTGAAGCTAACTCGTTTGTTTCGCCTGCATTTGAAGCTAAATCATGTATATCACAAGTATTTGAATTAAACCATTTGTTTCGCATGGATTCGAAGGTAAGCCTTCTACTTCGCATTGATTCGGTGCTAAATCATGTGTTTCGCATGGATTTGAAGCTAACTCGTTTGTTTCTCTTGCTGTTGAATGTAAATCATGTATATCACAAGTGTATGAAGCTAAACCATTTGTTTCGCATGGATTCGATGGTAAGCCTACTACTTCGCATTGATTTGATGCTAAGTCATGAGATTCGCATGGATTTGAAGCTAAATCATGTGTTTTGTATGGATGTGAAGTTAACTCGTTTGCTTCCCAAGCAGTTGTAGCTAAATCATGTATATCATAAGTATTTGAAGCTAAAGAAATTGATTCGCATGGATTTCATACTAAGCCTTCTACTTCGCATTCATTTGAAGGTAAATCATGACTTTTGCATGGATTTAAATCTAACGCGTTTGTTTCGCCTGCATTTGAAGCTATATCAGTGATATTCGCAAGTATTTGAAGCTAAATCATTCGCTTCGCTGGATTTGAATCTAAGCCTTCTACTTCGCAATGATGTGATTCTAAATCATGTGGTTTGCTTGGATTTGAAGCTAACTTGTTTGTTTCGCATGCAGTTAAGCTAAATAATGTATATCACAAGTATTTGAAGCTAAACCATTTGTTTCGCATGGATTTGAAACTAAGCCTTTTACTTCGCATTGATTTGAAGCTGAATCATGTGTTTCGCTTGTATTTGAAGCTAACTCGTTTGTTTCGCATGCAGTTGAAACTAAATCATGTATATCATAAGTATTTGAAGCTAAACCATTTGTTTCGCATGGATTCGACGATCTGCCATCGGCTTCGCATTGATTTTAAGCTAAATCATGTGTTTCGCATCGATTTGAAGCTAACTCGTTTGTTTCGCCTGCATTTGAAGCTAAATCATGTATATCACAAGTATTTGAATTTAAACCATTTGTTTCGCATGGATTCGAAGATAAGCCTTCTACTTCGCATTGAATTGAAGCTAAATCATGTGTTTCACATTGATTTGAAGCTAACACGTTTTGTTTCGCATGCTGTTGAACCTAAATCATGTGTATTACAAGTATTTGAATCTAAACAATCTGTTTCGTGTGGATTCGGAGATCAGCCTTCTACTTCGCATTGATTTGAAGCGAAATCATATATTTCGCATGGATTTGAAGCTAAGCCTTCCACTTCGCATTGATTTGATGCTAAATCACATGTTTCTCATGGATTTTAAGCTAACTCGTTTGTATCGCTTGCTTTTGAATGTAAATCATGTATAACACAAGTATTTGAAGCTAAACCATTTGTTTCGCATGGTTTCGAAGATAACCCTTCTACTTCGCATTGATTTGAAGCTAAATCATGTGTTTCGCATGGTTTTGAAGCTAACTCGATTGTCTCGCATGCAGTTGAAACTAAATCATGTTTAGCACAAGCATTTGCTGCTAAACCATTTGTTTCGCATTGATTAGGAGCTAAGCCTTCTACATCGCATTGATTTCATATTAAATGATGTGCTTCCTTTGGATTTGAAGCTAACTCGTTTGTTTCGCATGCTGTTGAAGCTAAATCATGTATATCACAAGTATTTGAATCTGAACCATTTGATTAGCATGGATTCGAAGATCACCCTTCTTCTTCGCATTGATTTGAAGCTAAATCATGTGTTTCGCATGGATTTGAATCTAACTCGTTTGTTTCGCATGGTGTTGAAGCTAAAACATGTATATCACAAGTGTTTGAAGCTAAACCATTTGTTTCGCATGGATTCGAAGATAACCCTTCTACTTCGCATTGATTTGAAGCCAAATCATGTGTTTCGCATGGATTTGACGCTAACTCGATTGTTTCGCATGCTGTTGAAGCTAAATTATGTATATCACAAGTATTTGAACTTAAACCGTTTGATTCTCATGGATTTGAATCTAAGCCTTCTACCTCGCATTGATTTGAAGATAAATCATGTGTTTCGCTTGGATTTGAAGCTAACTCGTTTGTTTCGCACGCACTTGAATCTAAATCAAGTATATCACAAGTATTTGAAGCTAAACGAATTGTTTCGCATGGATTTGAAGCTAACTCGTTTATTTCGCATGCAGTTGAAGCTAAATCATGTATGTCACAAGTATTTGAAGCTAAAACATTTGATTCGCATGGATTTGAAACTCAGCATTCTACTCCGCATTGATTTGAAACTAAATCATGTGTTCCGCATGGATTTTAAGCTAACTCGTTTGTTTCGCATGCAGTTGAAGCTAAATCATGTATATCACAAGTATTTGCAGCTAAACCATTTGTTTCGCATGGATACGAAGATAAGCCTTCTACTTCGTATTGATTATAATCTAAATCATGTGTTTCGCATGGATTTAAAGCTAACTCGTTTGTTTCGCATGCAGTTGAAGCTGAATCATGTATATCACAAGTATTTGAAGCTAAACTATTCGTTTCGCATGGATTCGAAGATAAGCCTTCCACTTCGCATTGATTTGATGCTAAATCATGTTTTTCGCAAGGATTTGAAGCTAACTCGTTTGTTTCGCATGCTGTTGAAGCTAACTCAAGTGTATCACAAGTATTTGAAGCTAAACCATTTGCTTCGCATGGATTCGAAGATCAGCCTTCTACTTCGCATTGATTTGAAGCTAAATCATGTGTTCCGCATGGATTTTAAGCTAACTCGTTTGTTTCGCATGCAGATGAAGCTAAATCATGTATATCACAAGTATTTGAAGCTAAACCATTTGATTCCCATGGTTTTGAAGCTAAGCTTTCTACTTCGCATTGATTTGAAGATAAATCATGTGTTTCGCTTGGATTTGAAGATAACTCATTTGTTTCGCATGCTGTTGAAGCTAAATCATGTATACCACAAGTATTTGAAGCTAACCCATTTGCTTCGCATGGATTCGAAGATCAGCCTTCTACTTCGCATTGATTTGATGCTAAATCATGTGTTTCGCATGGATTTGAAGCTAACTCGTTTGTTTCGCATGCTGTTGAAGCTAAATCATGTATATCACAAGTATTTGAAGGTATATCATACGTTTCGCATGGATTCCAAGATAACCCTTCTAATTCGCATTGATTTGAAGCTAAATCATGTGTTTCGCATGGATTTGAAGCAAACTCGTTTGTTTCGCATGCTGTTGAAGCTAAATCATGTATATCACAAGTATTTGAAGCTATATCATACGTTTCGCATGGATTCCAAGATAACCCTTCTAATTCGCATTGATTTGAATCTAAATCATGTGTTTCGCATGGATTTGAAGATAACACGTTTGTTTCGCATGCTGTTGAAGATAAATCATGTATGTCACAAGTATTTGAAGCTAAACCATTTGTTACGCATGGATTCGAAGATCAGCCTTCTACTTCGCATTGATTTGAAGCTAAATCATGTGTTCCGCATGGATTTTAAGCTAACTCGTTTGTTTCGCATGCTGTTGTAGCTAACTCAAGTGTATCAAAAGTATTTGAAGCTAAACCATTTGCTTCGCATGGATTCGAAGATCAGCCTTCTACTTCGCATTGATTTGAAGCTAAATCATGTGTTCCGCATGGATTTTAAGCTAACTCGTTTGTTTCGCATGCAGTTGAAGCTAAATCATGTATATCGCAAGTATTTGAAGCTAAACAATTTGATTCCCATGGTTTTGAAGCTAAGCTTTCTACTTCGCATTGATTTGAAGATAAATCATGTACTTCGCTTGGATTTGAAGATAACTCATTTGTTTCGCATGCTGTTGAAGCTAAATCATGTATATCACAAGTATTTGAAGCTAAACCATTTGCTTCGCATGGATTCGAAGATCAGCCTTCTACTTCGCATTGATTTGATGCTAAATCATGTGTTTCGAATGGATTTGAAGCTAACTCGTTTGTTTCGCATGCTGTTAAAGCTAAATCATGTATATCACAAGTATTTGAAGGTATATAATACGTTTCGCATGGATTCCAAGATAACCCTTCTAATTCGCATTGATTTGAAGCTAAATCATGTGTTTCGCATGGATTTAAAGCTAACTCGTTTGTTTCGCATGCAGTTGAAGCTGAATCATGTATATCACAAGTATTTGAAGCTAAACTATTCGTTTCGCATGGATTCGAAGATATGCCTTCCACTTCGCATTGATTTGATGCTAAATCGTGTGTTTCGCAAGGATTTGAAGCTAACTCGTTTGTTTCGCATGCTGTTGAAGCTAACTCAAGTGTATCAAAAGTATTTGAAGCTAAACCATTTGCTTCACATGGATTCGAAGATCAGCCTTCTACTTCGCATTGATTTGAAGCTAAATCATGTGTTCCGCATGGATTTTAAGCTAACTCGTTTGTTTCGCATGCAGTTGAAGCTAAATCATGTATATCACAAGTATTTGAAGCTAAACCATTTGATTCCCATGGTTTTGAAGCTAAGCTTTCTACTTCGCATTGATTTGAAGATAAATCATGTGTTTCGCTTGGATTTGAAGCTAACTCGTTTGTTTCGCATTCTGTTGAAGCTAAATTAAGTGTATCAAAATTATTTGAAGCTAAACCATTTGCTTCGCATGGATTCGAAGATCAGCCTTCTACTTCGCATTGATTTGAAGCTAAATCATGTCTTCCGCATGGATTTTAAGCTAACCCGTTTGTATCGCATGCAGTTGAAGCTAAATCATGTGCATCACAAGTATTTGAAGCTAAACTATTCGTTACGCATGGATTCGAATTTAACTCGTTTGTTTCGCATGCAGTTGAAGCTAAATCACGTATATCACAAGTATTTGCAGCTAAACCATTTGTTTCGCATGGATTCGAAGATAAGCCTTCTACTTCGCATTGATTTTAAGCTAAATCATGTGTTTCGCATGCATTTGAAGCTAACTCGTTTATTTCGCATGCTGTTGATGCTAAATCATGTAATCACACGTATTTGCAGCTAAACCATTTGTTACGCATGGATTCGAAGATCAGCCTTCTACTTCCCATTGATTTGAAGCTAAATCATGTGTTCCGCATGGATTTTAAGCTAACTCGTTTGCTTCGCATGCAGTTGAATCTAAATCATGTATATCACAAGTATTTGAAGCTAAACCATTTGTATCGCATGGGATCGAAGATAAGCCTCCTACTTCGCATTGATTTGAAGCTAAATCATGTGTTTCGCATGGATTTGAAGCTAACTCGTTTGTTTCGCATGCTGTTGAAGCTAAATCATGTATATCACAAGTATTTGAAGATAATCCATTTGTTTCGCATGGATTCGAAGATAAGCCTTCTACTTCGCATTGATTTGAAGCTAAATCATTAGTTTCGCATGGATTTGATTCTAACTCGTTTGTTTCGCATGCTGTAGGAACTAAATCATGTATATCACAAGTATTTGAAGCTATATCATTTGTTTCGCATTTATTCGAAGATAAGCTTTCTACTTCGCATTGATTTTAATCTAAATCATGTGTTTCGCATGGATTTGAAGCTAACTCTTTTTTTTCGTATGCAGTTGAAGCTAAATCATGTATATCACAAGCATTTGCAGCTAAACCATTTGTTTCGCATGGATTCGAAGATAACCCTTCTACTTCGCATTGATTTGAAGCTAAATCATGTGTTTCGCATGGATTTGAAGCTAACTCGTTTGTTTCGCATGCTGTTGAAGCTAAATCATGTATATCACAAGTATTTGAAGCTAAACCATTTGTATCGCAAGGAATCGAAGATATGCCTCCTACTTCGCATTGATTTGAAGCTAAATCATGTGTTTCGCATGGATTTGAAGCTAACTCGTTTGTTTCGCATGCTGTTGAAGCTAAAACAAGTGTATCACAAGTATTTGAAGCTAAACCATTTGCTTCGCATGGATTCGAAGATCAGCCTTCTACTTCGCATTGATTAGATGCTAAATCATGTGTTTCGCCTGGATTTGAAGCTAACTCGTTTGTTTCGCATGCTGTTGAAGCTAAATCATGTATATCACAAGTATTTGAAGCTATATCATATGTTTCGCACGGATTCGTAGATAACCCTTCTAATTCGCATTGATTTGAAGCTAAATCATGTGTTTCGCATGGATTTGAAGCTAACTCGTTTGTTTCGCATGCTGTTGGAACTAAATCATATATATCACAAGTATTTGAAGCTATATCATTTGTTTCGCATTTATTCGAACATAAGCCTTCTACTTCGCATTGATTTTAATCTAAATCATGTGTATCGCATGGATTTGAAGCTAACTCGTATGCTTCGCATGCAGTTGAAGCTAAATCATGTATATCACAAGTATTTGAAGCTAAACCATTTGATACCCATGGATTTGGAGCTAAGTTTTCTACTTAGCATTGATTTGAAGATAAATCATGTGTTTCGCTTGGATTTGAAGATAACTCGTTTGCTTCGCATGCTGTTGAAGCTAAATCATGTATATCACAAGTATTTGAAGTTAAACCATTTGTTTCTCATGGATTCGAAGATAATCCATCTATTTCGCATTGATTTGAAGCTAAATCATGTGTTTTGCACGGATTTGAATCTAACTCGTTTGTTTCGCATGCTGTTGAAACTAAATCATTTATATCACAAGTATTTGAAGCTAAACCATTTGCTTCGCATGGATTCGAAGGTCAGCCTTCTACTTCGCATTGATTTGATGCTAAATCATTTGTTTCGCATGGATTTGAAGCTAACTCGTTTGTTTCGCATGCTGTTGAAGCTAAATCATGTATATCACAATTATTTGAAGCTAAACCATTTGTATCGCATGGAATCGAAATAACCCTTCTAATTCGCATTGATTTGAAGCTAAATCATGTGTTTCGCATGGATTTGAAGCTAACTCGTTTATTTCGCATGCTGTTGAAGCTAAATCAAGTGTATCACAAGTATTTGGAGCTAAACAATTTGCTTCGCATGGATTCGAAGATCAGCCTTCTACTTCGCATTGATTAGATGCTAAATCATGTGTTTCGCATGGGTTTGAAGCTAACTCGTTTGTTTCGCATGCAGTTGAAGCTAAATCATGTATATCACAAGTATTTGAAGCTAAACCATTTGTTTCGCATGGATTCGAAGATCAGCCTTCTACTTCGCATTGATTTGAAGCTAAATCATGTGTTCCGCATGGATTTTAAGCTAACACGTTTGTTTCGCATGCAGTTGAAGCTAAATCATGTATATCACAAGTATTTGAAGCTGAACCATTTGTTTCGCATGGATTCGAAGATAAGCCTTCTACTTCGCATTGATTTTAATCTAAATCATGTGTTTCGCATGGATTTGAAGCTAAGTCGTTTGTTTCGCATGCTGTTGAAGCTAAATCATGTATATCACAATTATTTGAAGCTAAACCATTTGTATCGCATGGAATCGAAGATAAGCCACCTACTTCGCATTGATTTGTAGCTAAATCATGTGTTTCGCATGGATTTGATGATAACTCGTTTGCTTCGCATGCTGTTGAAGCTAAATCAAGTGTATCACAAGTATTTGAAGCTAAACAATTTGCTTCGCATGGATTCGAAGATCAGCCTTCTACTTCGCATTGATTAGATGCTAAATCATGTGTTTCGCATGGGTTTGAAGCTAACTCGTTTGTTTCACCTGCATTTGAAGCTATATCACTTATATTCTCAAGTATGTGAAGCTAAATCATTCGTAGCGCATGGATTTGAAGCTAAGCCGTCAACTTCGCGTTGACTTGATGATAAATCATGTTTTTCGCTTGGACTTGAAGCTAACTCGTTTGTTTCGCATGCTGTTGAAGCTAAATCATGTATATCACAAGTATTTGAAGCTAAACCATTTGTTTCGCATGGATTCGAAGATTAGCCTTCCACATCGCATTGATTTGAAGCTAAATCATTTGTTTCGCATGGATTTGAAGTTAACTCGTTTGTCTCGCATGCAGTTGAAGCTAAATCAAGTGTATCACAAGTATTTGAAGCTAAACCATTTGCTTCGCATGGATTGCGAAGATCAGCATTCTACTTCTCATTGATTAGATGCTAAATCATGTGTTTCGCATGGGTTTGAAGCTAACTCGTTTGTTTCGCATGCTGTTGAAGATAAATCATGTATGTCACAAGTATTTGAAGCTAAACCATTTGTTACGCATGGATTCGAAGATCAGCCTTCTACTTCGCATTGATTTGAAGCTAAATCATGTGTTCCGCATGGATTTTAAGCTAACTCGTTTGTTTCGCATGCTGTTGTAGCTAACTCAAGTGTATCAAAAGTATTTGAAGCTAAACCATTTGCTTCGCATGGATTCGAAGATCAGCCTTCTACTTCGCATTGATTTGAAGCTAAATCATGTGTTCCGCATGGATTTTAAGCTAACTCGTTTGTTTCGCATGCAGTTGAAGCTAAATCATGTATATCGCAAGTATTTGAAGCTAAACAATTTGATTCCCATGGTTTTGAAGCTAAGCTTTCTACTTCGCATTGATTTGAAGATAAATCATGTACTTCGCTTGGATTTGAAGATAACTCATTTGTTTCGCATGCTGTTGAAGCTAAATCATGTATATCACAAGTATTCGAAGCTAAACCATTTGCTTCGCATGGATTCGAAGATCAGCCTTCTACTTCGCATTGATTTGATGCTAAATCATGTGTTTCGAATGGATTTGAAGCTAACTCGTTTGTTTCGCATGCTGTTAAAGCTAAATCATGTATATCACAAGTATTTGAAGGTATATAATACGTTTCGCATGGATTCCAAGATAACCCTTCTAATTCGCATTGATTTGAAGCTAAATCATGTGTTTCGCATGGATTTAAAGCTAACTCGTTTGTTTCGCATGCAGTTGAAGCTGAATCATGTATATCACAAGTATTTGAAGCTAAACTATTCGTTTCGCATGGATTCGAAGATATGCCTTCCACTTCGCATTGATTTGATGCTAAATCGTGTGTTTCGCAAGGATTTGAAGCTAACTCGTTTGTTTCGCATGCTGTTGAAGCTAACTCAAGTGTATCAAAAGTATTTGAAGCTAAACCATTTGCTTCACATGGATTCGAAGATCAGCCTTCTACTTCGCATTGATTTGAAGCTAAATCATGTGTTCCGCATGGATTTTAAGCTAACTCGTTTGTTTCGCATGCAGTTGAAGCTAAATCATGTATATCACAAGTATTTGAAGCTAAACCATTTGATTCCCATGGTTTTGAAGCTAAGCTTTCTACTTCGCATTGATTTGAAGATAAATCATGTGTTTCGCTTGGATTTGAAGCTGACTCGTTTGTTTCGCATTCTGTTGAAGCTAAATTAAGTGTATCAAAATTATTTGAAGCTAAACCATTTGCTTCGCATGGATTCGAAGATCAGCCTTCTACTTCGCATTGATTTGAAGCTAAATCATGTCTTCCGCATGGATTTTAAGCTAACCCGTTTGTATCGCATGCAGTTGAAGCTAAATCATGTGCATCACAAGTATTTGAAGCTAAACTATTCGTTACGCATGGATTCGAATTTAACTCGTTTGTTTCGCATGCAGTTGAAGCTAAATCACGTATATCACAAGTATTTGCAGCTAAACCATTTGTTTCGCATGGATTCGAAGATAAGCCTTCTACTTCGCATTGATTTTAATCTAAATCATGTGTTTCGCATGCATTTGAAGCTAACTCGTTTATTTCGCATGCTGTTGATGCTAAATCATGTAATCACACGTATTTGCAGCTAAACCATTTGTTACGCATGGATTCGAAGATCAGCCTTCTACTTCGCATTGATTTGAAGCTAAATCATGTGTTCCGCATGGATTTTAAGCTAACTCGTTTGCTTCGCATGCAGTTGAATCTAAATCATGTATATCACAAGTATTTGAAGCTAAACCATTTGTATCGCATGGGATCGAAGATAAGCCTCCTACTTCGCATTGATTTGAAGCTAAATCATGTGTTTCGCATGGATTTGAAGCTAACTCGTTTGTTTCGCATGCTGTTGAAGCTAAATCATGTATATCACAAGTATTTGAAGATAATCCATTTGTTTCGCATGGATTCGAAGATAAGCCTTCTACTTCGCATTGATTTGAAGCTAAATCATTAGTTTCGCATGGATTTGATTCTAACTCGTTTGTTTCGCATGCTGTAGGAACTAAATCATGTATATCACAAGTATTTGAAGCTATATCATTTGTTTCGCATTTATTCGAAGATAAGCTTTCTACTTCGCATTGATTTTAATCTAAATCATGTGTTTCGCATGGATTTGAAGCTAACTCTTTTTTTTCGTATGCAGTTGAAGCTAAATCATGTATATCACAAGCATTTGCAGCTAAACCATTTGTTTCGCATGGATTCGAAGATAACCCTTCTACTTCGCATTGATTTGAAGCTAAATCATGTGTTTCGCATGGATTTGAAGCTAACTCGTTTGTTTCGCATGCTGTTGAAGCTAAATCATGTATATCACAAGTATTTGAAGCTAAACCATTTGTATCGCAAGGAATCGAAGATATGCCTCCTACTTCGCATTGATTTGAATCTAAATCATGTGTTTCGCATGGATTTGAAGCTAACTCGTTTGTTTCGCATGCTGTTGAAGCTAAAACAAGTGTATCACAAGTATTTGAAGCTAAACCATTTGCTTCGCATGGATTCGAAGATCAGCCTTCTACTTCGCATTGATTAGATGCTAAATCATGTGTTTCGCCTGGATTTGAAGCTAACTCGTTTGTTTCGCATGCTGTTGAAGCTAAATCATGTATATCACAAGTATTTGAAGCTATATCATATGTTTCGCACGGATTCGTAGATAACCCTTCTACTTCGCATTGATTTTAATCTAAATCATGTGTATCGCATGGAATTGAAGCTAACTCGTATGCTTCGCATGCAGTTGAAGCTAAATCATGTATATCACAAGTATTTGAAGCTAAACCATTTGATACCCATGGATTTGGAGCTAAGTTTTCTACTTAGCATTGATTTGAAGATAAATCATGTGTTTCGCTTGGATTTGAAGATAACTCGTTTGCTTCGCATGCTGTTGAAGCTAAATCATGTATATCACAAGTATTTGAAGTTAAACCATTTGTTTCTCATGGATTCGAAGATAATCCATCTATTTCGCATTGATTTGAAGCTAAATCATGTGTTTTGCACGGATTTGAATCTAACTCGTTTGTTTCGCATGCTGTTGAAACTAAATCATTTATATCACAAGTATTTGAAGCTAAACCATTTGCTTCGCATGGATTCGAAGGTCAGCCTTCTACTTCGCATAGATTTGATGCTAAATCATTTGTTTCGCATGGATTTGAAGCTAACTCGTTTGTTTCGCATGCTGTTGAAGCTAAATCATGTATATCACAATTATTTGAAGCTAAACCATTTGTATCGCATGGAATCGAAATAACCCTTCTAATTCGCATTGATTTGAAGCTAAATCATGTGTTTCGCATGGATTTGAAGCTAACTCGTTTATTTCGCATGCTGTTGAAGCTAAATCAAGTGTATCACAAGTATTTGGAGCTAAACAATTTGCTTCGCATGGATTCGAAGATCAGCCTTCTACTTCGCATTGATTAGATGCTAAATCATGTGTTTCGCATGGGTTTGAAGCTAACTCGTTTGTTTCGCATGCAGTTGAAGCTAAATCATGTATATCACAAGTATTTGAAGCTAAACCATTTGTTTCGCATGGATTCGAAGATCAGCCTTCTACTTCGCATTGATTTGAAGCTAAATCATGTGTTCCGCATGGATTTTAAGCTAACACGTTTGTTTCGCATGCAGTTGAAGCTAAATCATGTATATCACAAGTATTTGAAGCTGAACCATTTGTTTCGCATGGATTCGAAGATAAGCCTTCTACTTCGCATTGATTTTAATCTAAATCATGTGTTTCGCATGGATTTGAAGCTAAGTCGTTTGTTTCGCATGCTGTTGAAGCTAAATCATGTATATCACAATTATTTGAAGCTAAACCATTTGTATCGCATGGAATCGAAGATAAGCCACCTACTTCGCATTGATTTGTAGCTAAATCATGTGTTTCGCATGGATTTGATGATAACTCGTTTGCTTCGCATGCTGTTGAAGCTAAATCAAGTGTATCACAAGTATTTGAAGCTAAACAATTTGCTTCGCATGGATTCGAAGATCAGCCTTCTACTTCGCATTGATTAGATGCTAAATCATGTGTTTCGCATGGGTTTGAAGCTAACTCGTTTGTTTCACCTGCATTTGAAGCTATATCACTTATATTCTCAAGTATGTGAAGCTAAATCATTCGTAGCGCATGGATTTGAAGCTAAGCCGTCAACTTCGCGTTGACTTGATGATAAATCATGTTTTTCGCTTGGACTTGAAGCTAACTCGTTTGTTTCGCATGCTGTTGAAGCTAAATCATGTATATCACAAGTATTTGAAGCTAAACCATTTGTTTCGCATGGATTCGAAGATTAGCCTTCCACATCGCATTGATTTGAAGCTAAATCATTTGTTTCGCATGGATTTGAAGTTAACTCGTTTGTCTCGCATGCAGTTGAAGCTAAATCAAGTGTATCACAAGTATTTGAAGCTAAACCATTTGCTTCGCATGGATTGCGAAGATCAGCATTCTACTTCTCATTGATTAGATGCTAAATCATGTGTTTCGCATGGGTTTGAAGCTAACTCGTTTGTTTCGCATGCTGTTGAAGCTAAATCATGTATATCACAAGTATTTGAAGCTATATCATTTGTTTCGCATTTATTCGAAGATAAGCCTTCTACTTCGCATTGATTTTAATCTAAATCATGTGTTTCGCATGGATTTGAAGCTAACTCGTTTGTTTCGCATGCAGTTGAAGCTGAATCATGTATATCACAAGTAATTGAAGCTAAACCATTTGTATCGCATGGAATCGAAGATAAGCCACCTACTTCGCATTGATTTGTAGCTAAATCATGTGTTTCGCATGGATTTGAAGCTAACTCGTTTATTTCGCATGCTGTTGAAGCTAAATCAAGTGTATCACAAGAATTTGAAGCTAAACAATTTGCTTCGCATGGATTCGAAGATCAGCCTTCTACTTCGCATTGATTAGATGCTAAATCATGTGTTTCGCATGGGTTTGAAGCTAACTCGTTTGTTTCACCTGCATTTGAAGCTATATCACTTATATTCTCAAGTATGTGAAGCTAAATCATTCGTTGCGCATGGATTTGAAGCTAAGCCAACAACTTCGCGTTGACTTGATGATAAATCATGTTTTTCGCTTGGACTTGAAGCTAACTCGTTTGTTTCGCATGCTGTTGAAGCTAAATCATGTATATCACAAGTATTTGAAGCTAAACAATTTGCTTCGCATTTATTCGAAGCTAAGCCTTCTACTTCGCATTGATTTGAGGCTAAATCATGTGTTTCGTTTGGATTTGAAGCTGATTCGTTTTTTCGCTAGCAGTTGAAACTAAATCATGTATATCACAAGTATTTGAAGCTAAACCATTTTATTCCCATGGATTTGAAGCTAAGCTTTCTACTTAGCATTGATTTGAAGATAAATCATGTGTTTCGTTTGGATTTGAAGATAACTCATTTGCTTCGCATGCTGTTGAAGCTAAATCATTTATATCGAAAGTATTTGAAGCTAAATCATTTGTTTCGCATGGATTTGAAGACAAAGCTTTTACCTCGCATTGATTTGAATCTAAATCATGTGTTTCGCATGAATGTGAAGCTAACTCGTTTGTCTCGCTTCCAGTTGAAGCTAAATCCATTATATAGCAAGTATTTTAACCTAAATCACTTGAATCGCATGGATTTGTAGTTAAACCTTCTACTACGCAATGCATGGAAGATAAATCATGTGTTTCGTTTGGACTTGAAGCTAACTCGTTTGTTTCGCATGCAGTTGAAGCTAAATCATGTATATCACAAGTATTTGAAGCTAAACCATTTGTTGCGCATGGATTCGAAGATCAGCCTTCTACTTCGCATTGATTTGAAGCTAAATCATGTGTTCTGCATGGATTTTAAGCTAACACGTTTGTTTCGCATGCAGTTGAAGCTAAATCATGTATATCACAAGTATTTGAAGCTGAACCATTTGTTTCGCATGGATTCGAAGATAAGCCTTCTACTTCGCATTGATTTTAATCTAAATCATGTGTTTCGCATGGATTTGAAGCTAAGTCGTTTGTTTCGCATGCAGTTGAAGCTGAATCATGTACATCACAAGTATTTGCAGCTAAACCATTTGTTTCGCATCGATACGAAGGTAACCCTTCTACTTCGCATTGATTTGAAGCTAAATCATGTGTTTCGCATGGATTTGAATCTAACTCGTTTATTTCGCATGCTGTTGAAGCTAAATAATGTATATCACAAGTATTGAAAGCTATATCATACGTTTCGCATGGATTCCAAGATAACCCTTCTAATTCGCATTGATTTGAAGCTAAATCATGTGTTTCGCATGGATTTGAAGCTAACTCGTTTGTTTCGCATGCTGTTGAAGCTAAATCATGTATATCAAAAGTTTTGGAAGCTAAACTATTCGTTTCACATGGATTTGAAGATCAGTCTTCTTCTTCGCATTGATTTGAAACTATATCATGTGTTTTGCATGGATTTGAAGTTAACTCGTTTGTTTCGCATGCAGTTGAATCTAAATCATTTATATCGAAAGTATTTGAAGCTAAATCATTTGTTTCGCATGGATTTGAAGACAAAGCTTTTACCTCGCATTGATTTGAATCTAAATCATGTGTTTCGCATGAATGTGAAGCTAACTCGTTTGTCTCGCTTCCAGTTGAAGCTAAATCCATTATATAGCAAGTATTTTAACCTAAATCACTTGAATCGCGTGGATTTGTAGTTAAACCTTCTACTACGCAATGCATGGAAGATAAATCATGTGTTTCGTTTGGACTTGAAGCTAACTCGTTTGTTTCGCATGCAGTTGAAGCTAAATCATGTATACCACAAGTATTTGAAGCTAAACCATTTGTTTCGCATTTATTCGAAGCTAAGCCTTCTACTTCGCATTGATTTGAGGCTAAATCATGTGTTTCGATTGGATTTGAAGCTAACTCGTTTTTTCGCTAGCAGTTGAAGCTAAATCATGTATATCACAAGTATTTGAAGCTAAACCATTTGATTCCCATGGATTTGAAGCTAAGCTTTCTACTTAGCATTGATTTGAAGATAAATCATGTGTTTCGCTTGGATTTGAAGATAACTCGTTTGCTTCGCACGCTGTTGAAGCTAAATCATGTATATCACAAGTATTTGAAGTTAAACCATTTGTTTCGCATGGATTCGAAGATAATCCATCTATTTCGCATTGATTTGAAGCTAAATCACGTGTTTTGCATGGATTTGAATCTAACTCGTTTATTTCGCATGCTGTTGAAGCTAAATCATGTATATCACAAGTATATGAAGCTAATCCATTTGTTTCGCATGGATTCGTAGATAAGCCTTCTACTTCGCATTGATTTGAAGCAAAATCATGTGTTTCGCATGGATTTGAATCTAACTCGTTTGTTTCGCATGCTGTTGAAGCTAAATCATGTATATCACAAGTATATGAAGCTAATCCATTTGTTTCGCATGGATTCGAAGATTAGCCTTCTACTTCGCATTGATTAGATGCTAAGTCATGTGTTTCGCATGGGTTTGAAGCTAACTCGTTTGTTTCGCCTGCATTTGAAGCTATATCACTTATATTCACAAGTATGTGAAGCTAAATCTTTCGTTTCGCATGGATTTGAAGCTAAGCCATCAACTTCGCGTTGACTTGATGCTAAATCATGTTTTTCGTTTGGACTTGAAGCTAACTCGTTTGTTTCGCATGCTCTTTGAACTAAATCATGTTTATCACAAGTATTTGAAGCTATATCATTTGTTTCGCATTTATTCGAAGATAAGCCTTCTACTTCGCATTGATTTTAATCTAAATCATGTGTTTCGCATGGATTTGAAGCTAACTCGTTTGTTTCGCATGCAGTTGCAGCTGAATCATGTATATCACAAGTATTTGAAGTTAAACCATTTGTTTCTCATGGATTCGAAGATAATCCATCTATTTCGCAATGATTTTAAGCTAAATCATGTGTTTTGCATGGATTTGAATCTAACTCGTTTGTTTCGCATGCTGTTGAAAATAAATCATGTATATCACAAGCATTTGAAGCTATATCATTTGTTTCGCATGGATTCGAAGATTAGCCTTCTACTACGCATTGATTAGATGCTAAGTCATGTGTTTCGCTTGGGTTTGAAGCTAACTCGTTTGTTTCGCCTGCATTTGAAGCTATATCACTTATATTCACAAGTATGTGAAGCTAAATCTTTCGTTTCGCATGGATTTGAAGCTAAGCCATCAACTTCGCGTTGACTTGATGCTAAATCATGTTTTTCGTTTGGACTTGAAGTTAACTCGTTTGCTTCGCATGCTGTTGAAGCTAAATCAAGTGTATCACTAGTATTTGAAGCTAAACCATTTGTTTCGCGTGGATTCGAAGATCAACCTTCTACTTCGCATTGATTATATGCTAAATCATGTGTTTCGCATGGATTTGAAGCTAACTCGTTTGTTTCGCATGCGGTTGAAGCTAAATCATGTATATCACAAGTATTTGAAGCTATATCATATGTTTCGCATGGATTCGAAGATAACCCTTCTAATTCGCATTGATTTGAAGCTAAATCATGTGTTTCGCATGGATTCGAAGCTAACTCGTTTGTTTCGCATGCTGTTGAAACTAAATCATGTATATCACAAGTATTTGAAGCTATATCATTTGTTTCGCATGGATTCGAAGATTAGCCTTCTACTTCGCATTGATTTGAAGCTAGATCATGTGTTTTGCATGGATTTGAATCTAACTCGTTTGCTTCGCATGCTGTTGAAGCTAAATCAAGTGTATCACTAGTATTTGAAGCTAAACCATTTGTTTCGCGTGGATTCGAAGATCAACCTTCTACTTCGCATTGATTAGATGCTAAATCATGTGTTTCGCATGGATTTGAAGCTAACTCGTTTGTTTCGCATGCGGTTGAAGCTAAATCATGTATATCACAAGTATTTGAAGCTATATCATATGTTTCGCATGGATTCGAAGATAACCCTTCTAATTCGCATTGATTTGAAGCTAAATCATGTGTTTCGCATGGATTCGAAGCTAACTCGTTTGTTTCGCATGCTGTTGAAACTAAATCATGTATATCACAAGTATTTGAAGCTATATCATTTGTTTCGCATGGATTCGAAGATTAGCCTTCTACTTCGCATTGATTAGATGCTAAATGATGTGTTTCGCATGGGTTTGAAGCTAACTCGTTTGTTTCGCCTGCATTTGAAGCTATATCACTTATATTCACAAGTATGTGAAGCTAAATCATTCGTTTCGCATTGATTTGAAGCTAAGCCATCAACTTCGCGTTGACTTGTTGCTAAATCATGTGTTTCGCATGGATTTGAAGCTAACTCGTTTGTTTCGCATGCTGTTGAAGCTGAATCATGTATATCACAAGTATTTGTAGCTATATCATATGTCTCGCATGGATTCGAAGATAACCCATCTAATTCGCATTGATTTGAAGCTAAATCATGAGTTTCGCATGGATTTGAAGCTAACTCGTTTGTTTCGAATGCAGTTGAAGCTGAATCATGAATATCACAAGTATTTGAAGCTAATCTATTCGTTTCGCATGGATTCGAAGATAACCCTTCTTCTTCGCATTGATTTGAAGCTAAATCATGTGTTTCGCATGGATTTGAATCTAACTCGTTTGTTTCGCATGCTGTCGAAGCTAAATCATGTATATCACAATTATTTGAAGCTAAACCATTTGTATCGCATGGAATCGAAGATAAGCCACCTACTCCGCATTGATTTGAAGCTAAATCATGTATTTCGCATGGTTTCGAAGCTAACTCGTTTATTTCGCATGCTGTTGGAACTAAATCATGTATATCACAAGTATTTGAAGCTATATCATTTGTTTCGCATTTATTCGAAGATAAGCCTTCTACTTCGCATTGATTTTAATCTAAATCATGTGTTTCGCATGGATTTGAAGCTAACTCGTTTGTTTTGCATGCAGTTGAAGGTGAATCATGAATATCACAAGTATTTGAAGCTAAACTATTCGTTTCGCATGGATTCGAAGATACCCTTCTTCTTCGCATTGATTTGAAGCTAAATCATGTGTTTCGCATGGATTTGAATCTAACTCGTTTGTTTCGCATGCTGTTGAAGCTAAATCATGTATATCACAATTATTTGAAGCCAAACCATTTGTATTGCATGGAATCGAAGATAAGCCACCTACTCCGCATTGATTTGAAGCTAAATCATGTGTTTCGCATGGTTTTGAAGCTAACTCGTTTATTTCGCATGCTGTTGAAGCTAAATCAAGTGTATCACAAGTATTTGAAGCTAAACAATTTGCTTCGCAAGGATTCGAAGATCAGCCTTCTACTTCGCATTGATTAGATGCTAAATCATGTGTTTCGCATGGGTTTGAAGATAACTCGTTTGTTTCACCTGCATTTTAAGCTATATCACTTATATTCTCAAGAAGGTGAAGCTAAATCATTCGGTTCGCATGTATTTGAAGCTAAGCCGTCAACTTCGCGTTGACTTGATGATAAATCATGTTATTCGCTTGGACTTGAAGCTAGCTCGTTTGTTTCGCATGCTGTTGAAGCTAAATCATGTATATCACAAGTATTTGAAGCTAAACCATTTCTTTCGCATGGATTCGAAGTTAAGCCTCCTACCTCGCATTGATTTGAAGCTAAAGCATGTGTTTAGCATGGATTTGAATCTAACTCGTTTGTTTCGTATGCTGTTGAAACTAAATCATTTATATCACAAGTATTTGAAGCTAAACCATTTGCTTCGCATGGATTCGAAGATAAGCCTTCTACTTCGCATTGATTTGAAGCTAAATCATGTGTTTCGCATGGATTTGAAGCTAACTCGTCTGTTTCGCATGCAGTTGAAGCTGAATCATGTACATCACAAGTATTTGCGGCTAAACCATTTGTTTCGCATGGATTCGAAGGTAACCCTTCTACTTCGCATTGATTTGAAGCTACATCATGTGTTTCGCATGGATTTGAATCTAACTCGTTTGTTTCGCATGCTGTTGAAACTAAATCATGTATATCACAAGTAATTGAAGCTAAACCACTTGCTTCGCATGGATTCGAAGATCAGCCTTCTAATTCGCATTGATTTGTAGCTAAATCATGTGTTCGCATGGATTTGATGCTAACTCGTTTGCTTCGCATGCTGTTGAAGCTAAATCAAGTGTATCACAAGTATTTGAAGCTAAACAATTTGCTTCGCATTTATTCGAAGCTAAGCCTTCTACTTCGCATTGATTTGAGGCTAAATCATGTGTTTCGCTTGGATTTGAAGCTAACTCGTTTTTTCGCTAGCAGTTGAAGCTAAATCATGTATATCACAAGTATTTGAAGCTAAACCATTTGATTCCCATGGATTTGAAGCTAAGCTTTCTACTTAGCATTGATTTGAAGATAAATCATGTGTTTCGCTTGGATTTGAAGATAACTCGTTTGCTTCGCATGCTGTTGAAGCTAAATCATGTATATCACAAGTATTTGAAGCTAAACCATTTGCTTCGCATGGATTCGAAGGTCAGCCTTCTACTTCGCATTGATTTGCTGCTAAGTCATTTGTTTCGCATGGATTTGAAGCTAACTCGTTTGTTTCGCATGCTGTTGAAGCTAAATCATGTATATCACAATTATTTGAAGCTAAACCATTTGTATCGCATGGAGTCGAAGATAAGCCACCTACTTCGTATTGATTTGTAGCTAAATAATGTGTTTCGCATGGATTTGAAGCTAACTCGTTTATTTCGCATGCTGTTGAAGCTATGTCATGTATATCACAAGTATTTGAAGCTAAACCATTTGTTTCGCATGGATTCGAAGCTAAGCCTTCCACTTCGCATTCATTTGAAGCTAAATCATGTGTTCCGCATGGATTTGAATCTAACTCGTTTGTTTCGCATGCAGTTGAAGCTGAATCATGTATATCATAAGTATTTGCCGCTAAACCATTTGTTCCGCATGGATTCGAAGGTAACCCTTCTACTTCGCATTGATTTGAAGCTACATCATGTGTTTCGCATGGACTTGAATCTAACTCGTTTGTTTCGCATGCTGTTGAAACGAAATCATGTATATCACAAGTATATGAAGCTAAACCATTTGCTTCGCATGGATTCGAAGATCATCCTTCTACTTCGCATTGATTAGATGCTAAATCATGTGTATCGCATGGGTTTGAAGCTAACTCGTTTGTTTCGCCTGCATTTCAAGCCATATCACTTATATTTTGAAATATGTGAAGCTAAATCATTCGTTTTGCATGGATTTGAAGCTAAGCCATCAACTTCGCGTTGACTTGATGCTAATTCATGTGTTTCGCATGGATTTGAAGCTAACTCGTTTGTTTCCTAGGCAGTTGAAGCTGAATCATGTATATCAAAAGTATTTGAAGCTAAACTATTCGTTTCGCATGGATTCGAAGATAAGCCTTCCACTTCGCATTGATTTGAAGCAAAATCATGTGTTCCGCATGGATTTGAAGCTAACTCGTTTGTTTCGCATGCAGTTGAAGCTGAATCATGTATATCACAAGTATTTGAAGCTAAACCATTTGCTTCGCATGGATTCGAAGGTCAGCCTTCTACTTCGCATTGATTTGCTGCTAAGTCGTTTGTTTCGCATGGATTTGAAGCTAACTCGTTTGTTTCGCATGCAGTTGAAGCTGAATCATGTATATCACAAGTATTTGAAGCTAAACCATTTGCTTCGCATGGATTCGAAGGTCAGCCTTCTACTTCGCATTGATTTGCTGCTAAGTCGTTTGTTTCGCATGGATTTGAAGCTAACTCGTTTGTTTCGCATGCTGTTGAAGCTAAATCATGTATATCACAATTATTTGAAGCTAAACCATTTGTATCGCATGGAATCGAAGATAAGCCACCTACTTCGCATTGATTTGTAGCTAAATAATGTGTTTCCCATGGATTTGAAGCTAAGCTTTCTACTTAGCATTGATTTGAAGATAAATCATGTGTTTCGCTTGGATTTGAAGATAACTCGTTTGCTTCGCATGCTGTTGAAGCTAAATCATGTATATCACAAGTATTTGAAGCTAAACCATTTGCTTCGCATGGATTCGAAGGTCAGCCTTCTACTTCGCATTGATTTGCTGCTAAGTCATTTGTTTCGCATGGATTTGAAGCTAACTCGTTTGTTTCGCATGCTGTTGAAGCTAAATCATGTATATCACAATTATTTGAAGCTAAACCATTTGTATCGCATGGAGTCGAAGATAAGCCACCTACTTCGTATTGATTTGTAGCTAAATAATGTGTTTCGCATGGATTTGAAGCTAACTCGTTTATTTCGCATGCTGTTGAAGCTATGTCATGTATATCACAAGTATTTGAAGCTAAACCATTTGTTTCGCATGGATTCGAAGCTAAGCCTTCCACTTCGCATTCATTTGAAGCTAAATCATGTGTTCCGCATGGATTTGAATCTAACTCGTTTGTTTCGCATGCAGTTGAAGCTGAATCATGTATATCATAAGTATTTGCCGCTAAACCATTTGTTCCGCATGGATTCGAAGGTAACCCTTCTACTTCGCATTGATTTGAAGCTACATCATGTGTTTCGCATGGACTTGAATCTAACTCGTTTGTTTCGCATGCTGTTGAAACGAAATCATGTATATCACAAGTATTTGAAGCTAAACCATTTGCTTCGCATGGATTCGAAGATCATCCTTCTACTTCGCATTGATTAGATGCTAAATCATGTGTATCGCATGGGTTTGAAGCTAACTCGTTTGTTTCGCCTGCATTTCAAGCCATATCACTTATATTTTGAAATATGTGAAGCTAAATCATTCGTTTTGCATGGATTTGAAGCTAAGCCATCAACTTCGCGTTGACTTGATGCTAATTCATGTGTTTCGCATGGATTTGAAGCTAACTCGTTTGTTTCCTAGGCAGTTGAAGCTGAATCATGTATATCAAAAGTATTTGAAGCTAAACTATTCGTTTCGCATGGATTCGAAGATAAGCCTTCCACTTCGCATTGATTTGAAGCAAAATCATGTGTTCCGCATGGATTTGAAGCTAACTCGTTTGTTTCGCATGCAGTTGAAGCTGAATCATGTATATCACAAGTATTTGAAGCTAAACCATTTGCTTCGCATGGATTCGAAGGTCAGCCTTCTACTTCGCATTGATTTGCTGCTAAGTCGTTTGTTTCGCATGGGTTTGAAGCTAACTCGTTTGTTTCGCCTGCATTTCAAGCCATATCACTTATATTTTGAAATATGTGAAGCTAAATCATTCGTTTTGCATGGATTTGAAGCTAAGCCATCAACTTCGCGTTGACTTGATGCTAATTCATGTGTTTCGCATGGATTTGAAGCTAACTCGTTTGTTTCCTAGGCAGTTGAAGCTGAATCATGTATATCAAAAGTATTTGAAGCTAAACTATTCGTTTCGCATGGATTCGAAGATAAGCCTTCCACTTCGCATTGATTTGAAGCAAAATCATGTGTTCCGCATGGATTTGAAGCTAACTCGTTTGTTTCGCATGCAGTTGAAGCTGAATCATGTATATCACAAGTATTTGAAGCTAAACCATTTGCTTCGCATGGATTCGAAGGTCAGCCTTCTACTTCGCATTGATTTGCTGCTAAGTCGTTTGTTTCGCATGGATTTGAAGCTAACTCGTTTGTTTCGCATGCTGTTGAAGCTAAATCATGTATATCACAATTATTTGAAGCTAAACCATTTGTATCGCATGGAATCGAAGATTAGCCACCTACTTCGCATTGATTTGTAGCTAAATAATGTGTTTCGCATGGATTTGAAGCTAACTCGTTTATTTCGCATGCTGTTGAAGCTATGTCATGTATATCACAAGTATTTGAAGCTAAACCATTTGTTTCGCATGGATTCGAAGCTAAGCCTTCCACTTCGCATTCATTTGAAGCTAAATCATGTGTTGCGCATGGATTTGAAGCAAACTTGTTTATTTCGCATGCTGTTAAAGCTAAATCATGTATATCACAAGTATTTGAAGCTAAATCATGTGTTCCGCATGGATTTGAAGCTGACTCGTTTGTTTCGCATGCAGTTGAAGCTGAATCATGTATATCACAAGTATTTGAAGCTATATCATATGTTTCGCATGGATTCGATGATAACCCTACTAATTCGCATTGATTTGAAGCTAAATCATGTGTTTCGCATGGATTTGAAGCTAACTCGTTTATTTCGCATGCTGTTAAAGCTAAATCATGTATATCACAAGTATTTGAAGCTAAACCATTTGTTTCGCATGGATTCGAAGATTAGCCTTCCACTTCGCATTCATTTGAAGCTAAATCATTTGTTCCGCATGGATTTGAAGCTAACTCGTCTGTTTCGCATGCAGTTGAAGCTGAATCATGTACATCACAAGTATTTGCGGCTAAACCATTTGTTTCGCATGGATTCGAAGGTAACCCTTCTACTTCGCATTGACTTGAAGCTACATCATGTGTTTCGCATGGATTTGAATCTAACTCGTTTGTTTCGCATGCTGTTGAAACTAAATCATGTATATCACAAGTATTTGAAGCTAAACCACTTGCTTCGCATGGATTCGAAGATCAGCCTTCTACTTCGCATTGATTAGATGCTAAATCATGTGTTTCGCATGGGTTTGAAGCTAACTCGTTTGTTTCGCCCGCATTTGAAGCCATATCACTTATATTATCAAGTATGTGAAGCTAAATCATTCGTTTTGCATGGATTTGAAGCTAAGCCATCAACTTCGCGTTGACTTGATGCTAATTCATGTGTTTCGCATGGATTTGAAGCTAACTCGTTTGTTTCGCAGGCAGTTGAATCTGAATCATGTATATCAAAAGTATTGGAAGCTGAACTATTCGTTTCGCATGGATTCGAAGATAAGCCTTCCACTTCGCATTGATTTGAAGCTAAATCATGTGTTCCGCATGGATTTGAAGCTGACTCGTTCGTTTCGCATGCAGTTGAAGCTGAATCATGTATATCACAAGTATTTGCGGCTAAACCATTTGTTTCGCATGGATTCGAAGATAAGCCTTCTACTTCGCATTGATTTGAAGCTAAATCATGTGTTTCGCATGGATTTGAAGCTAACTCGTTTGTTTCGCATGCTGTTGAAGCTAAGTCATGTATATCACAAGTATTTGAAGCTAAACCATTTGTTTCGCATGGATTCGAAGATAAGCCTTCCACTTCGCATTCATTTGAAGCTAAATCATGTGTTCCGCATGGATTTGAAGCTAACTCGTCTGTTTCGCATGCAGTTGAAGCTGAATCATGTACATCACAAGTATTTGCGGCTAAACCATTTGTTTCGCATGGATTCGAAAGTAACCCTTCTACTTCGCATTGATTTGAAGCTACATCATGTGTTTCGCATGGATTTGAATCTAACTCGTTTGTTTCGCATGCTGTTGAAACGAAATAATGTATATCACAAGTATTTGAAGCTAAACCATTTGCTTCGCATGGATTCGAAGATCAGCCTTCTAATTCGCATTGATTTGAAGCTAAATCATGTGTTTTGCATGGATGTGAAGCTTAGCCGTCAACTTCGCGTTGACTTGATGATAAATCATGTTTTTCGCTTGGACTTGAAGCTAACTCGTTTGTTTCACCTGCATTTGAAGCTATATCATTTATATTCTCAAGTATGTGAAGCTAAATCATTCGTTTCGCATGGATTTGAAGCTAAGCCGTCAACTTCGCGTTGACTTGATGATAAATCATGTTTTTCGCTTGGACTTGAAGTTAACTCGTTTGTTTCCAATGCTGTTGAAGCTAAATCATGTATATCACAAGTATTTGAAGCTAAACCATTTGTTTCGCATGGATTCCAAGATAACCCTTCTAATTCGCATTGATTTGTAGCTAAATCATGTGTTCGCATGGATTTGATGCTAACTCGTTTGCTTCGCATGCTGTTGAAGCTAAATCATGTATATCACAAGTATTTGAAGCTAAACCATTTGCTTCGCATGGATTCGAAGGTCAGCCTTCTACTTCGCATTGATTTGCTGCTAAGTCATTTGTTTCGCATGGATTTGAAGCTAACTCGTTTGTTTCGCATGCTGTTGAAGCTAAATCATGTATATCACAATTATTTGAAGCTAAACCATTTGTATCGCATGGAATCGAAGATAAGCCACCTACTTCGCATTGATTTGTAGCTAAATAACGTGTTTCGCATGGATTTGAAGCTAACTCGTTTATTTCGCATGCTGTTGAAGCTATGTCATATATATCACAAGTATTTGAAGCTAAACCATTTGTTTCGCATGGATTCGAAGCTAAGCCTTCCACTTCGCATTCATTTGAAGCTAAATCATGTGTTCCGCATGGATTTGAATCTAACTCGTTTGTTTCGCATGCAGTTGAAGCTGAATCATGTATATCATAAGTATTTGCCGCTAAACCATTTGTTTCGCATGGATTCGAAGGTAACCCTTCTACTTCGCATTGATTTGAAGCTACATCATGTGTTTCGCATGGACTTGAATCTAACTCGTTTGTTTCGTATGCTGTTGAAACGAAATCATGTATATCACAAGTATTTGAAGCTAAACCATTTGCTTCGCATGGATTCGAAGATCATCCTTCTACTTCGCATTGATTAGATGCTAAATCATGTGTATCGCATGGGTTTGAAGCTAACTCGTTTGTTTCGCCTGCATTTCAAGCCATATCACTTATATTTTGAAATATGTGAAGCTAAATCATTCGTTTTGCATGGATTTGAAGCTAAGCCATCAACTTCGCGTTGACTTGATGCTAATTTATGTGTTTCGCATGGATTTGAAGCTAACTCGTTTGTTTCCTAGGCAGTTGAAGTTAAATCATGTATATCAAAAGTATTTGAAGCTAAACTATTCGTTTCGCATGGATTCGAAGATAAGCCTTCCACTTCGCATTGATTTGAAGCAAAATCATGTGTTCCGCATGGATTTGAAGCTAACTCGTTTGTTTCGCATGCAGTTGAAGCTGAATCATGTATGTCACAAGTATTTGAAGCTAAACCATTTGCTTCGCATGGATTCGAAGGTCAGCCTTCTACTTCGCATTGATTTGCTGCTAAGTCGTTTGTTTCGCATGGATTTGAAGCTAACTCGTTTGTTTCGCATGCTGTTGAAGCTAAATCATGTATATCACAATTATTGGAAGCTAAACCATTTGTATCGCATGGAATCGAAGATAAGCCACCTACTTCGCATTGATTTGTAGCTAAATAATGTGTTTCGCATGGATTTGAAGCTAACTCGTTTATTTCGCATGCTGTTGAAGCTATGTCATGTATATCACAAATATTTGAAGCTAAACCATTTGTTTCGCATGGATTCGAAGCTAAGCCTTCCACTTCGCATTCATTTGAAGCTAAATCATGTGTTCCGCATGGATTTGAAGCTAACTTGTTTATTTCGCATGCTGTTAAAGCTAAATCATGTATATCACAAGTATTTGAAGCTAAACCATTTGTTTCGCATGGATTCGAAGATTAGCCTTCCACATCGCATTGATTTGAAGCTAAATCACGTGTTTCGCATGGATTTGAAGTTAACTCGTTTGTCTCGCATGCTGTTGAAGCTAAATCATGTATATCACAAGTATATGAAGCTAATCCATTTGTTTCGCATGGATTCGAATATAAGCCTCCTAGCTCGCATTGATTTGAAGCTAAATCATGTGTTTCGCATGGATTTGAATCTAACTCGTTTGTTTCGCATGCTGTTGAAACTAAATCATGTATATCACAAGTATTTGAAGCTAAACCATTTGCTTCGCATGGATTCGAAGATCAGCCTTCTACTTCGCATTGATTAGATGCTAAATCATGTGTTTCGCATGGGTTTGAAGCTAACTCGTTTGTTTCGCCTGCGTTTGAAGCCATATCACTTATATTATCAAGTATGTGAAGCTAAATCATTCGTTTTGCATGGATTTGAAGCTAAGCCATCAACTTCGCGTTGACTTGATGCTAATTCATGTGTTTCGCATGGATTTGAAGCTAACTCGTTTGTTTCGCAGGCAGTTGAATCTGAATCATGTATATCAAAAGTATTTGAAGCTAAACTATTCGTTTCGCATGGATTCGAAGATAAGCCTTCCACTTCGCATTGATTTGAAGCTAAATCATGTGTTCCGCATGGATTTGAAGCTGACTCGTTTGTTTCGCATGCAGTTGAAGCTGAATCATGTATATCACAAGTATTTGAAGCTAAACCATTTGTTTCGCATGGATTCCAAGACAACCCTTCTAATTCGCATTGATTTGAAGCTAAATCATGTGTTTCACATGGATTTGAAGCTAACTCGTTTGTTTCGCCTGCATTTGAAGCTATATCACTTATATTCTCAAGTATGTGAAGCTAAATCATTCGTTTCGCATGGATTCGAACATCAGCCTTCTACTTCGCATTGATTAGATGCTAAATCAAGTGTTTCGCATGGGTTTGAAGCTAACTCGTTCGTTTCGCCTGCATTTGAAGCTATATCACATATGTTCTCAAGTATGTGAAGCTAAATCATACGTTTCGCATGGATTTGAAGCTAAGCCGTCAACTTCGCGTTGACTTGATGATAAATAATGTCTTTCGCTTGGACTTGAAGTCAACTCGTTTGTTTCGCATGCTGTTGAAGCTAAATCATGTATATCACAAGTATTTGAAGCTAAACCATTTGTTTCGCATGGATTCCAAGATAACCCTTCTAATTCGCATTTATTAGATGGTAAATCATGCGTTTCGCATGGATTTGAAGCTAACTCGATTGTTTCGCATTCTGTTGAAGCTAAATCATGCATATCACAAGTATTTGAAGCTAAACCATTTGTTTCGCATGGATTCGAAGATAAGCCATCTACTTCGCATTGATTTGAAGCTAAATCATGTGTTCGCATGGATTTGAAGCTACCTCGTTTGTTTCGCATGCTGTTGAAGCTAAGTCATGTATATCACAAGTATTTGAAGCTAAACCATTTGTTTCGCATGGATTCGAAGATAAGCCTTCTACTTCGCATTCATTTGAAGCTAAATCATGTGTTCCGCATGGATTTGAATCTAACTCGTTTGTTTCGCATGCAGTTGAAGCTGAATCATGTATATCACAAGTGTTTGCGGCTAAACCATTTGTTTCGCATGGATTCGAAGGTAACCCTTCTACTTCGCATTGATTTGAAGCTACATCATGTGTTTCGCACGGATTTGAATCTAACTCGTTGTTTCGCATGCTGTTGAAACGAAATCATGTATATCACAAGTATTTGAAGCTAAACCATTTGCTTCGCATGGATTCGAAGATCATCCTTCTACTTCGCATTGATTAGATGCTAAATCATGTGTATCGCATGGGTTTGAAGCTAACTCGTTTGTTTCGCCTGCATTTGAAGCCATATCACTTATATTTTCAAATATGTGTAGCTAAATCATTCGTTTTGCATGAATTTGAAGCTAAGCCATCAACTTCGCGTTGACTTGATGCTAATTCATGTGTTTCGCATGGATTTGAAGCTAACTCGTTTGTTTCCTAGGCAGTTGAAGCTGAATCATGTATATCAAAAGTATTTGCGGCTAAACCATTTGTTTCGCATGGATTCGTAGGCAACCCTTCTACTTCGCATTGATTTTGATCTAAATCATGTGCTTCGCATGGATTTGAAGCTAACTCGTTTGTTTCGCATGCTGTTGAAGCTAAATCATGAATATCACAAGTATTTGAAGCTATATCATATGTTTCGCATGGATTCGAAGATAACCCATCTAATTCGCATTGATTTGAAGCTAAATCATGTGTTTCGCATTGATTTGAAGCTAACTCGTTTGTTTCGCATGCTGTTGAAGCTAAGTCAAGTATATCACAAGTATTTGCGGCTAAACCATTTGTTTCGCATGGATTCGAAGGTAACCCTTCTACTTCGCATTGATTTGAAGCTACATCATGTGTTTCGCATGGATTTGAATCTAACTCGTTTGTGTCGCATGCTGTTGAAACTAAATCATGTATATCACAAGTATTTGAAGCTAAACCATTTGTTTCGCATGGATTCCAAGATAACCCTTCTAATTCGCATTTATTAGATGGTAAATCATGCGTTTCGCATGGATTTGAAGCTAACTCGATTGTTTCGCATTCTGTTGAAGCTAAATCATGCATATCACATGTATTTGAAGCTAAACCATTTGTTTCGCATGGATTCGAAGATAAGCCATCTACTTCGCATTGATTTGAAGCTAAATCATGTGTTCGCATGGATTTGAAGCTACCTCGTTTGTTTCGCATGCTGTTGAAGCTAAGTCATGCATATCACAAGTATTTGAAGCTAAACCATTTGTTTCGCATGGATTCGATGATAAGCCATCTACTTCGCATTGATTTGAAGCTAAATCATGTGTTCGCATGGATTTGAAGCTACCTCGTTTGTTTCGCATGCTGTTGAAGCTAAGTCATGTATATCACAAGTATTTGAAGCTAAACCATTTGTTTCGCATGGATTCGAAGATAAGCCTTCTACTTCGCATTCATTTGAAGCTAAATCATGTGTTCCGCATGGATTTGAATCTAACTCGTTTGTTTCGCATGCAGTTGAAGCTGAATCATGTATATCACAAGTGTTTGCGGCTAAACCATTTGTTTCGCATGGATTCGAAGGTAACCCTTCTACTTCGCATTGATTTGAAGCTACATCATGTGTTTCGCACGGATTTGAATCTAACTCGTTGTTTCGCATGCTGTTGAAACGAAATCATGTATATCACAAGTATTTGAAGCTAAACCATTTGCTTCGCATGGATTCGAAGATCATCCTTCTACTTCGCATTGATTAGATGCTAAATCATGTGTATCGCATGGGTTTGAAGCTAACTCGTTTGTTTCGCCTGCATTTGAAGCCATATCACTTATATTTTCAAATATGTGTAGCTAAATCATTCGTTTTGCATGAATTTGAAGCTAAGCCATCAACTTCGCGTTGACTTGATGCTAATTCATGTGTTTCGCATGGATTTGAAGCTAACTCGTTTGTTTCCTAGGCAGTTGAAGCTGAATCATGTATATCAAAAGTATTTGCGGCTAAACCATTTGTTTCGCATGGATTCGTAGGCAAGCCTTCTACTTCGCATTGATTTTGATCTAAATCATGTGCTTCGCATGGATTTGAAGCTAACTCGTTTGTTTCGCATGCTGTTGAAGCTAAATCATGAATATCACAAGTATTTGAAGCTATATCATATGTTTCGCATGGATTCGAAGATAACCCATCTAATTCGCATTGATTTGAAGCTAAATCATGTGTTTCGCATTGATTTGATGCTAACTCGTTTGTTTCGCATGCTGTTGAAGCTAAGTCAAGTATATCACAAGTATTTGCGGCTAAACCATTTGTTTCGCATGGATTCGAAGGTAACCCTTCTACTTCGCATTGATTTGAAGCTACATCATGTGTTTCGCATGGATTTGAATATAACTCGTTTGTGTCGCATGCTGTTGAAACTAAATCATGTATATCACAAGTATTTGAAGCTAAACCATTTGTTTCGCATGGATTCCAAGATAACCCTTCTAATTCGCATTTATTAGATGGTAAATCATGCGTTTCGCATGGATTTGAAGCTAACTCGATTGTTTCGCATTCTGTTGAAGCTAAATCATGCATATCACATGTATTTGAAGCTAAACCATTTGTTTCGCATGGATTCGAAGATAAGCCATCTACTTCGCATTGATTTGAAGCTAAATCATGTGTTCGCATGGATTTGAAGCTACCTCGTTTGTTTCGCATGCTGTTGAAGCTAAGTCATGTATATCACAAGTATTTGAAGCTAAACCATTTGTTTCGCATGGATTCGAAGATAAGCCTTCTACTTCGCATTCATTTGAAGCTAAATCATGTGTTCCGCATGGATTTGAATCTAACTCTTTTGTTTCGCATGCAGTTGAAGCTGAATCATGTATATCACAAGTGTTTGCGGTTAAACCATTTGTTTCGCATGGATTCGAAGGTAACCCTTCTACTTCGCATTGATTTGAATCTACATCATGTGTTTCGCATGGATTTGAATCTAACTCGTTGTTTCGCATGCTGTTGAAACGAAATCATGTATATCACAAGTATTTGAAGCTAAACCATTTGCTTCGCATGGATTCGAAGATCATCCTTCTACTTCGCATTGATTAGATGCTAAATCATGTGTATCGCATGGGTTTGAAGCTAACTCGTTTGTTTCGCCTGCATTTGAAGCCATATCACTTATATTTTCAAATATGTGTAGCTAAATCATTCGTTTTGCATGAATTTGAAGCTATGCCATCAACTTCGCGTTGACTTGATGCTAATTCATGTGTTTCGCATGGATTTGAAGCTAACTCGTTTGTTTCCTAGGCAGTTGAAGCTGAATCATGTATATCAAAAGTATTTGCGGCTAAACCATTTGTTTAGCATGGATTCGTAGGTAACCCTTCTACTTCGCATTGATTTTAATCTACATCATGTGCTTCGCATGGATTTGAAGCTAACTCGTTTGTTTCGCATGCTGTTGAAGCTAAATCATGAATATCACAAGTATTTGAAGCTATATCATATGTTTCGCATGGATTCGAAGATAACCCATCTAATTCGCATTGATTTGAAGCTAAATCATGTGTTTCGCATTGATTTGAAGCTAACTCGTTTGTTTCGCATGCTGTTGAAGCTAAGTCAAGTATATCACAAGTATTTGCGGCTAAACCATTTGTTTCGCATGGATTCGAAGGTAACCCTTCTACTTCGCATTGATTTGAAGCTAAATCATGTGTTTCGCATGGATTTGAATCTAACTCGTTTGTTTCGCATGCTGTTGAAACTAAATCATGTATATCACAAGTATTTGAAGCTAAACTATTTCCTTCGCATGGATTCGAAGATCAGCCTTCTACTTCGCATTGATTAGATGCTAAATCATGTGTTTCGCATGGGTTTGAAGCTAACTCGTTTGTTTCGCCTGCATTTGAAGCTATATCACTCATATTCTCAAGTATGTGAAGCTAAATCATTCGTTTCGCATGGATTCGAAGATCAGCCTTCTACTTCGCATTGATTAGATGCTAAATCATGTGTTTCGCATGGGTTTGAAGCTAACTCGTTTGTTTCGCATGCTGTTGAAGCTAAATCAAGTGTATCACAAGTATTTGAAGCTAAACAATTTACTTCGCATGGATTCGAAAATCAGCCTTCCACATCGCATTGATTTGAAGCTAAATCATGTGTTTCGCATGGATTTGAAGTTAACTCGTTTGTCTCGCATGCAGTTGAAGCTAAATCAAGTGCATCACAAGTATTTGAAGCTAAATCATTTGCTTCGCATGGATTGCGAAGATCAGCATTCTACTTCTCATTGATTAGATGCTAAATCATGTGTTTCGCATTGATTTGAAGCTAACTCGTTTGTTTCGCCTGCATTTGAAGCTATATCATTTATATTCTCAAGTATGTGAAGCTAAATCATTCGTTTCGCATGGATTTGAAGCTAAGCCGTCAACTTCGCATTGACTTGATCATAAATCATGTTTTTCGCTTGGACTTGAAGTTAACTCGTTTGTTTCCAATGCTGTTGAAGCTAAATCATGTATATCACAAGTATTTGAAGCTAAACCATTTGTTTCGCATGGATTCCAAGATAACCCTTCTAATTCGCATTGATTTGAAGCTAAATCATGTGTTTCGCATGGATTTGAAGCTAACTCGTTTGTTTCGCATGCTGTTGAAGCTAAGTCATGTATATCACAAGTATTTGAAGCTAAACCATTTGTTTCGCATGGATTCGCAGATAAGCCTCCTACCTCGCATTGATTTGAAGCTAAATCATGTGTTCGCATGGACTTGAAGCTACCTTGTTTGTTTCGCATTCTGTTGAAGCTAAATCAAGTGTATCACAAGTATTTGAAGCCAAACCATTTGCTTCGCATGGATTCGAAGATCAGCGTTCTACTTCGCATTTATTAGATGGTAAATCATGCGTTTCGCATAGATTTGAAGCTAACTCGTTTGTTTCGCATTCTGTTGAAGCTAAATCATGCATATCACAAGTATTTGAAGCTAAACCATTTGCTTCGCATGGATTCGAAGATCAGCCTTCTACTTCGCATTGATTAGATGCTAAATCATGTGTTTCGCATGGGTTTGAAGCTAACTCGTTTGTTTCGCCTGCATTTGAAGCCATATCACGTATATTTTCAAGTATGTGAAGCTAAATCATTCGTTTTGCATGGATTTGAAGCTAAGCCATCAACTTCGCGTTGACGTGATGCTAATTCATGTGTTTCGCATGGATTTGAAGCTAACTCGATTGTTTAGCATGCAGTTGAAGCTGAATCATGTATATCATAAGTATTTGAAGCTCAACCATTTGTTTCGCATGGATTCGAAGATAAGCCTTCTACTTCGCATTGTTTTTAATCTAAATCATGTTTTTCGCATGGATTTGAAGCTAACTCGTTTGTTTCGCATGCTGTTGAAGCTAAATCATGTATATCACAAGTATTTGAAGCTATATCATATGTTTCGCATGGATTCGAAGATAACCCTTCTAATTCGCATTGATTTGAAGCTAAATCATGTGTTTCGCATGGATTTGAAGCTAACTCGTTTGTTTCGCATGCTGTTGAAGCTAAGTCATGTATATCACAAGTATATGAAGCTAATCCATTTGTTTCGCATGGATTCGTAGATAAGCCTTCTACTTCGCATTGATTTGAAGCTAAATCATGTGTTTCGCATGGATTTGAATCTAACTCGTTTCTTTCGCATGCTGTTGAAACTAAATCATGTATATCACAAGTATTTGAAGCTAAACCATTTGTTTCGCATGGATTCCAAGATAACCCTTCTAATTCGCATTTATTAGATGGTAAATCATGCGTTTCGCATGGATTTGAAGCTAACTCGATTGTTTCGCATTCTGTTGAAGATTAATCATGCATATCACAAGTATTTGAAGCTAAACCATTTGTTTCGCATGGATTCGAAGATAAGCCTCCTACTTCGCATTGATTTGAAGCTAAATCATGTGTTCGCATGGATTTGAAGCTACCTCGTTTGTTTCGCATGCTGTTGAAGCTAAGTCATGTATATCACAAGTGTTTGAAGCTAAACCACTTGCTTCGCATGGATTCGAAGATCAGCCTTCTACTTCGCATTGATTAGATGCTAAATCATGTGTTTCGCATGGGTTTGAAGCTAACTCGTTTGTTTCGCCTGCATTTGAAGCCATATCACTTATATTATCAAGTATGTGAAGCTAAATCATTCGTTTTGCATGGATTTGAAGCTAAGCCATCAACTTCGCGTTGACTTGATGCTAATTCATGTGTTTCGCATGGATTTGAAGCTAAGTCGTTTGTTTCGCAGGCAGTTGAATCTGAATCATGTATATCAAAAGTATTGGAAGCTGAACTATTCGTTTCGCATGGATTCGAAGATAAGCCTTCCACTTCGCATTGATTTGAAGCTAAATCATGTGTTCCGCATGGATTTGAAGCTGACTCGTTTGTTTCGCATGCAGTTGAAGCTGAATCATGTATATCACAAGTATTTGCGGCTAAACCATATGTTTCGCATGGATTCGAAGATAAGCCTTCTACTTCGCATTGATTTGAAGCTAAATCATGTGTTTCGCATGGATTTGAAGCTAACTCGTTTGTTTCGCATGCTGTTGAAGCTAAGTCATGTATATCACAAGTATTTGAAGCTAAACCATTTGTTTCGCATGGATTCGAAGATAAGCCTTCCACTTCGCATTCATTTGAAGCTAAATCATGTGTTCCGCATGGATTTGAAGCTAACTCGTCTGTTTCGCATGCAGTTGAAGCTGAATCATGTACATCACAAGTATTTGCGGCTAAACCATTTGTTTCGCATGGATTCGAAAGTAACCCTTCTACTTCGCATTGATTTGAAGCTACATCATGTGTTTCGCATGGATTTGAATCTAACTCGTTTGTTTCGCATGCTGTTGAAACGAAATAATGTATATCACAAGTATTTGAAGCTAAACCATTTGCTTCGCATGGATTCGAAGATCAGCCTTCTACTTCGCATTGATTAGATGCTAAATCATGTGCATCGCATGGGTTTGAAGCTAACTCGTTTGTTTCGCCTGCATTTGAAGCCATATCACTTATATTTTCAAATATGTGAAGCGAAATCATTCGTTTCGCATGGATTTGAAGCTAAGCCGTCAACTTCGCGTTGACTTGATGATAAATCATGTTTTTCGCTTGGACTTGAAGCTAACTCGTTTGTTTCACCTGCATTTGAAGCTATATCATTTATATTCTCAAGTATGTGAAGCTAAATCATTCGTTTCGCATGGATTTGAAGCTAAGCCGTCAACTTCGCGTTGACTTGATGATAAATCATGTTTTTCGCTTGGACTTGAAGTTAACTCGTTTGTTTCCAATGCTGTTGAAGCTAAATCATGTATATCACAAGTATTTGAAGCTAAACCATTTGTGTCGCATGGATTCCAAGATAACCCTTCTAATTCGCATTTATTAGATGGTAAATCATGCGTTTCGCATGGATTTGAAGCTAACTCGATTGTTTCGCATTCTGTTGAAGATTAATCATGCATATCACAAGTATTTGAAGCTAAACCATTTGTTTCGCATGGATTCGAAGATAAGCCTCCTACTTCGCATTGATTTGAAGCTAAATCATGTGTTCGCATGGATTTGAAGCTACCTCGTTTGTTTCGCATGCTGTTGACGCTAAGTCATGTATATCACAAGTATTTGAAGCTAAACCATTTGTTTCGCATGGATTCGAAGATAAGCCTTCTACTTCGCATTGATTTGAAGCTACATCATGTGTTTCGCATGGATTTGAATCTAACTCGTTGTTTCGCATGCTGTTGAAACGAAATCATGTATATCACAAGTATTTGAAGCTAAACCATTTGCTTCGCATGGATTCGAAGATCATCCTTCTACTTCGCATTGATTAGATGCTAAATCATGTGTATCGCATGGGTTTGAAGCTAACTCGTTTGTTTCGCCTGCATTTGAAGCCATATCACTTATATTTTCAAATATGTGTAGCTAAATCATTCGTTTTGCATGAATTTGAAGCTAAGCCATCAACTTCGCGTTGACTTGATGCTAATTCATGTGTTTCGCATGGATTTGAAGCTAACTCGTTTGTTTCCTAGGCAGTTGAAGCTGAATCATGTATATCAAAAGTATTTGCGGCTAAACCATTTGTTTCGCATGGATTCGTAGGCAACCCTTCTACTTCGCATTGATTTTAATCTAAATCATGTGCTTCGCATGGATTTGAAGCTAACTCGTTTGTTTCGCATGCTGTTGAAGCTAAATCATGAATATCACAAGTATTTGAAGCTATATCATATGTTTCGCATGGATTCGAAGATAACCCATCTAATTCGCATTGATTTGAAGCTAAATCATGTGTTTCGCATTGATTTGAAGCTAACTCGTTTGTTTCGCATGCTGTTGAAGCTAAGTCAAGTATATCACAAGTATTTGCGGCTAAACCATTTGTTTCGCATGGATTCGAAGGTAACCCTTCTACTTCGCATTGATTTGAAGCTACATCATGTGTTTCGCATGGATTTGAATCTAACTCGTTTGTGTCGCATGCTGTTGAAACTAAATCATGTATATCACAAGTATTTGAAGCTAAACCATTTGTTTCGCATGGATTCCAAGATAACC
The DNA here is from genome assembly GCF_051020955.1 of Megalopta genalis. Classification (NCBI taxonomy): domain Eukaryota; kingdom Metazoa; phylum Arthropoda; class Insecta; order Hymenoptera; family Halictidae; genus Megalopta; species Megalopta genalis. The sequence goes on along the minus strand of NW_027476322.1, from coordinate 25,367 downwards.
CTTCTAATTCGCATTTATTAGATGGTAAATCATGCGTTTCGCATGGATTTGAAGCTAACTCGATTGTTTCGCATTCTGTTGAAGCTAAATCATGCATATCACATGTATTTGAAGCTAAACCATTTGTTTCGCATGGATTCGAAGATAAGCCATCTACTTCGCATTGATTTGAAGCTAAATCATGTGTTCGCATGGATTTGAAGCTACCTCGTTTGTTTCGCATGCTGTTGAAGCTAAGTCATGTATATCACAAGTATTTGAAGCTAAACCATTTGTTTCGCATGGATTCGAAGATAAGCCTTCTACTTCGCATTCATTTGAAGCTAAATCATGTGTTCCGCATGGATTTGAATCTAACTCGTTTGTTTCGCATGCAGTTGAAGCTGAATCATGTATATCACAAGTGTTTGCGGTTAAACCATTTGTTTCGCATGGATTCGAAGGTAACCCTTCTACTTCGCATTGATTTGAATCTACATCATGTGTTTCGCATGGATTTGAATCTAACTCGTTGTTTCGCATGCTGTTGAAACGAAATCATGTATATCACAAGTATTTGAAGCTAAACCATTTGCTTCGCATGGATTCGAAGATCATCCTTCTACTTCGCATTGATTAGATGCTAAATCATGTGTATCGCATGGGTTTGAAGCTAACTCGTTTGTTTCGCCTGCATTTGAAGCCATATCACTTATATTTTCAAATATGTGTAGCTAAATCATTCGTTTTGCATGAATTTGAAGCTATGCCATCAACTTCGCGTTGACTTGATGCTAATTCATGTGTTTCGCATGGATTTGAAGCTAACTCGTTTGTTTCCTAGGCAGTTGAAGCTGAATCATGTATATCAAAAGTATTTGCGGCTAAACCATTTGTTTAGCATGGATTCGTAGGTAACCCTTCTACTTCGCATTGATTTTAATCTAAATCATGTGCTTCGCATGGATTTGAAGCTAACTCGTTTGTTTCGCATGCTGTTGAAGCTAAATCATGAATATCACAAGTATTTGAAGCTATATCATATGTTTCGCATGGATTCGAAGATAACCCATCTAATTCGCATTGATTTGAAGCTAAATCATGTGTTTCGCATTGATTTGAAGCTAACTCGTTTGTTTCGCATGCTGTTGAAGCTAAGTCAAGTATATCACAAGTATTTGCGGCTAAACCATTTGTTTCGCATGGATTCGAAGGTAACCCTTCTACTTCGCATTGATTTGAAGCTAAATCATGTGTTTCGCATGGATTTGAATCTAACTCGTTTGTTTCGCATGCTGTTGAAACTAAATCATGTATATCACAAGTATTTGAAGCTAAACTATTTCCTTCGCATGGATTCGAAGATCAGCCTTCTACTTCGCATTGATTAGATGCTAAATCATGTGTTTCGCATGGGTTTGAAGCTAACTCGTTTGTTTCGCCTGCATTTGAAGCTATATCACTCATATTCTCAAGTATGTGAAGCTAAATCATTCGTTTCGCATGGATTCGAAGATCAGCCTTCTACTTCGCATTGATTAGATGCTAAATCATGTGTTTCGCATGGGTTTGAAGCTAACTCGTTTGTTTCGCATGCTGTTGAAGCTAAATCAAGTGTATCACAAGTATTTGAAGCTAAACAATTTACTTCGCATGGATTCGAAGATCAGCCTTCCACATCGCATTGATTTGAAGCTAAATCATGTGTTTCGCATGGATTTGAAGTTAACTCGTTTGTCTCGCATGCAGTTGAAGGTAAATCAAGTGTATCACAAGTATTTGAAGCTAAATCATTTGCTTCGCATGGATTGCGAAGATCAGCATTCTACTTCTCATTGATTAGATGCTAAATCATGTGTTTCGCATTGATTTGAAGCTAACTCGTTTGTTTCGCCTGCATTTGAAGCTATATCATTTATATTCTCAAGTATGTGAAGCTAAATCATTCGTTTCGCATGGATTTGAAGCAAAGCCGTCAACTTCGCATTGACTTGATCATAAATCATGTTTTTCGCTTGGACTTGAAGTTAACTCGTTTGTTTCCAATGCTGTTGAAGCTAAATCATGTATATCACAAGTATTTGAAGCTAAACCATTTGTTTCGCATGGATTCCAAGATAACCCTTCTAATTCGCATTGATTTGAAGCTAAATCATGTGTTTCACATGGATTTGAAGCTAACTCGTTTGTTTCTCATGCTGTTGAAGCTAAATCATGTATATCACAAGTATTTGAAGCTATATCATATGTTTCGCATGGATTCGAAGATAACCCTTCTAATTCGCATTGATTTGAAGCTAAATCATGTGTTTCGCATGGATTTGAAGCTAACTCGTTTGTTTCGCATGCTGTTGAAGCTAAGTCATGTATATCACAAGTATTTGAAGCTAAACCATTTGTTTCGCATGGATTCGCAGATAAGCCTCCTACCTCGCATTGATTTGAAGCTAAATCATGCGTTTCGCATAGATTTGAAGCTAACTCGTTTGTTTCGCATTCTGTTGAAGCTAAATCATGCATATCACAAGTATTTGAAGCTAAACCATTTGCTTCGCATGGATTCGAAGATCAGCCTTCTACTTCGCATTGATTAGATGCTAAATCATGTGTTTCGCATGGGTTTGAAGCTAACTCGTTTGTTTCGCCTGCATTAGAAGCCATATCACGTATATTTTCAAGTATGTGAAGCTAAATCATTCGTTTTGCATGGATTTGAAGCTAAGCCATCAACTTCGCGTTGACGTGATGCTAATTCATGTGTTTCGCATGGATTTGAAGCTAACTCGATTGTTTAGCATGCAGTTGAAGCTGAATCATGTATATCATAAGTATTTGAAGCTCAACCATTTGTTTCGCATGGATTCGAAGATAAGCCTTCTACTTCGCATTGTTTTTAATCTAAATCATGTTTTTCGCATGGATTTGAAGCTAACTCGTTTGTTTCGCATGCTGTTGAAGCTAAATCATGTATATCACAAGTATTTGAAGCTATATCATATGTTTCGCATGGATTCGAAGATAACCCTTCTAATTCGCATTGATTTGAAGCTAAATCATGTGTTTCGCATGGATTTGAAGCTAACTCGTTTGTTTCGCATGCTGTTGAAGCTAAGTCATGTATATCACAAGTATATGAAGCTAATCCATTTGTTTCGCATGGATTCGTAGATAAGCCTTCTACTTCGCATTGATTTGAAGCTAAATCATGTGTTTCGCATGGATTTGAATCTAACTCGTTTGTTTCGCATGCTGTTGAAACTAAATCATGTATATCACAAGTATTTGAAGCTAAACCATTTGTTTCGCATGGATTCCAAGATAACCCTTCTAATTCGCATTTATTAGATGGTAAATCATGCGTTTCGCATGGATTTGAAGCTAACTCGATTGTTTCGCATTCTGTTGAAGATTAATCATGCATATCACAAGTATTTGAAGCTAAACCATTTGTTTCGCATGGATTCGAAGATAAGCCTCCTACTTCGCATTGATTTGAAGCTAAATCATGTGTTCGCATGGATTTGAAGCTACCTCGTTTGTTTCGCATGCTGTTGACGCTAAGTCATGTATATCACAAGTATTTGAAGCTAAACCATTTGTTTCGCATGGATTCGAAGATAAGCCTTGTACTTCGCATTCATTTGAAGCTAAATCATGTGTTCCGCATGGATTTGAATCTAACTCGTTTGTTTCGCATGCTGTTGAAGCTAAGTCATGTATATCACAAGTGTTTGAAGCTAAACCACTTGCTTCGCATGGATTCGAAGATCAGCCTTCTACTTCGCATTGATTAGATGCTAAATCATGTGTTTCGCAAGGGTTTGAAGCTAACTCGTTTGTTTCGCCTGCATTTGAAGCCATATCACTTATATTATCAAGTATGTGAAGCTAAATCATTCGTTTTGCATGGATTTGAAGCTAAGCCATCAACTTCGCGTTGACTTGATGCTAATTCATGTGTTTCGCATGGATTTGAAGCTAAGTCGTTTGTTTCGCAGGCAGTTGAATCTGAATCATGTATATCAAAAGTATTGGAAGCTGAACTATTCGTTTCGCATGGATTCGAAGATAAGCCTTCCACTTCGCATTGATTTGAAGCTAAATCATGTGTTCCGCATGGATTTGAAGCTGACTCGTTTGTTTCGCATGCAGTTGAAGCTGAATCATGTATATCACAAGTATTTGCGGCTAAACCATATGTTTCGCATGGATTCGAAGATCAGCCTTCTACTTCGCATTGATTAGATGCTAAATCATGTGTTTCGCATGGGTTTGAAGCTAACTCGTTTGTTTCGCATGCTGTTGAAGCTAAATCAAGTGTATCACAAGTATTTGAAGCTAAACAATTTACTTCGCATGGATTCGAAGATCAGCCTTCCACATCGCATTGATTTGAAGCTAAATCATGTGTTTCGCATGGATTTGAAGTTAACTCGTTTGTCTCGCATGCAGTTGAAGGTAAATCAAGTGTATCACAAGTATTTGAAGCTAAATCATTTGCTTCGCATGGATTGCGAAGATCAGCATTCTACTTCTCATTGATTAGATGCTAAATCATGTGTTTCGCATTGATTTGAAGCTAACTCGTTTGTTTCGCCTGCATTTGAAGCTATATCATTTATATTCTCAAGTATGTGAAGCTAAATCATTCGTTTCGCATGGATTTGAAGCAAAGCCGTCAACTTCGCATTGACTTGATCATAAATCATGTTTTTCGCTTGGACTTGAAGTTAACTCGTTTGTTTCCAATGCTGTTGAAGCTAAATCATGTATATCACAAGTATTTGAAGCTAAACCATTTGTTTCGCATGGATTCCAAGATAACCCTTCTAATTCGCATTGATTTGAAGCTAAATCATGTGTTTCACATGGATTTGAAGCTAACTCGTTTGTTTCTCATGCTGTTGAAGCTAAATCATGTATATCACAAGTATTTGAAGCTATATCATATGTTTCGCATGGATTCGAAGATAACCCTTCTAATTCGCATTGATTTGAAGCTAAATCATGTGTTTCGCATGGGTTTGAAGCTAACTCGTTTGTTTCGCCTGCATTAGAAGCCATATCACGTATATTTTCAAGTATGTGAAGCTAAATCATTCGTTTTGCATGGATTTGAAGCTAAGCCATCAACTTCGCGTTGACGTGATGCTAATTCATGTGTTTCGCATGGATTTGAAGCTAACTCGATTGTTTAGCATGCAGTTGAAGCTGAATCATGTATATCATAAGTATTTGAAGCTCAACCATTTGTTTCGCATGGATTCGAAGATAAGCCTTCTACTTCGCATTGTTTTTAATCTAAATCATGTTTTTCGCATGGATTTGAAGCTAACTCGTTTGTTTCGCATGCTGTTGAAGCTAAATCATGTATATCACAAGTATTTGAAGCTATATCATATGTTTCGCATGGATTCGAAGATAACCCTTCTAATTCGCATTGATTTGAAGCTAAATCATGTGTTTCGCATGGATTTGAAGCTAACTCGTTTGTTTCGCATGCTGTTGAAGCTAAGTCATGTATATCACAAGTATATGAAGCTAATCCATTTGTTTCGCATGGATTCGTAGATAAGCCTTCTACTTCGCATTGATTTGAAGCTAAATCATGTGTTTCGCATGGATTTGAATCTAACTCGTTTGTTTCGCATGCTGTTGAAACTAAATCATGTATATCACAAGTATTTGAAGCTAAACCATTTGTTTCGCATGGATTCCAAGATAACCCTTCTAATTCGCATTTATTAGATGGTAAATCATGCGTTTCGCATGGATTTGAAGCTAACTCGATTGTTTCGCATTCTGTTGAAGATTAATCATGCATATCACAAGTATTTGAAGCTAAACCATTTGTTTCGCATGGATTCGAAGATAAGCCTCCTACTTCGCATTGATTTGAAGCTAAATCATGTGTTCGCATGGATTTGAAGCTACCTCGTTTGTTTCGCATGCTGTTGACGCTAAGTCATGTATATCACAAGTATTTGAAGCTAAACCATTTGTTTCGCATGGATTCGAAGATAAGCCTTGTACTTCGCATTCATTTGAAGCTAAATCATGTGTTCCGCATGGATTTGAATCTAACTCGTTTGTTTCGCATGCTGTTGAAGCTAAGTCATGTATATCACAAGTGTTTGAAGCTAAACCACTTGCTTCGCATGGATTCGAAGATCAGCCTTCTACTTCGCATTGATTAGATGCTAAATCATGTGTTTCGCATGGGTTTGAAGCTAACTCGTTTGTTTCGCCTGCATTTGAAGCCATATCACTTATATTATCAAGTATGTGAAGCTAAATCATTCGTTTTGCATGGATTTGAAGCTAAGCCATCAACTTCGCGTTGACTTGATGCTAATTCATGTGTTTCGCATGGATTTGAAGCTAAGTCGTTTGTTTCGCAGGCAGTTGAATCTGAATCATGTATATCAAAAGTATTGGAAGCTGAACTATTCGTTTCGCATGGATTCGAAGATAAGCCTTCCACTTCGCATTGATTTGAAGCTAAATCATGTGTTCCGCATGGATTTGAAGCTGACTCGTTTGTTTCGCATGCAGTTGAAGCTGAATCATGTATATCACAAGTATTTGCGGCTAAACCATATGTTTCGCATGGATTCGAAGATAAGCCTTCTACTTCGCATTGATTTGAAGCTAAATCATGTGTTTCGCATGGATTTGAAGCTAACTCGTTTGTTTCGCATGCTGTTGAAGCTAAGTCATGTATATCACAAGTATTTGAAGCTAAACCATTTGTTTCGCATGGATTCGAAGATAAGCCTTCCACTTCGCATTCATTTGAAGCTAAATCATGTGTTCCGCATGGATTTGAAGCTAACTCGTCTGTTTCGCATGCAGTTGAAGCTGAATCATGTACATCACAAGTATTTGCGGCTAAACCATTTGTTTCGCATGGATTCGAAAGTAACCCTTCTACTTCGCATTGATTTGAAGCTACATCATGTGTTTCGCATGGATTTGAATCTAACTCGTTTGTTTCGCATGCTGTTGAAACGAAATAATGTATATCACAAGTATTTGAAGCTAAACCATTTGCTTCGCATGGATTCGAAGATCAGCCTTCTACTTCGCATTGATTAGATGCTAAATCATGTGCATCGCATGGGTTTGAAGCTAACTCGTTTGTTTCGCCTGCATTTGAAGCCATATCACTTATATTTTCAAATATGTGAAGCGAAATCATTCGTTTCGCATGGATTTGAAGCTAACCCGTCAACTTCGCGTTGACTTGATGATAAATCATGTTTTTCGCTTGGACTTGAAGCTAACTCGTTTGTTTCACCTGCATTTGAAGCTATATCATTTATATTCTCAAGTATGTGAAGCTAAATCATTCGTTTCGCATGGATTTGAAGCTAAGCCGTCAACTTCGCGTTGACTTGATGATAAATCATGTTTTTCGCTTGGACTTGAAGTTAACTCGTTTGTTTCCAATGCTGTTGAAGCTAAATCATGTATATCACAAGTATTTGAAGCTAAACCATTTGTTTCGCATGGATTCCAAGATAACCCTTCTAATTCGCATTTATTAGATGGTAAATCATGCGTTTCGCATGGATTTGAAGCTAACTCGATTGTTTCGCATTCTGTTGAAGATTAAGCATGCATATCACAAGTATTTGAAGCTAAACCATTTGTTTCGCATGGATTCGAAGATAAGCCTCCTACTTCGCATTGATTTGAAGCTAAATCATGTGTTCGCATGGATTTGAAGCTACCTCGTTTGTTTCGCATGCTGTTGACGCTAAGTCATGTATATCACAAGTATTTGAAGCTAAACCATTTGTTTCGCATGGATCGAAGATAAGCCTTGTACTTCGCATTCATTTGAAGCTAAATCATGTGTTCCGCATGGATTTGAATCTAACTCGTTTGTTTCGCATGCTGTTGAAGCTAAGTCATGTATATCACAAGTGTTTGAAGCTAAACCACTTGCTTCGCATGGATTCGAAGATCAGCCTTCTACTTCGCATTGATTAGATGCTAAATCATGTGTTTCGCATGGGTTTGAAGCTAACTCGTTTGTTTCGCCTGCATTTGAAGCCATATCACTTATATTATCAAGTATGTGAAGCTAAATCATTCGTTTTGCATGGATTTGAAGCTAAGCCATCAACTTCGCGTTGACTTGATGCTAATTCATGTGTTTCGCATGGATTTGAAGCTAAGTCGTTTGTTTCGCAGGCAGTTGAATCTGAATCATGTATATCAAAAGTATTGGAAGCTGAACTATTCGTTTCGCATGGATTCGAAGATAAGCCTTCCACTTCGCATTGATTTGAAGCTAAATCATGTGTTCCGCATGGATTTGAAGCTGACTCGTTTGTTTCGCATGCAGTTGAAGCTGAATCATGTATATCACAAGTATTTGCGGCTAAACCATTTGTTTCGCATGGATTCGAAGATAAGCCTTCTACTTCGCATTCATTTGAAGCTAAATCATGTGTTCCGCATGGATTTGAAGCTAACTCGTCTGTTTCGCATGCAGTTGAAGCTGAATCATGTACATCACAAGTATTTGCGGCTAAACCATTTGTTTCGCATGGATTCGAAAGTAACCCTTCTACTTCGCATTGATTTGAAGCTACATCATGTGTTTCGCATGGATTTGAATCTAACTCGTTTTTTTCGCATGCTGTTGAAACGAAATAATGTATATCACAAGTATTTGAAGCTAAACCATTTGCTTCGCATGGATTCGAAGATCAGCCTTCTACTTCGCATTGATTAGATGCTAAATCATGTGCATCGCATGGGTTTGAAGCTAACTCGTTTGTTTCGCCTGCATTTGAAGCCATATCACTTATATTTTCAAATATGTGAAGCTAAATCATTCGTTTCGCATGGATTTGATGCTAAGCCGTCAACTTCGCGTTGACTTGATGATAAATCATGTTTTTCGCTTGGACTTGAAGCTAACTCGTTTGTTTCACCTGCATTTGAAGCTATATCATTTATATTCTCAAGTATGTGAAGCTAAATCATTCGTTTCGCATGGATTTGAAGCTAAGCCGTCAACTTCGCGTTGACTTGATGATAAATCATGTTTTTCGCTTGGACTTGAAGTTAACTCGTTTGTTTCCAATGCTGTTGAAGCTAAATCATGTATATCACAAGTATTTGAAGCTAAACCATTTGTTTCGCATGGATTCCAAGATAACCCTTCTAATTCGCATTGATTTGTAGCTAAATCATGTGTTCGCATGGATTTGATGCTAACTCGTTTGCTTCGCATGCTGTTGAAGCTAAATCATGTATATCACAAGTATTTGAAGATAAACCATTTGCTTCGCATGGATTCGAAGGTCAGCCTTCTACTTCGCATTGATTTGCTGCTAAGTCATTTGTTTCGCATGGATTTGAAGCTAACTCGTTTGTTTCGCATGCTGTTGAAGCTAAATCATGTATATCACAATTATTTGAAGCTAAACCATTTGTATCGCATGGAATCGAAGATAAGCCACCTACTTCGTATTGATTTGTAGCTAAATAACGTGTTTCGCATGGATTTGAAGCTAACTCGTTTATTTCGCATGCTGTTGAAGCTATGTCATGTATATCACAAGTATTTGAAGCTAAACCATTTGTCTCGCATGGATTCGAAGCTAAGCCTTCCACTTCGCATTCATTTGAAGCTAAATCATGTGTTCCGCATGGATTTGAATCTAACTCGTTTGTTTCGCATGCAGTTGAAGCTGAATCATGTATATCATAAGTATTTGCCGCTAAACCATCTGTTTCGCATGGATTCGAAGGTAAACCTTCTACTTCGCATTGATTTGAAGCTACATCATGTGTTTCGCATGGACTTGAATCTAACTCGTTTGTTTCGTATGCTGTTGAAACGAAATCATGTATATCACAAGTATTTGAAGCTAAACCATTTGCTTCGCATGGATTCGAAGGTCAGCCTTCTACTTCGCATTGATTTGCTGCTAAGTCGTTTGTTTCGCATGGATTTGAAGCTAACTCGTTTGTTTCGCATGCTGTTGAAGCTAAATCATGTATATCACAATTATTTGAAGCTAAACCATTTGTATCGCATGGAATCGAAGATAAGCCACCTACTTCGCATTGATTTGTAGCTAAATAATGTGTTTCGCATGGATTTGAAGCTAACTCGTTTATTTCGCATGCTGTTGAAGCTATGTCATGTATATCACAAGTATTTGAAGCTAAACCATTTGCTTCGCATGGATTCGAAGCTAAGCCTTCCACTTCGCATTCATTTGAAGCTAAATCATGTGTTCCGCATGGATTTGAAGCTAACTTGTTTATTTCGCATGCTGTTAAAGCTAAATCATGTATATCACAAGTATTTGAAGCTAAACCATTTGTTTCGCATGGATTCGAAGGTAACCCTTCTACTTCGCATTCATTTGAAGCTAAATCATGTGTTTCGCATGGATTTGAATCTAACTCGTTTGTTTCGCATGCTGTTGAAACTAAATCATGTATATCACAAGTATTTGAAGCTAAACCATTTGCTTCGCATGGATTCGAAGATCAGCCTTCTACATCGCATTGATTAGATGCTAAATCATGTGTTTCGCATGGGTTTGAAGCTAACTCGTTTGTTTCGCCTGCATTTGAAGCCATAACACTTATATTTTCAAGAATGTGAAGCTAAATCATTCGTTTTGCATGGATTTGAAGCTAAGCCATCAACTTCGCGTTGACTTGATGCTTATTCATGTGTTTCGCATGGATTTGAAGCTAACTCGTTTGTTTCGCAGGCAGTTGAAGCTGAATCATGTATATCAAAAGTATTTGAAGCTAAACTATTCGTTTCGCATGGATTCGAAGATAAGCCTTCCACTTCGCATTGATTTGAAGCTAAATCATGTGTTCCGCATGGATTTGAAGCTGACTCGTTTGTTTCGCATGCAGTTGAAGCTGAATCATGTATATCACAAGTATTTGCGGCTAAACCATTTGTTTCGCATGGATTCGAAGGTAACCCTTCTACTTCGCATTGATTTTAATCTAAATCATGTGTTTCGCATGGATTTGAAGCTAACTCGTTTGTATCGCATGCTGTTGAAACTAAATCATGTATATCACAAGGATTTGAAGCTAAATCATATGTTTCGCATGGATTTGAATCTAACTCGTTTGTTTCGCATGCTGTTGAAACTAAATCATGTATATCACAAGTATTTGAAGCTAAACCATTTGTTTCGCATGGATTCCAAGATAACCCTTCTAATTTGCATTTATTAGATGGTAAATCATGCGTTTCGCATGGATTTGAAGCTAACTCGATTGTTTCGCATTCTGTTGAAGCTAAATCATGCATATCACAAGTATTTGAAGCTAAACCATTTGTTTCGCATGGATTCGAAGATAAGCCTCCTACTTCGCATTGATTTGAAGCTAAATCATGTGTTCGCATGGATTTGAAGCTACCTCGTTTGTTTCGCATGCTGTTAAAGCTAAATCATGTATATCACAAGTATTTGAAGCTAAACCATTTGCTTCGCATGGATTCGAAGATCAGCCTTCTACTTCGTATTGATTTGAAGCTAAATCATGTGTTCGCATGGATTTGAAGCTACCTCGTTTGTTTCGCATGCTGTTGAAGCTAAGTCATGTATATCACAAGTATTTGAAGCTAAACCATTTGTTTCGCATGGATTCGAAGATAAGCCTTCTACTTCGCATTCATTTGAAGCTAAATCATGTGTTCCTCATGGATTTGAATCTAACTCGTTTGTTTCGCATGCAGTTGAAGCTGAATCATGTATATCACAAGTGTTTGCGGCTAAACCATTTGTTTCGCATGGATTCGAAGGTAACCCTTCTACTTCGCATTGATTTGAAGCTACATCATGTGTTTCGCATGGCTTTGAATCTAACTCGTTGTTTCGCATGCTGTTGAAACGAAATCATGTATATCACAAGTATTTGAAGCTAAACCATTTGCTTCGCATGGATTCGAAGATCATCCTTCTACTTCGCATTGATTAGATGCTAAATCATGTGTATCGCATGGGTTTGAAGCTAACTCGTTTGTTTCGCCTGCATTTGAAGCCATATCACTTATATTTTCAAATATGTGTAGCTAAATCATTCGTTTTGCATGAATTTGAAGCTAAGCCATCAACTTCGCGTTGACTTGATGCTAATTCATGTGTTTCGCATGGATTTGAAGCTAACTCGTTTGTTTCCTAGGCAGTTGAAGCTGAATCATGTATATCAAAAGTATTTGCGGCTAAACCATTTGTTTCGCATGGATTCGTAGGTAACCCTTCTACTTCGCATTGATTTTAATCTAAAGCATGTGCTTCGCATGGATTTGAAGCTAACTCGTTTGTTTCGCATGCTGTTGAAGCTAAATCATGAATATCACAAGTATTTGAAGCTATATCAAATGTTTCGCATGGATTCGAAGATAACCCATCTAATTCGCATTGATTTGAAGCTAAATCATGTGTTTCGCATTGATTTGAAGCTAACTCGTTTGTTTCGCATGCTGTTGAAGCTAAGTCAAGTATATCACAAGTATTTGCGGCTAAACCATTTGTTTCGCATGGATTCGAAGGTAACCCTTCTACTTCGCATTGATTTGAAGCTAAATCATGTGTTTCGCATGGATTTGAATCTAACTCGTTCGTTTCGCATGCTGTTGAAACTAAATCATGTATATCACAAGTATTTGAAGCTAAACTATTTCCTTCGCAATGATTCGAAGATCAGCCTTCTACTTCGCATTGATTAGATGCTAAATCATGTGTTTCGCATGGTTTTGAAGCTAACTCGTTTGTTTCGCCTGCATTTGAAGCTATATCACTCATATTCTCAAGTATGTGAAGCTAAATCATTCGTTTCGCATGGATTCGAAGATCAGCCTTCTACTTCGCATTGATTAGATGCTAAATCATGTGTTTCGCATGGGTTTGAAGCTAACTCGTTTGTTTCGCATGCTGTTGAAGCTAAATCATGTATATCACAAGTATTTGAAGCTAATCCATTTGTTTCGCATGGATTCGTAGATAAACCTTCTACTTCGCATTGATTTGAAGCTAAATCATGTGTTTCGCATGGATTTGAATCTAACTCGTTTGTTTCGCATGCTGTTGAAACTAAATCATGTATATCACAAGTATTTGAAGATAAACCATTTGCTTCGCATGGATTCGAAGGTCAGCCTTCTACTTCGCATTGATTTGCTGCTAAGTCATTTGTTTCGCATGGATTTGAAGCTAACTCGTTTGTTTCGCATGCTGTTGAAGCTAAATCATGTATATCACAATTATTTGAAGCTAAACCATTTGTTTCGCATGGATTCCAAGATAACCCTTCTAATTCGCATTGATTTGTAGCTAAATCATGTGTTCGCATGGATTTGATGCTAACTCGTTTGCTTCGCATGCTGTTGAAGCTAAATCATGTATATCACAAGTATTTGAAGCTAAACCATTTGCTTCGCATGGATTCGAAGGTCAGCCTTCTACTTCGCATTGATTTGCTGCTAAGTCATTTGTTTCGCATGGATTTGAAGCTAACTTGTTTATTTCGCATGCTGTTAAAGCTAAATCATGTATATCACAAGTATTTGAAGCTAAACCATTTGTTTCGCATGGATTCGAAGATTAGCCTTCCACATCGCATTGATTTGAAGCTAAATCATGTGTTTCGCATGGATTTGAATCTAACTCGTTTGTTTCGCATGCTGTTGAAACTAAATCATGTATATCACAAGTATTTGAAGCTAAACCATTTGCTTCGCATGGATTCGAAGATCAGCCTTCTACTTCGCATTGATTAGATGCTAAATCATGTGTTTCGCATGGGTTTGAAGCTAACTCGTTTGTTTCGCCTGTGTTTGAAGCCATATCACTTATATTATCAAGTATGTGAAGCTAAATCATTCGTTTTGCATGGATTTGAAGCTAAGCCATCAACTTCGCGTTGACTTGATGCTAATACATGTGTTTCGCATGGATTTGAAGCTAACTCGTTTGTTTCGCAAGCAGTTGAATCTGAATCATGTATATCAAAACTATTTGAAGCTAAACTATTCGTTTCGCATGGATTCGAAGATAAGCCTTCCACTTCGCATTGATTTGAAGCTAAATCATGTGTTCCGCATGGATTTGAAGCTGACTCGTTTGTTTCGCATGCAGTTGAAGCTGAATCATGTATATCACAAGTATTTGAAGCTAAACCATTTGTTTCGCATGGATTCCAAGATAACCCTTCTAATTCGCATTGATTTGAAGCTAAATCATGTGTTTCACATGGAATTGAAGCTAACTCGTTTGTTTCGCATGCTGTTGAAGCTATATCATGTATATCACAAGTATTTGAAGCTATATCATATGTTTCGCATGGATTCGAAGATAACCCTTCTAATTCGCATTGATTTGAAGCTAAATCATGTGTTTCGCATGGGTATGAAGCTAACTCGTTTGTTTCGCCTGCATTTGAAGCTATATCACTTATATTCTCAAGTATGTGAAGCTAAATCATTCGTTTCGCATGGATTCGAACATCAGCCTTCTACTTCGCATTGATTAGATGCTAAATCAAGTGTTTCGCATGGGTTTGAAGCTAACTCGTTCGTTTCGCCTGCATTTGAAGCTATATCACATATGTTCTCAAGTATGTGAAGCTAAATCATTCGTTTCGCATGGATTTGAAGCTAAGCCGTCAACTTCGCGTTGACTTGATGATAAATAATGTCTTTCGCTTGGACTTGAAGTCAACTCGTTTGTTTCGCATGCTGTTGAAGCTAAATCATGTATATCACAAGTATTTGAAGCTAAACCATTTGTTTCGCATGGATTCCAAGATAACCCTTCTAATTGGCATTGATTTGAGGCTAAATCATGTGTTTCGCATGGATTTGAAGCTAACTCGTTTGTTTCTCATGCTGTTGAAGCTAAATCATGTATATCACAAGTATTTGAAGCTAAACCATTTGTTTCGCATGGATCCGAAGATAATCCTCCTACTTCGCATTGATTTGAAGCTAAATCATGTGTTCGCATGGATTTGAAGCTAACTCGTTTGCTTCGCATGCTGTTGTAGCTAAATCAAGTGTATCAAAAGTATTTGAAGCTAAACCATTTGTTACGCGTGGATTCGAAGATCAACCTTCTACTTCGCATTGATTAGATGCTAAATCATGTGTTTCGCATGGATTTGAAGCTAACTCGTTTGTTTCGCATGCTGTTGAAGCTAAATCATGAATATCACAAGTATTTGAAGCTATATCAAATGTTTCGCATGGATTCGAAGATAACCCATCTAATTCGCATTGATTTGAAGCTAAATCATGTGTTTCGCATTGATTTGAAGCTAACTCGTTTGTTTCGCATGCTGTTGAAGCTAAGTCAAGTATATCACAAGTATTTGCGGCTAAACCATTTGTTTCGCATGGATTCGAAGGTAACCCTTCTACTTCGCATTGATTTGAAGCTAAATCATGTGTTTCGCATGGATTTGAATCTAACTCGTTTGTTTCGCATGCTGTTGAAACTAAATCATGTATATCACAAGTATTTGAAGCTAAACTATTTCCTTCGCATGGATTCGAAGATCAGCCTTCTACTTCGCATTGATTAGATGCTAAATCATGTGTTTCGCATGGTTTTGAAGCTAACTCGTTTGTTTCGCCTGCATTTGAAGCTATATCACTCATATTCTCAAGTATGTGAAGCTAAATCATTCGTTTCGCATGGATTCGAAGATCAGCCTTCTACTTCGCATTGATTAGATGCTAAATCATGTGTTTCGCATGGGTTTGAAGCTAACTCGTTTGTTTCGCATGCTGTTGAAGCTAAATCATGTATATCACAAGTATTTGAAGCTATATCATATGTTTCGCATGGATTCGAAGATAACCCTTCTACTTCGCATTCATTTGAAGCTAAATCATGTGTTCCTCATGGATTTGAAGCTAACTCGTTTATTACGCATGCTGTTGAAGCTAAATCATGTATATCACAAGTATATGAAGCTAATCCATTTGTTTCGCATGGATTCGTAGATAAACCTTCTACTTCGCATTGATTTGAAGCTAAATCATGTGTTTCGCATGGATTTGAATCTAACTCGTTTGTTTCGCATGCTGTTGAAACTAAATCATGTATATCACAAGTAATTGAAGCTAAACTATTCGTTTCGCATGGATTCGAAGATAACACTTCTTCTTCGCATTGATTTGAAGCTAAATCATGTGTTTCGCATGGGTTTGAAGCTAACTCGTTTGTTTCGCCTGCATTTGAAGCCATATCACTTATATTTTCAAGTATGTGAAGCTAAATCATTCGTTTTGCATGGATTTGAAGCTAAGCCATCAACTTCGCGTTGACGTGATGCTAATTCATGTGTTTCGCATGGATTTGAAGCTAACTCGATTGTTTAGCATGCAGTTGAAGCTGAATCATGTATATCATAAGTATTTGAAGCTAAACCATTTGTTTCGCATGGATTCGAAGATAAGCCTTCTACTTCGCATTGATTTTAATCTAAATCATGTGTTTCGCATGGATTTGAAGCTAACTCGTTTGTTTCGCATGCTGTTGAAGCTAAATCATGTATATCACAAGTATTTGAAGCTATATCATATGTTTCGCATGGATTCGAAGATAACCCTTCTAATTCGCATTGATTTGAAGCTAAATCATGTGTTTCGCATGGATGTGAAGCTAACTCGTTTGTTTCGCATGCTGTTGAAGCTATGTCATGTATATCACAAGTATTTGAAGCTAAACCATTTGTTCCGCATGGTTTCGAAGATAAGCCTTCCACTTCGCATTCATTTGAAGCTAAATCATGTGTTCCGCATGGATTTGAAGCTTACTCGTTTGTTTCGCATGCATTTGAAGCTGAATCATGTATGTCACAAGTATTTGCGGCTAAACCATTTGTTTCGCATGGATTCGAAGGTAACACTTCTACTTCGCATTCATTTGAAGCTAAATCATGTGTTTCGCATGGATTTGAATCTAACTCGTTTGTTTCGCATGCTGTTGAAGCTAAATCAAGTGTATCACAAGTATTTGAAGCTAAACCATTTGTTTCGCATGGATTCGAAGATCAGCCTCCTACTTCGCATTGATTAGATGCTAAATCATGTGTTTCGCATGGATTTGAAGCTAACTCGTTTGTTTCGCATGCTGTTGAAACTAAATCATGTATATCACAAGTATTTGAAGCGATATCATTTGTTTCGCATGGATTCGAAGATTAGCCTTCTACTTCGCATTGATTAGATGCTAAATCATGTGTTTAGCATGGGTTTGAAGCTAACTCGTTTGTTTCGCCTGCATTTGAAGCTATATCACTTATATTCACAAGTATGTGAAGCTAAATCATTCGTTTCGCATGGATTTGAAGCAAAGCCATCAACTTCGCGTTGACTTGATACTAAATCATGTTTTTCGTTTGGACTTGAAGCTAACTCGTTTGTTTCGCATGTTGTTGAAGATAAATCATGTATATCACAAGTATTTGAAGCTATATCATATGTTTCGCATGGATTCGAAGATAACCCTTCTAATTCGCATTGATTTGAAGCTAAATCTTGTGTTTCGCATGGATTTGAAGCTGACTCGTTTGTTTCGCATGCAGTTGAAGCTGAATCATGTATATCACAAGTATTTGCGGATAAACCATTTGTTTCGCATGGATTCGAAGGTAACCCTTCTACTTCGCATTGATTTTAATCTAAATCATGTGTTTCGCATGGATTTGAAGCTAACTCGTTTGTTTCGCATAGTGTTGAAGCTAAATCATGTATATCACAAGTATTTGAGGCTAAACCATTTGTTTCGCACGGATTCGAAGATAAGCCTACTACTTCGCATTGATTTGAAGCTAAATCATGTGTTCGCATGGATTTGAAGCTAACTCGTTTGCTTCGCATGCTGTTGAAGCTAAATCAAGTGTATCACAAGTATTTGAAGCTAAACCATTTGTTTCGCATGGATTCGAAGATAACCCTTCTAATTCGCATTGATTTGAAGCTAAATCATGTGTTTCGCATGGACGTGAAGCTAACTCGTTTGTTTCGCATGCTGTTGAAGCTAAGTCATGTATATCACAAGTATTTGAAGCTAAACCATTTTTTTCGCATGGTTTCGAAGATAAGCCTTCCACTTCGCATTCATTTGAAGCTAAATCATGTGGTCCGCATGGATTTGAAGCTTACTCGTTTGTTTCGCATGCAGTTGAAGCTGAATCATGTATGTCACAAGTATTTGCGGCTAAACCATTTGTTTCGCATGGATTCGAAGGTAACCCTTCTACTTCGCATTCATTTGAAGCTAAGTCATGTGTTTCGCATGGATTTGAATCTAACTCGTTTGTTTCGCATGCTGTTGAAACTAAATCATGTATATCACAAGTATTTGAAGCTAAACCATTTGCTTCGCATGGATTCGAAGATCAGCCTTCTACATCGCATTGATTAGATGCTAAATCATGTGTTTCGCATGGGTTTGAAGCTAACTCGTTTGATTCGCCTGCATTTGAAGCCATATCACTTATATTTTCAAGAATGTGAAGCTAAATCATTCGTTTTGCATGGATTTGAAGCTAAGACATCAACTTCGCGTTGACTTGATGCTTATTCATGTGTTTCGCATGGATTTGAAGCTAACTCGTTTGTTTCGCAGGCAGTTGAAGCTGAATCATGTATATCAAAAGTATTTGAAGCTAAACTATTCGTTTCGCATGGATTCGAAGATAAGCCTTCCACTTCGCATTGATTTGAAGCTAAATCATGTGTTCCGCATGGATTTGAAGCTGACTCGTTTGTTTCGCATGCAGTTGAAGCTGAATCATGTATATCACAAGTATTTGCGGCTAAACCATTTGTTTCGCATGGATTCGAAGGTAACCCTTCTACTTCGCATTGATTTTAATCTAAATCATGTGTTTCGCATGGATTTGAAGCTAACTCGTTTGTTTCGCATGCTGTTGAAGCTAAATCAAGTGTATCACAAGTATTTGAAGCTAAACCATTTGTTTCGCATGGATTCGAAGATAAGCCTCCTACTTCGCATTGATTTGAAGCTAAATCATGTGTTCTCATGGATTTGAAGCTTACTCGTTTGCTTCGCATGCTGTTGAAGCTAAATCAAGTGTATCACAAGTATTTGAAGCTAAACCATTTGTTTCGCATGGATTCGAAGATCAGCCTCCTACTTCGCATTGATTAGATGCTAAATCATGTGTTTCGCATGGATTTGAAGCTAACTCGTTTGTTTCGCATGCTGTTGAAACTAAATCATGTATATCACAAGTATTTGAAGCGATATCATTTGTTTCGCATGGATTCGAAGATTAGCCTTCTACTTCGCATTGATTAGATGCTAAATCATGTGTTTAGCATGGGTTTGAAGCTAACTCGTTTGTTTCGCCTGCATTTGAAGCTATATCACTTATATTCACAAGTATGTGAAGCTAAATCATTCGTTTCGCATGGATTTGAAGCAAAGCCATCAACTTCGCGTTGACTTGATACTAAATCATGTTTTTCGTTTGGACTTGAAGCTAACTCGTTTGTTTCGCATGTTGTTGAAGATAAATCATGTATATCACAAGTATTTGAAGCCTATATCATATGTTTCGCATGGATTCGAAGATAACCCTTCTAATTCGCATTGATTTGAAGCTAAATCTTGTGTTTCGCGTGGATTTGAAGCTGACTCGTTTGTTTCGCATGCAGTTGAAGCTGAATCATGTATATCACAAGTATTTGCGGATAAACCACTTGTTTCGCATGGATTCGAAGGTAACCCTTCTACTTCGCATTGATTTTAATCTAAATCATGTGTTTCGCATGGATTTGAAGCTAACTCGTTTGTTTCGCATAGTGTTGAAGCTAAATCATGTATATCACAAGTATTTGAGGCTAAACCATTTGTTTCGCACGGATTCGAAGATAAGCCTACTACTTCGCATTGATTTGAAGCTAAATCATGTGTTCGCATGGATTTGAAGCTAACTCGTTTGCTTCGCATGCTGTTGAAGCTAAATCAAGTGTATCACAAGTATTTGAAGCTAAACCATTTGTTTCGCATGGATTCGAAGATCAGCCTTCTACTTCGCATTGATTAGATGCTAAATCATGTGTTTCGCATGGTTTTGAAGCTAACTCGTTTGTATCGCATGCTGTTGAAACTAAATCATGTATATCACAAGGATCTGAAGCTAAATCATATGTTTCGCATGGATTTGAATCTAACTCGTTTGTTTCGCATGCTGTTGAAACTAAATCATGTATATCACAAGTATTTGAAGCTAAACCATTTGCTTCGCATGGATTCGAAGATCAGCCTTCTACTTCGCATTGATTAGATACTAAATCATGAGTTTCGCATGTTTTGAAGCTAACTCGTTTGTTTCGCAGGCAGTTGAAGCTGAATCATGTATATCAAAAGTATTTGAAGCTAAACTATTCGTTTCGCATGGATTCGAAGATAAGCCATCAACTTCGCATTGACTTGATGCTAATTCATGTGTTTCGCATGGATTTGAAGCTAACTCGTTTGTTTCGCATGCAGTTGAAGCTGAATCATGTATATCAAAAGTATTTGAAGCTAAACTCTTCGTTCGCATGGATTCGAAGATAAGCCTTCCACTTCGCATTGATTTGAAGCTAAATCATGTGTTTCGTATGGATTTGAAGTTATCTCGTTTGTTTCGCATGCAGTTGAAGCTAAATCATGTATATCACAAGTATTAGAAGCTAAACCATTTGTTTCGCATGGATTCGAAAATAAGCCTTCTACTTCGCATTGATTTTAATCTAAATCATGTGTTTCGCATGGATTTGAAGCTAACTCGTTTGTTTCGCATACTGTTGAAGCTAAATCATGCATATCACAAGTATTTGAAGCTAAACCATTTGTTTCGCATGGATTCGAAGATAAGCCTCCTACTTCGCAATGATTTGAAGCTAAATCATGTGTTTCGCATGGATTTGAAGCTAACTCGTTTGTTTCGCATGCTGTTGAAGCTAAGTCATGTATATCACAAGTATTTGCGGGTAAACCATTTGTTTCGCATGGATTCGAAGGTAACCCTTCTACTTCGCATTGATTTGTAGCTAAATCATGTGTTTCGCATGGATTTGAATCTAACTCGTTTGTTTCGCATGCTGTTGAAACTAAATCATGTATATCACAAGTATTTGAAGCTAAACCATTTGTTTCGCACGGATTCGAAGATAAGCCTACTACTTCGCATTGATTTGAAGCTAAATCATGTGTTCGCATGGATTTGAAGCTAACTCGTTTGCTTCGCATGCTGTTGAAGCTAAATCAAGTGTATCACAAGTATTTGAAGCTAAACCATTTGTTTCGCATGGATTCGAAGATCAGTCTTCTACTTCGCATTGATTAGATGCAAAATCATGTGTTTCGCATGGATTTGAAGCTAACTCGTTTGTATCGCATGCTGTTGAAACTAAATCATGTATATCACAAGGATTTGAAGCTAAATCATATGTTTCGCATGGATTTGAATCTAACTCGTTTGTTTCGCATGCTGTTGAAACTAAATCATGTATATCACAAGTATTTGAAGCTAAACCATTTGCTTCGCATGGATTCGAAGATCAGCCTTCTACTTCGCATTGATTAGATACTAAATCATGAGTTTCGCATGTTTTGAAGCTAACTCGTTTGTTTCGGAGGCAGTTGAAGCTGAATCATGTATATCAAAAGTATTTGAAGCTAAACTATTCGTTTCGCATGGATTCGAAAATAAGCCTTCTACTTCGCATTGATTTTAATCTAAATCATGTGTTTCGCATGGATTTGAAGCTAACTCGTTTGCTTCGCATGCTGTTGAAGCTAAATCAAGTGTATCACAAGTATTTGAAGCTAAACCATTTGTTTCGCATGGATTCGAAGATCAGTCTTCTACTTCGCATTGATTAGATGCTAAATCATGTGTTTCGCATGGTTTTGAAGCTAACTCGTTTGTATCGCATGCTGTTGAAACTAAATCATGTATATCACAAGGATCTGAAGCTAAATCATATGTTTCGCATGGATTTGAATCTAACTCGTTTGTTTCGCATGCTGTTGAAACTAAATCATGTATATCACAAGTATTTGAAGCTAAACCATTTGCTTCGCATGGATTCGAAGATCAGCCTTCTACTTCGCATTGATTTTAATCTAAATCATGTGTTTCGCATGGATTTGAAGCTAACTCGTTTGTTTCGCATACTGTTGAAGCTAAATCATGCATATCACAAGTATTTGAAGCTAAACCATTTGTTTCGCATGGATTCGAAGATAAGCCTCCTACTTCGCAATGATTTGAAGCTAAATCATGTGTTTCGCATGGACTTGAAGCTAACTCGTTTGTTTCGCATGCTGTTGAAGCTAAGTCATGTATATCACAAGTATTTGCGGGTAAACCATTTGTTTCGCATGGATTCGAAGGTAACCCTTCTACTTCGCATTGATTTGTAGCTAAATCATGTGTTTCGCATGGATTTGAATCTAACTCGTTTGTTTCGCATGCTGTTGAAACTAAATCATGTATATCACAAGTATTTGAAGCTAAACCATTTGTTTCGCACGGATTCGAAGATAAGCCTACTACTTCGCATTGATTTGAAGCTAAATCATGTGTTCGCATGGATTTGAAGCTAACTCGTTTGTATCGCATGCTGTTGAAACTAAATCATGTATATCACAAGGATTTGAAGCTAAATCATATGTTTCGCATGGATTTGAATCTAACTCGTTTGTTTCGCATGCTGTTGAAACTAAATCATGTATATCACAAGTATTTGAAGCTAAACCATTTGCTTCGCATGGATTCGAAGATCAGCCTTCTACTTCGCATTGATTAGATACTAAATCATGAGTTTCGCATGTTTTGAAGCTAACTCGTTTGTTTCGCAGGCAGTTGAAGCTGAATCATGTATATCAAAAGTATTTGAAGCTAAACTATTCGTTTCGCATGGATTCGAAAATAAGCCTTCTACTTCGCATTGATTTTAATCTAAATCATGTGTTTCGCATGGATTTGAAGCTAACTCGTTTGTTTCGCATACTGTTGAAGCTAAATCATGCATATCACAAGTATTTGAAGCTAAACCATTTGTTTCGCATGGATTCGAAGATAAGCCTCCTACTTCGCATTGATTTGAAGCTAAATCATGTGTTTCGCATGGATTTGAAGTTAACTCGTTTGTTTCGCATGCTGTTGAAGCTAAGTCATGTATATCACAAGTATTTGCGGGTAAACCATTTGTTTCGCATGAATTCGAAGGTAACCCTTCTACTTCGCATTGATTTGTAGCTAAATCATGTGTTTCGCATGGATTTGAATCTAACTCGTTTGTTTCGCATGCTGTTGAAACTAAATCATGTATATCACAAGTATTTGAAGCTAAACCATTTGCTTCGCATGGATTCGAAAATCAGCCTTCTACTTCGCATTGATTAGATGCTAAATCATGTGTTTCGCATGGGTTTGAAGCTAACTCGTTTGTTTCGCAGGCAGTTGAAGCTGAATCATGTATATCAAAAGTATTTGAAGCTAAACTATTCGTTTCGCATGGATTCGAAGATAAGCCTTCCACTTCGCATTGATTTTAATCTAAATCATGTGATTCGCATGGATTTGAAGCTAACTCGTTTGTTTCGCATGCTGTTGAAGCTAAATAATGTATATCACAAGTATTTGAAGCTAAACTATTCGTTTCGCATGGATTCGAAGATAAGCCTTCTACTTCGCATTGATTTTAGTCTAAATCATGTGTTTCGCATGGATTTGAATCTAACTCGTTTGTTTCGTATGCTGTTGAAACTAAATCATGTATATCACAAGTATTTGAAGCTAAACCATTTGCTTCGCATGGATTCGAAGATCAGCCTTCTACTTCGCCTTGATTAGATGCTAAATCATGTGTTTCGCATGAGTTTGAAGCTAACTCGTTTGTTTCGCCTGCATTTGAAGCCATATCACTTATATTTTCAAGTATGTGAAGCTAAATCATTCGTTTTGCATGGATTTGAAGCTAAGCCATCAACTTCGCGTTGACTTGATACTAAATCATGTTATTCGTTTGGACTTGAAGCTAACTCGTTTGTTTCGCATGCCGTTGAAGCAAAATCATGTATATCACAAGTATTTGAAGCTATATCATATGTTTCGTATTGATTCGAAGATAACCCTTCTAATTCGCATTGATTTGAAGCTAAATCATGTGTTTCGCATGGATTTGAAGCTAATTCCTTTGTTTCGCATGCTGATGAAGCTAAGTCATGTATATCACAAGTATTTGCGGCTAAACCATTTGTTTCGCATGGATTCGAAGGTGACACTTCTACTTCGCATTGATTTGAAGCTAAATCATGCGTTTCGCATGGATTTGAAGCTAACTCGTTTGTTCCGCATTCTGTTGAAGCTAAATCATGCATATCACAAGTATTTGAAGCTAAACCATTTGTTTCGCATGGATTCGAAGATAAGCCTCCAACTTCGCATTGATTTGAAGCTAAATCATGTGTTCGCATGGATTTGAAGCTACCTCGTTTGTTTCGAATGCTGTTAAAGCTAAATCATGTATATCACAAGTATTTGAAGCTAAACCATTTGCTTCGCATGGATTCGAAGATCAGCCTTCTACTTCGCATTGATTTACGGCTAAATCATGTTTTCCGCATGGATTTTAAGCTTAACTCGTTTTTTTCGCATGCAGTTGAAGCTAAATCATGTATATCACAAGTATTTGATTCTAAACCATGTGTTTCGCATGGATTCGAAGATAACCCTTCTACTTCGCATTGATTTGAAGTTAAATCATGTGTTTCACATGAATTTGAATCTAACTCGTTTATTTCGTATGCTGTTTAAGCTAAATCATGTATATCACAAGTATTTGAAGCTAAACCATTTGTTACGCATGGATTCGAAGATCAGCCTTCTACTTCGCATTGATTTACGGCTAAATCATGTTTTCCGCATGGATTTTAAGCTTAACTCGTTTTTTTCGCGTGCAGTTGAAGCTAAATCATGTATATCACAAGTATTTGAAACTAAACCATTTGTTTCGCATGGATTCGAAGATAACCCTTCTACTTCGCATTGATTTGAAGATAAATCATGTGTTTCGCATGAATTTGAATCTAACTCGTTTATTTCGTATACTGTTGAAGCTAAATCATGTATATCACAAGTATATGAAGCTAATCCATTTGTTTCGCATGGATTCGAAGATAAGCCTTCTGCTTCGCATTGATTTGAAGCTAAATCATGTGTTTCGCATGGATTAGAATCTAACTCGTTTGTTTCGCATGCTGTTGAAGATAAATCAAGTATATCACAAGTATTTGAAGCTGAACCATTTGTTTCGCTTGGATTCGATGATAAGCCTTCTACTT